>NC_136063.1:1270331088-1270768588 GCF_964261635.1 Lissotriton helveticus
AAGGTTAACTTTACAGAGAAACCAGTGGGAAGGAGCCCATTTGTTAGGTGACACAAATTAAAATAAGATATTCAATATCTGTCCTAGTGGTGAGCAAAAAAGAGAGGAGTTGTTATAACAAGAAGTAGTTTGATCACTAGTGCATTGCAAAATGTAAGGCCTTGGGGATAGAACTGTGGCCCTTTATCGATAGGAAGGATGGGCCCGTACTGATTTAATGTACAGCAAAATTAAGAATTTATAAAGAGCGTACTTGTTGAATAAAAAGCTATATTTGATGCTCGGGAGTTAAGTAATCTGCAATAGCTACAGGAGACTCTAAATTATTTTGCCCCTGGTTGCCTCAGCTACTGTTCAGCCTAATGAAAGTCATGCAGAGGGCTCAAGAAAAACGAAGCAGGTTTTTTTAAGCTGTTGAATAGCAAATGGAAAGCTAACTGCTGTGAGATTGGGTGTTAAGAGCCATGATAAATATGAAGCATTAGTTGCAAAAATAACTATTAATAATCTTACCAATCATTTCAGGAATCTCAAGCACAGAGAAGCTTAAGGTCCTGACAGAATATCAGATGTGATAATTGAAAAGGATCCTGTTTGCTTGGTAGCTATCTGCCTTTATTTGATTACATAGCAGCATAGGTGAATTGCCCCCAACATGATTAGGGGTCTGGGCTAAACCAATACATAATAAAAAGGGGGCTGAAGAATGCCCCAGGTCGTATTCATGAATATTTTTGCAGGACTCTTGATTCACAATATTTGCTGAGTTGTTGATGCACTGTATGGCTCAGGACTTAAACTTGATACTGCCTGAATGGATTAGATTTAGCCCAAGCCCAAGACTTAGCACATTGCATTAGAGCTTCACATTGTGGGAATTTGCAGGGATGTCGACAGTGGAATGCACCTTGTATGCCGGCTTTGTCAACTTCCATTTTGCCTTTAAGCAGGGTGGTTAGGGCCTGATTATAGGGTAAGCCTCAAGGAATGGAAAATGGGTTGGGATGTAGCCCTGAGCGATAGCCAGTGGCTGAGTTTAACTCAAGCACTCCATGCATGAAATGAAATGAAATATGATTTATAAAGCGCATGGCTGCCCGGGAGCGTCCCAGCGCTATATAACAGGGGACAGCTGAGAAAGGGCCTAGGTCTTCCACATCCTGAGGAAAGAGAAACGTTTTAAGGAGCTTTCGGAATTTCAAGCAACTTGGTTCGGTTCGCAGCCTAACCGGGAGGGCATTCCACAGGGTCGCCGTATTGACCGAGAATCGACGCCCTCCAGTCCGAACATTCTTGACTCTTTGAACTATGGTCAAATTTCCATGGTCCGAACGCAAGGCCCTGATAGCCTTATACGGACGGACCAAGCTCCCTAGAGTAGGGGGCCCCTTGTTCTGAAGAGTTTTATGGGCAATGCACAGGGACTTGAATTTAATCCTTTCCCGTATTGGCAGCCAGTGGAGGGCTTTGAGTGCAGGTTTGGCCGATGCTCTCTGAGATGTGCCAGTAAGCAGCCTAGCCGCCGAGTTCTGAATGCGTTGGAGGGTGTTAATGGTCGATTCTGGGGCGGCCAAAAACAGGGCATTGCTATAGTCTAATCTAGACAGAATTAGCCCTTCAATAAGCAACTTCCTAGAATGGGCTGGTAATAAAGGGAGGATCTTACGGGCTGACCGGAGCAGGCCCACACAAATACCAGCTGTCTTTTTAGATTGTGTCCTAAAAGAAAGGTCTTGCTCAAGCCATACTCCCAAGCTTTTAAGTTCGTTCTTAGGAGTGGGGGGAGCCCCCAAACATGAGGGCCAAATTGAATCCGGAAGAGATGTTACCTGATGGCCTAGAAGCATAAGCTCGGTTTTTGCGCCATTCAATTTAAGGCGCGAACTGCTCATCCATGAATGAATTTCCGAAAGGCAGCCATACAAGTTTTCTGAGCAGACTTTCTCTTGGGAAAGCGAGACGACAAGTTGGGTGTCGTCTGCGTAAGTAATAACTTTAATCCCAAAGGGGGTGACCACATCCTCCAGTGGGGCCATGTACACATTAAACAAGGTAGGGCTCAAAGACGAGCCCTGTGGAACTCCACACTGGAGGGGGATTAATTTGGAGCGTGCACAGCCTTCCCAGACTTGAAAAGTTCTATTCCTCAGGAAGGAAGTGAACCACATCAGTGCTGTACCAGCTACTCCTAGATTAGACAGGCGTTGGATTAAGATCTTATGGTCCACAGTGTCAAAGGCTGCACTTAGGTCCAGGAGGATCACCACCACTGATCCTCCTGAATCCAAGATGCACCTTGCCTCCTCGATCACTGCTATCATGGTGGACTCAGTGCCCTGACCTGGGCGAAAACCTGTTTGGGAGTTGCGGAGTAGCCTATTAGTTTCCAAGAAGGAGGAGAGCTGCTGATTAGCAATCTTCTCCGCAATCTTGCTGAGACCTGGCAGCAATGAAATTGGTCGAAAATTGGCCATCTCCACAGGGTCAAGTTCTGGCTTTTTTAATAGCGCTTTTACTATAGGCTGCTTCCAATTAGGGGGAACAGAACCCTGAGCGAAAGAGGCATTAATCAGGTCCGTGGCTAAGGGGGAGATGATGGGAGCCACGCGTTTCAAAATACGCATAGGCGCAGGGTCATTGGGAGATCCGCTTTTCATGGAGGACAGGGCAGCTTGAAAGTCTTCCCTTGAGACCCGAGTTAAGGAGTCTAAAACATCACTTTGTTCTTGTTAGAAATGGGTTGACAACAAGGACTATTTTAACAAAAACATGCTCAAAGAGACGTCCTCATGCACCAATTATTTACAACATGTTTGCTTGATTTGCCGAATATTTTGAATTAAGGTTTCTTCTATGGCATTGGGTCAACACCTTAGTAAAGCATTTCTTAACCTGTGGTCCAGGGACACTTGGGGGTTAGCAACTGCTTAGGAAATTAAATAATATTAACAGATGAATAACGTGTGCATAAATAAATAAGCAAAATTGAACATTTTAAAACGTTCCATTAAAATGAAGGAATTTGAAATAGGAGGCTAAAAATTAAGTTAGAGTACTCAGATTAATTCATGGGAGCAGTGCAAATGCATTTAACAAAATATAGCATAGGTGATTGCTGGCCTCAGTTCAACTGAATTTAGAAAAGATGTAACCTTCCAATGGAATGAAAAGTTTGATTTCTTGTGTATTTGTTTGGGAATTAAATTAAATATATGTCATCATTTTTGTATTTGTTTGATTAATACATGTTTCTGTATTGTTTTTGAAGTTCAAATCATTGAAATTGTTTAAGACAGGCTTCCTGGATTACAGTAATGATTCAATGGGGGTCACCGCATACGAATAACGATTCAATTGGGATCCCTGATGTCAGTAGTTATTAAGTGTGGGTTCACAGAAGTCAAAAGGTTAAGACAATCTGTCTTTCTTGAGTAGTCGAAATTGGATACCAAAGGCAATTAAACGCTCTACAGGTGTACTGTGACAAAATCATTTGACTATTACTTGGACAAGAATTCAAATTATGATATTTATGGAAAAGAAATTGAATTTTAACTGAATCGTGGAAATATCAGACAAGCAGTGGTCTTGGACTATAGGTATCTGGGAGTGTACTAGTAGAGAAAATGGAAGCAACACAGGAAAATTACCTTAACATGGACACAACAGGCTATGACTGAACTTTGTGGACTTAACTACTTTAATGGAGGGTAGGTATTCTTTTGAAACTTTGCTAAAGACCATTAAGAAAAAATAGTTCTAAATGCCTCACATGGTAGCGTTACCCTAGTTCTGAATTGCAAGTCTGGCTGGTTTGCATCTGCAAACTGTATGTAACAGTGAAACTGAGTTTGCTATGTCGAAATAAAGGGGTATGTAAGAACTGGTTAGAACAAAAGAGATCAGTAATGTTGTAACTACACTAAATTTGTAATTGGCAAGCCCAAATGTAGGGTCATCTCTGAAGCGAGTCTATGTTTCAGAATCTTGTTTACATTGGCAACAAACTCTCTGAAACTGAGTAAAATAGCACTTTGGAAGTGTCAGGTTTTCACTAATTAATGTGACATTGTTGGCAAGTCATCTGTAGTTATGAATGGTCTAACTTGGGCATATATTGCATCATTTAAATTTATACTAAAGCGGCATCAGGGAGCATAAAGCAAACTGGAAAAAAACGTGAATGCTTCTGGTCCTCTTGGTCCCTTAGTATTCATTTGTTGTAAATTAAATTCCCAAAAATAAATATTTGGACTAGTTTTATTTGAAATATAGCATTATATCACAAGTGGTTTTATATCTTAATTTCATTTGATATCTGAATATTTTATGGATTTTTAGATGTCTTAATTAAACATAATTCACTTTATTTAATAAAAGCCTCCCAGGCCAAGTTCTAAAAAGTAGTGATAACACAACTGGGAAGGACACACATTTACATGGGATGATCTATCAGAACTGTGAACCCCCTCTTCCCTAAAATAGCACAAGATACAACAATACTCCTTAGTAAACTTCATCTAATGAATTGAACCTCTTCTAGCATGTTATTTCAGACATACTGAGGTACACTTTTCCACTTATGGTGATACCTATATGTAATGTTCTAATACAAAAATAACACTGGTGAGTTCTGCCAGACACTATACGCATTTAAGAAAACTTTATAGAGCCAACAAAAATGATTTCCCCCGTAAAAGCAAACTAATCAATTTCATGATGATTTCATAAGAAAGATGCAACAATCTACTTGAATCCAAATATGCAATACAATTTGCTGTGCACACTCATGCTGTACATCCAAGATCAGAAGGTACAACTGTCAAATATTTTACACTCTGTCAGGGGGTACCTGTGTGCCCGGGCCGGGTGAGGACTTTAACGCTTGTTCATTTCCGCCCCGAGTGCAGGACGGCCACGGTCCCTTTAACGCTGCTTGGACCTTCCCGGAGGAGGGAACTCCGCCAGTGACGTCATCAGCCGTGCTCCTATCAGGAGCGAAGGAGGAGCTGAAAACGCGATACCCGGAAGAGGATTGCGCGCCATCAACCACCGGAGCAGGTGTGGAGAGGGAGTCGTCCGCTGTTGCTACGGAGGCGTTCTGTCCCGAGGAGACAGAGGTTTTGGGAGTCGCGCAGCCCCAAGAACAGAGAAAGCCAGGAGGCCAACAAGACCACGAGCCGCCCCGCCACGCTTCA
Source organism: Lissotriton helveticus (assembly GCF_964261635.1). Taxonomy (NCBI): domain Eukaryota; kingdom Metazoa; phylum Chordata; class Amphibia; order Caudata; family Salamandridae; genus Lissotriton; species Lissotriton helveticus. The sequence goes on from NC_136063.1 coordinate 1,270,336,287, forward strand.
GGAGAAGTGTGGCTCCACAAGGTACAGGCCCGCATAAGGGGGCTCGTGTTTGCACGGGGAGGGACTGGGTAGGGGAGGTTGAGGGAGGTCACGAAACGGGTCTGCGCGGTGAATGCCAGAAGCCGCATCCCTTCCCTTTCGAACACTACAACGCCTTGGTAGTTCTCGCGTGTTGTGGTGGCAGTCCCTGGTGATCCCTCACTCCCCGCCCCCCTTCTGTCAGAAACGGAACTCCGGTACAAGTCAGTAACCAAGGGTTTTGTTTTGTTTTCTCTTCTTTCGAGTGCCTTTTTGGACCCCTGACGCTAAAGGACTTAAAAGGCCAGGACCCTTGAAGCAAGACAGTCGCCAGCTATCATATCACCAGCATTGCTAATTCTGGGATAAAGACGATTCCCTGTTATCTTTGTTTTGAACTTGACTTTTGAGGTGGACTTATGAGCTACTGAATAAAAGAGCACTCCCTTCAAAAACGTACTTGAGTTGTAGTACTTCGTTTATGGTTCCCCCATCCCGTCCCAACCATCACACACTCAAAAGCCGGATCATAGCTTCTTCAACTGAGTTTTCACAGTAGAAAAGAGTGCTCACAATGTCCTTGTGTAATGCCATCCTAGTAATTTTTTATTAACCTACTGAAGATGCCCCACTCACCTCACTTGATCACGAATTACTTTAAATTATGTCAAATATTTGCAAAAACATTAGGACCTCCACAATCAAATATTTTAGACCAGGGGTCTCAAACCTTTTGTGCCATATAAGCTGCTTATGTTCAATGGAAATCCTCCCAGGCTACTAAATATTATTAGAGATGTAATAGTACCACATACAACAAGGTCACATTAGTGGCCAACACATGCAAGATTATCAGCAGGGATCATCTCAGTGCCTCAAGCATGATTGCCAGCAGAGATTTAAAAAATACTTTGTCAATGTGGAATGCCTCCATATGGGTAACACAAAACAGCAATCATTGCAATGCCGCTAGCCCCAACCTAATAATATTAGTTATAAGTGGGTGGGGCTGCTCTGCTCTCGTAGTAGGGCAGGGGGAGTTTGCTCACTCCTACGTGGGGCCGGCCAAACATTCATGTGCACTTTTCCTGTTCTCCACGCTGGCTGCATTACAGCTGTATCTGTGATGCATCCCACTTTTCCTAGAGTCTTACAAACAGACGTCCGTTTCTACATTCTCTGCAATAACAACCTTGGTTACTGTCCAATTCCATTGGAACAAACATTGGATGGGCACTATATTACTTGACCCTGGAGTTTAGAAAGAAAAATAAATATCTAGGCACCCATTGCTCTTGCTCAGGCGAAGCAGGACCCAGTGGGGGCCCGTGGGGAACACCTCCCAGAGGTGGGAGCACCCGGGGGAAAAGCCAGCGAAAGGGGGCGCGCTGGAATTGGGCACCCACTTCGAAACCCGCAAGGCGCCCAATCACAGAGAAGGGCGCTGAGCGTTCAAGGTGGTCAAAAGGGGGCACAGGCTCACCTTTTGACTTCACAAATAACCATCACCTTGGAAACATCGTCTCGGACAACGAGAGGACCTTGAGGGACAGAACCGCCGAAGGACAGCCTTCCTGTCCGGTCGTCTCTTGGCTGTTTTTTGTTCACAGCTGACTTTCACCTGAGTTGCGGACTTCGTCGGGGACTGCAGTGCGGGATCATTGGAGAGCGGCCGGGCAAGCAAGGTTGGGAGAGTGGTAAGCGGAGCAGGCTACTCCCCACCCCTGCCTTTGTATGCCCTGCCGTGTGGCCTCGCACCCGGGAAGAATGCCAGCAGCGGCTCGAGCCTGCCCAGGAGAGCTTGGTCTGGTGGGCACAAGCGGAGATTCGGACTGGATAAGCGAGGCAGCAACAAGGTTTAAACAGCTGCCCCACCCACGGCAGCAGGACTAAGCCAGCAGTACCTGGAAACAGGGCCGTAGGACAAAGAAAGCAGCTACACCTCTCACAAAGTGAAACAAGTTGTTTGGCGAGGCCATGTCGGGGAAACTAGTGGCACTGAAAAGGAAAGACTGGATGGACCAGCACAGTTCAGGCAACATGGAGGTGGTGCGCCGCTGCACACTCCCGCAAGGTGTATGGCGCCACAAGCATGAGTATGTGCTTTGAAAAAGAGCTGCACGACGGCTAAAGGTTTCCTATGCACGCATGTGCGCTGCATAGGCGAGACCTAAAAGGTAGTGTCAAATATCTTCTTTGATTCTCCAGTACTTTGGACTAGTAAAGACTGAATGTGATAATCTATCTAACTATTTAAAAGTGCAAGATCCGCTGACACATGGCACATGATGTTTAGTATTTACTACTTTCAATAATACGCCGCATCACATTAAAATCAAATACCTTCTTAGTTCTGGAAAGGTAACCGCCTTTAATTTGCTTTTTTAATGCAAATCCATTCTTGTGTGTGAAGGCAATGGAGAAAACTCTTGCTGATAATATACTGTCAATCACCATTAAAAGATGTTTCATTAGATATTAATCTGAAATTTATTTTTATCAGAGCAGAATATTCACTTTTTTTAAAGATAGTTATAACTAAATTCGGCTGTATTTTTTAAATAGAGTAATATTACATCTTAACCTCCATACAATAAAATACTCAATCAAAAAAAGTCATACAGACTAATAGCCACCACAGATGGAACTTAACTACTCAAACGGCTAGTCAAAAACTAAGTCATCAAGGCATCCACTTCAAACTGTAATGAAAAAATACCTAATTAAATCCTTATGGTCTCTACTTCGACAGGACAGGGCAGACAAAAAGCTCCACTTAGTAGTTCGCTTCCAGTGCCTTACACCCAAATGACTTTCCAATACTAACCCTCCAGCTCCATGTGTTTTAGGGATTAGATTTAGCTTAAATACTTGCATCATTGGAGGTAGAGATAGGCCTCCATATCTAGTGTTAAACTGAATCAAACCAAACTGTGTACTCTGAGCACTTGCTTGTACTTCTAAGTGATATTTCTTTTAATGTTGCCACCCACCATTATTCTGAGATCCTTATAGGAGATTACACTCTATAATTTGGTCCTATTTTTGGGAGAATTTGGGGACCTCTTGCTGAAACCATGGTTTGGGTTTTAGCTAGATTAATGGTAAGTCGATTTTGAGAGAGGCAGGGTCGCTAAGGCTTCCAGTTGTGCCACGGGCCTATTGGCTTGGTGTATATATAATGAGGTCACCAGCATAAATCAAAAGATGCGTTAATTAAGGCAAATTTTGAGAGAAATCACATCACTCTCTTCCAAACCTCGGGTAACCCATGCAGAAAAAGCGAAAAAAGGAATGGCACCAGGCACGTACTTGATGAGGTCCATTTAGAGTAGGGATTCTTTTAGTGAGATCTCCATTCAGTCTAAGCTGCGCCGAAGCTCAAATGTTGATAGGTAAAGCGATAATTACTGTGAGGAGACCAAGAAGGATACCTAGTTGGTCGAATTTCTTCAATGAGTTGTTCTGATCCACCTCATAGAAGACATGTATAATGGCTTTCACAATAATGTAATTAAGACTAAATAAATGGTGTGGTGTGCTCATTCCTGCGTTAACGACTACCTGCTTTATGGGAATTAAGCTATTTTTAGTCACCAAATCTTCGAGATGGACATACATTATTTGAGAAAATGTTTTAGGATCAGGCATACAGTAAAGATATCATCCTGTAAGACGTAGGATCGTTTTAGTTTCTTCTTTTATATATTGGTTTAGTGATGGACACAAGACAATTTGTTGATAACTTTCCACATTCCACAAAGAGTATGAATAAGATGTGTAAAACTTGTAATCAAAGCTGTATATATCTTGCTGGAATACTAAGTTAGGTATGCTATCTAAGCCAGGAGCTCGGCTGCTACTGATGCCATTAATTGCTTTTTACAATTTCTTGAGCATCAACTTTGTTGCTCCTCCAGCCCTCTACCACATATTCATCACCTCCCATCCTTGGAGCGCCGGTTCACCGTCAAGCATGAGAAAAGGGATGGATAGTTGGCCAAAGTCATGTTTTACTGGTGTCTCACCATCTCAGTCCCTGCTCTGTTCACTGGGAAAAGTAGCCGTAGGTCCCAGGTCCCAGACTGCCACATTATAGCAAGTTTTAGAGGGCAGTAGAGAATTGGGACCTAGCAAGAAGCAGGTTACCGATGGTTGGATGGGGCAGAATAATCTCCAGTCCAGGGATCACAATTACAAACAAGGTATAAGACGAACAAGTCACTTACCTTCGGGAGACTTTTCCTGGATGACACTCTAGCTAACTGCAGATTCTCAACCTGCAACCAGGGTTCCCCAAAGTCAGTCAGATTTTTAAAATAGCAACATGTATCTAAATGGGGAAATGAAAAAAATCTGGCATGGAGCCAAGCCTCCAGGACCAACTTTGTAGAACTCTGCCTTATAATATTCCCCAGGCATCAGAATGGATGTATAAAATCTTGTGCAGTACCTCTGCACGCCAGTAGGTGGTGTTGATCAGCTCCGTGTCAGAAGTGACGTTGCAGTGCTCATGTAAGCGCCACTACGGGTGCTGACAGTTTCTTTTGTCACTATTTCCGCTCCAAGAATATGAAGTCATGTAAAAAACAATGTGTGACCAATATGCAAATTCTAATGGAGTCTTTTGGATGAAGAGCCCATTTCACAGAGAGGGGAGGATGGGAGAACCGGTGAGGAATCTGCAGTTAGGAAAAGTCTCTGCCAGAAAAAGCGTTACCTAACCTAACCACAGGTTCCTCACCTTTAAATAGATACCCAAGCAATATTTCTCGGGAGGTAGGTCGACAAACTGGTTTAAACAAAAAAGTCCTGGAGGAGCGAATGGGCAAAATGCCCATCTCGCTGGACCTGACTATCCAAGCAATAGCGCTACGTTAAAGTGTAATGGACTGGGCCTGCAAGCCTCCAGGAGGATGCTTCTTAACTAATGCGTAGAATCCATTGAGAGATAGTCCGCTGCTGCACAGCCTTAACTCTTTAACTCCAGTGAACCTGATGAAGAGCTGATTGCTCACCCAATGGTCTTTGGTGTTATCAATGTCAAATGAAAGAGCTCTATGCATGTCCATGCAATGGAGTCTCTCCTCTTCCTTGGAGGGATGAAGTGGGGAAATAAAGGAAGGCAGAGTGATACTCTTGCTTACATGGAGGGGTGTGACAACTTTCAGCAGAAGTCATGCTTCTGAAGTACAAGTTTGTCTGGGAAAAATCTGGTGTGAGGAGGGTGAACTGACAGAGCCTGAAGCTCGTCGGCCCTCCTGTCCAATGTAAGGCCTTCTAAAGAAACCGATTTGAGAGTCAAGAGTTGCAGGTGACAGCTTTGTAGTGGCTTGAAGGGAGAACATGTGAACGTGAGGATCAAATTGAGATCCCATTGGGACATCACAAAGGGGTTAGGAGGGAACAAGTGCTGTAAACCTTTCAGGAAACGAGTCACAAATGGTGGCTTAATCAGGGATGGTTGGTGTAGCAACCACAGGAAATCTGAATTGACTGACAAGTAACCCTTAACAGTGTTGAAGGTAAGGCCTTGCCAGGCAAAAGATTTTTTTAAAACAGCAACACCTTAAACAATGGTGCAGAAAGGGGGTCCACATGACGTGAGGTGCACCAGGTCACAAACTTATCGCAACAGCAGGCGTATACTGTGTTGGTGGAGGGATGCCTGGCTGCCAAGATGACTTCCGAGACCTCAGGAGGTAGAAAGAAAACACTCAACTGTCGCCGCTCAATCTCCATGCATGAAGGTGGATTATGAACAGGTTTGTGTGCAGAACCTCGCCCTTCTTCTGTGACAGGATTTCTTCCTGAAGGGGCAACCTGATCAGAAGACCGATGTTCATGATCAGGAGTTCAGGATACCATACTGTCAATGCCCAATTAAGAGCCACTAGGATGATTTGGGCCCAGTTGGGACTCTTCTTCTTGAGAACTCGGTCAGAAGTGGTAACAGCGGAAAGGCATATAGGAGCCCCAAGTTCCACTCTAAATGGAATGCACCTCCAAACGAGGGTTGTTTTGGAAAATCCAATGCTCAAAAGTGCTTACCTTCTGCGTTCTCGACGATGGCGAACAGATCGAGCTAAGGTCTCCCCATTCTTGGAAATGAGCTCACACCACCTCTTGGTGACTTTTTTGGCATTTGTGATCTGCATGGCATCAACGGCTGCGTTTGTCTGCCCTGACATTCAAGGAGCTTGCCAGGTGCTGTACCACCAGGAAAATCTCCTGGTGCTCTAGCCAAGTCCAGAGGACCAGAGTTTCCTGGTATGTGGTCAACAACCCCACGCCTCTATCTTTGTTGCAATACCACCTGGCGGTGGTGTTGTCCATGAACACTTGAACCAGCCTGCCTGTTTTTAATGGATGGAAGGAATGCTTTCAATGCCAAGTGGATCATTTTCAGCTCCAGAAGATTGACATGAAGTTGAGATTCTGCCAGAGACTAGAGTCCTCTGACCTCCACCTCTCCCAGCTGACCTTCTCAACCCAGAAGTGATGCATTGGCCACCACTGTCGGCTCTGGTTGGGGAAGAGAAAGAGGTCTGGTACAAACCAAATCGTGATTTGTCAGCTTTCATGAACACCTGAGGGGAGCTGGTGAGGCCAAAGGTGAGCACATTGAACTGAAAATGCTCAGTGCCCACGGTACACTGCAGGTAACACCTGTGGACTCGCAGGACAGGAATGTGAAAATAAGTGTCCTTCAAATCCAATGTTACCATGCCGCCTCCAGGGTTCAGGTCAGAAAAGACCTAAGCAGGGTGAGCATCGTTGAATATTCTAAGGTGGGGAATCTGCAGTTAGAGCTCTCTATCAGAAACCCAGCTCCTCTATCAGAAACCCAGAAACCCCAAATCCAAAGTCAGAGGCGCTGGTACCAGCAGCATAAACCTCCACGGTTCTGACAGTCCAGAATGAGCAAGCAAGTAGCAACACTTATGTACATAGTGGCAAGCTCTACAGCAGGGAAGGAGCACACAGACTGCACCATCTGTTGACACTTGTGCTTCCTGCTGTCTTTAACATTTCGCTGCCTGTCAACTTCCTTGATAAGCGTCATTCTGAGATATTCCTCCCCTACCGTTCAAAGATGATAGATTGGAGCTTTGAACTCTAGGGGGGATTCAGATTGGCACTCAATCGGTTAATCCTTACTTATTCTCGCTCGATCACATTTATTTCTGCTCCTATAGTAGTGTGCAGCTTCTCTTCTTACTTTTGGGGGATTTTTTCTGTTAATGTTCATCTAATTACTCAGCATATCCTACATGTTGCCTATGTATATCCTTAATTAAATATTCTAAAGCGTGGTATATAATTACAGCAACAAACACCACAATTTAAATAGGAAAATAAAACTTTTCTAGATTATTCAATCCACTCCAGAAAGATTAGCAGAGCTGTATCAGGTAATGTTTGCAAAGGAGGAGTTTGCTATGTAAGGTAGCAGACACGTTTGGGCACGCACTCCTAGTCAAGTCGAACATTGACTTTGTAAAGTTGTAGACAGGAACCTCCGTTGTTCTACTTGCATAAAACTTGTAATCAAATTTAGTGTCTAGCTGGGCTTTAACCTCCATAGGGAGGACAATAAAAATGTACATTATGAAGTGAAAAGAACCTTCGGATGAAATAAACAGGAAAAACTGCACGTGTATTGTCTTCATGTCGGTCCATCATGTGCACAGAAGATTAAGTGATGATTTAAAATCACTTAAAATGAATAGTTTTTACCTAAAAAACGTCATGTAATGTGTTGAAAGCGTACTGATAACACTCGAAAGGCACAGGGTTCAGACGTGAAGCAGAACGCAGAAGCCAGCGTGCTGGGCAAACCTAGTAAGGCTGGTGACCTCGAGTCCAAGAGGAAACAGAAACAAACGACGATGGGGAAAAAAAATGAAAACCCAGGTACAGAAATTATGCATTTCGCCAGGAATAATTATTTCTCTACTGCCCGCAAATCCTCTCTGGTAAGCTGTGCATCTAAAACTCATCGAACTGCCACGGGGTAAACGCAGCTCCATCCATCACGCAGCTACTTGACAAATACATTCCATAATAGAAGTTTATTTTTATGGGAGGCTGAATCAAGGACTTTCCCATGCATACAAAAACTTGTCAAAATTATTTATGAGCCTTGCTGAGACACACAATATGTCATATCAAACTCCTATTTTCCTCCGGAGCACAGACTGTCAATATCTCTGTGACTATCAATAATAGGCAACAGCGCCGCCACAGGCCGCTCGGAGCTAGTGGTCGTTGCCCATGCTAGCCAGCTGCCAGGAGCTGCCTCTACCTGCCGAAGAAAGGTATATTTACAGCTTCTCCGACAGGTAGCGAAGGTGGAAAAAAAACACACAGGAACGCGTGTTCTGAAAAAGTTATGTACATTTTATTTCTTCCCAGTCTAATTCACCAACCTTAACGTGTAATGAAACAAACGTTCCACATGTGAAGACAGTGCAATGTTAGAGGGGAAAAAAATTCATTTTTGGGGGGGCGGGGAGTTTTATATAGCGCAAACTACACCCGAAGGTATCAGAGCGCTTTACATGAGCACCAGTTGCGTTACAGATGGACACATTCATGTTTTTTTTGTTAGGCTCGGGGAGATTGAAAAGGGGGGGCCCTCGGCCCCCCCGCACGCATGGCGGCGCGGCGACCGCCTCACCCCTTCTCCCCTCGGGTCCTTCGACGGTGGGGGCGTGCCCTGGGGGCGCGGCCCACCGCCGATTGGTCGGCGCCCCTCCTGACCCGGAATCAATGGACTGGTTCCGGGTCGGGGGGGGCGGGCGTGAGGAGGGGCCACCCGGCCCCTCGGGAATAAGAGGTAGGGAGCGCCCAGGTGACTCCCTTGTCCCTGGACGCTCCCTCGCTGAACGTTGTGCCCCGCGTTCGGGGCTTCTTTGTTTAATAATCCTTTTGGGTTTTATTTTTCAGGTTTTTGGCTGCGAGCAGGCGCAGGATTCATCGGAGCCCCGCGAAGGATCAACAGCGTCGGGAGCGGCTTCGTGAGGGCGGAGAGCGTCTGTGGCCGTTTTCTTGATCAGGGGGAGCCCTTCGGCAATCGGCCTCGTGGGAGTCAGGCGCGGAGCATTTCTTCGCCGGTGTACAGTTACCGGGTTACCAGGGAGTTTTGGTGCGGCGGTCCGTATCACAGGGCCCGCGAGGTATTGTGTGGGGGCGGGAATATCCGGCATCAAAGCAAAGGCGAGGTTGCCCGGGAGAAAACGCGGGAAGCGCCGGGACTGATAGACTGTTGTCCCCTAGATGCCAGAGGAGCATCGGTTTGTGGCTTCGTGAGGGGGTAAATTTTGGCGCGAAGATTAAAGCGGCGAGACAGGGGCCTTAGGCGGTTCTAGCTCGGGCAGAGCAAAGCAGGGTCGACCAGGGCAGCACCTGGGTGGGAGACCCTTAGTGAGAGGCTGTGATTCTTGGAAAGGAATTGTTTTCACGGCTGTTACAACATTAGCGATCGTGCAATTATTGTGCATGAAGTGACGCAAAGTATATAATGGTATGCTAAGACAAAGGGACATTTCCTACATAGATCTTTGAATACTGCTTGATCTGCATTAGGGACACTGTTTTTAATTACAAGCCTCCATTGTTTTGGAGAAACGAGGGTTCTGTTTTCCCTACAAACAACCCACCTCTTTATCACATGCTGATGATACGTAGCTATATTGCAGGCATTTAACGGCATCTATGGTGCAATAGGTCTTATTAGGTGGGATATTGTGGTGATTGGGGCTGATTGTGCTGATATTAATCAAATGAGTGTGATTTTCAATATCGCATCTACACAGTGATAACATACTTTTTAATTCCAGGCAATTTAACGACGTTTTGGGCCATTCACGAGCGGACAGGACGTAAGAGCATCCAGCACGCAAAGGGGTTGTGGACCAGAGCCGTGGACTGCTATCGCAGGCGAGGACAGGGGACTGGTCGGTAAGAGGGGTACGGGGGGCTAGCACTCATCGCTCCTGGTGGCCGCCGGGTGGGTCTACATTAGGTTTACTCACCCCTTACATAAGCGGACAAGCCGCTAGTGTTGCGGTCGCCGTTGCATGGTGCTGAAAGCCCCCTGGTGACCCTCCATCTGCAAGGTACACACAGTTGAACTGTTGGGAACTAAGAGAGTAGGCAGCGGGTGTTTTTGGGTAAGCGTCATGCCGGGCCCAAGGGGTGGAAAAAGGGGGTCCAACATGGAGGCTATGATGCGGGCTATGATGCGAGAGATGAGTGACATTAAGCAACAGCTGGGTCAAATTAAGGAGCGGGAAGCTCAGTGGGAGGACAGAGAGAGCGAGGCACCGGGCCCGTCAGGGCGACCGATTCGCAAGAGGGTGGCACCAGTGCCAAGAGGGGAATTTGTCACCCCGCATGGGAAACCTAGGTCCAAGAGACCCAAGGAGGCGGTACCCGCCCCAGGCCCAGTGGATCCGTTACCCGCCGCACCGCCCGCGGTGGTCCCACCCCCGCATGTGCCTACACCCATTGCCCCTGTGGTGCCGGTGCCGGCAGGTCAACCAGTAGACGCTGGGTCTGCTCCTGCACCGGTGCCCACAATCCCGGGTACGGGCGGGCCACTCCCGGCGCCCGCCCCGCCAGCTGTGCCAGGACCACTGGGCATAACCCCAGTGGTACCTGTTGTCCCGGGGGGTAACGTAGACTCAATGCCGCCCGAATTGGTATCTCAGTTAACGGCCATGATGCCATGGCTCCAAAAAGGGGGAGCCTTCCCGAATTCTGCAGACTATGCGGCAGAGGCGGCAAGGTTCGTGGAAAAAATCAGATCGGCACCGAGAGCCGACAGTGTTGCTTTGCCAATTTCTTCTCCCCTTGCAGGTCCAAGTGTTCCCCAGCTGGACGGAGTACAAGGGCAGCCGCCCCCGGTGCCCGCACTTGGTAAGGAAGTGGCATTGCCACTCTTGGGGGACGGTGTAGTACCCTCCAGGAGCGAAAATCTAGCTCAACATGTGTCTTTAGCTGTTAAAGAAATGATCTGGGCTGATAAATACGTGTACATTTATTCTTTATTATTGGATAATAGGGAAATGGAGCAGGCAAAAGCACTGAAAGAGTGGATGCTCCCAAGTGAATGGAGGGCGCAGTGTACTAGATTCAGGGTTGAGGAAAATCTCAATAATTGGATGCAAGCATGGGCCGTTTTCACTGCAGTTAAGGCTGAGCGTCCTCCAGATCTGCAGGCTGCATTGGCTTGCTACTCGAGCAGGATTGTGGGGTGGAGTCAACAGTATTCTGGGGACGCATGGAAGGGTTATGACGTAAATTTTAGGAAGGCATTGGAATTCAATAGATCATTACCATGGGACTCGGTAGATTCCTTGGCCTGGCACAAACAGTTCTCTGACACTGCACCTCCCCCTCAGTTCGGTGCGGGCAAGGTGTTCACTAGACCGCAGCAGCCCTTTCGGCCCCCCCAAACGAGTGAGGTACCTGGGAAATTTAGGGCAGGTGGGCCAGAGAAGAAAGGGGTGTGCTGGGATTTTAATAAGCGTACCTGCACAAGGGCCGCGTGTAAGTTTAGGCATGCATGTGCCTCCTGTGGGCACCCCTCTCATCCAGAATCCACCTGTAGGTCCAAGCAAGGTAACACGGGACAGAGGGGTAGGGGAAAGCCACTATAAGTCAGACAGGTCACGCCCCCCCACTCCAGTGGATGTGGTGGCAATGATTCCATTTTTGAATAGATACCCTGACCACAAAGCGGCCACCCTACTCCAGGAAGGTTTTTCTAAAGGTTTTAGGATCCCGGCCGGGGGATACACAGGCAGCACGCACTGTAGAAATCAATTATCAGTCACACACAATCCGGCTGTGGTGGCCGCCAAAATTGACAAGGAGCTTTCCTTAGGCAGGATATCTGGCCCTTTTTCTGCAGTGCCAGTACACAATTTTGTGTGTTCCCCACTGGGAGTTGTCCCCAAGAAAGAGAAGGGGCAATTCAGATTGATCCATAATCTATCAGCACCAAAGGGGGCCTCACTGAATGACGCCATTGACGAAGGGATATGTAGTGTCAAGTACGCCTCTTTTGACCAGGCTGTGACCTTATTACAGGCCATTGGACCCGGGGCGCTGATGGCGAAATCAGACATAGAGTCCGCCTTCCGCCTCCTCCCAGTCCACCCGGCGGACCAACATCTTTTAGGTTTCACCTTTAGGGATAGGTTCTACATGGACAAATGCATGCCTATGGGTTGTTCTATTTCTTGCGCCTACTTTGAGATGTTTAGTTCATTTCTTGAATGGGCCATGAGACAGGTGACAGGCCATCAAAGGGTCATGCATTACTTAGATGATTTCCTCTTCCTCGGTACAGCGGGTTCTCAGGAGTGCGCACTGGCATTGCAGGAATTTTGCGTGCTCATGCGGGCTTTTGGGGTTCCGCTTGCGCCTGGGAAGACGGTGGGCCCGACCACCTGCTTGGAATTTCTGGGCATCGAGATTGACTCAATGGAGAAATGTTTTAGACTGCCTAAGGATAAGGTGCGCAAATTCAAGACGTCGCTACAGTTATGCCTCCGGAAGGAGAAGGTCACTTTGCAGCAATTACAGGAGGTCGTAGGGCAACTGAATTTCGCACTAAGAATCATCCCAATGGCTCGCCCCTTCTCTCGCTCCATCGCGCACGCGATGAAGGGGATGAGGGAAAAGCACCACCGCACGCGCCTATCGTCTGAAATTCGCCAGGATATGCTTATTTGGATGGCATTCCTGGAGGATTTTAACGGTAGGGTGGTCTGGCCCGGCCCGCTCACTACATCAGCGGAGTTGGGACTATGGACTGATGCGGCCGGTAGTGTGGGCTTTGGTGCCATCCTAGGGAATAGGTGGGTCGCTCAACAATGGCCAGAAGAATGGAACACATGGGGTTTGCTCGGCAATATTGGCTTCCTGGAACTTTTTCCAATATGGGTGGCACTGATGGTTTGGCCCGAACACCTATGTAACCAATCAGTGGTGTTTTGGTCAGATAACATGACGGTGGTGGAATGTATCAATCAGCAGGGGGCGCGGTGTCCTTTCATACTTCGTCTGATCAAAGAGATTGTTCTGCGGTGCCTTAAACTGAATGCTAATTTTAGAGCCAAACATGTCCCTGGTGTTTTAAACAATGCTGCTGACTCCCTTTCTCGCTTCAAAATGCAGGTTTTCAGGGAACATCTCCCCACAGCAGACCCCTCGCCAGCACACTTCCCGGCGGTACTTTGGCAGATTGGTGCCCCAGATTACAAGACCTCGTGGTCGCTAGCTTAGCCCCCAGGACCAAGACGGCGTACGAAGGGGCGTTTCTGTCTTATTGTTCTTTCTTGGGGCCGCAGTGGGAAGTGCTTTGGGCGCAGGAGGATGGGTTTGCAGCCTACTTAGAATGGATGCACAAAGAGGGGCGCTCAGTGGCAGCGGCAAACAGACATAGGGCAGCTGTGTCATTCTTCGCTCAAACTAGGGGCTTTCGGGATCCCACCAATACCTTTATGATACGCAAGGCTTTAAGGGGATGGCGCCGTATTCAGGGACACCAGAAGGATAAGAGGAAGCCCATGGGGTTGGCCCGGCTAACAGCCTTACTGGGCACGCTGGAGAGTGTTTGTAACTCAGAGTGGGAAGTGCTTCTGTTTAGGGCGGCATTCTCCCGGGCATTTTATGGGGCATTGAGAATTAGTGAACTGGTGGCAGGATCTAAGGCTGACACACTTGGTGGCTTGCAGAAGGCTGGGGTGACGATAAGGGGTGACAGCATGTGGGTAATTATCCAGAAATCAAAGACCGATCAAGAAGCTAGGGGTCACACCATAGTTCTGCAACGGGCCCCCACCAACCCGTGCTGCCCGGTGAGGCACGTAGAATCACTCATGGGACGGATGGTCGGTTCAGCGGGCAGGGCGTTGCTCTGTCACGCCGATGGGAGCCCCTTGACCAGGTATCAATTCAGGAGAGTGTTCCAAATAGGGGTTACAAAAGCAGGTCTTGATCCTAGAGATTTTGGATCTCATTCCTTCAGGATTGGGGCAGCAACTGAGGCGGTGGCAGGGGGCCTCCCGGTGGAAAGAGTGAAGACAATTGGAAGGTGGTCATCAGACTGCTATAAACGTTATGTTCGGATTGACATGCTATGATTACTTGTCACTCACGCTTGGTCTCTTTCCGCTTTCTTACAGTTTCTCAGACCTGTTACGCAGGGGAGGAATTTGTCGTCGGGCACCGCCAATATTCATCGCCACGGAGCGGCGACCAGGAAACAACGAAGAACATTGTCTGGATTGTTGGTCATTCATATGTTAAGCGAGCGGAATGTGTTTTCCTGTCAGGTGACAAGAGGGAAAGGGCGGCACAACTGGGGTTGAATATCACGTTCTTTGGCAGAGGAGGGTTGTGTCTTCACGAGTTTAGGGGATTCTTCCAAGGGCTGTTAGCACGCCAGCGGGCTCCACCGTCAGTGGTGATACTTCACCTTGGGGAGAACGATTTGGCAACACTGGGCAGGCGCACCTTGATTGAGGAGATTATCTCAACAGCGGGTTGGATAGCTAGGACCTGCCCCGGGTGCACACTAGTGTGGTCACAACTTATACCTCGACTTCAGTGGCGGGGGGGCGATTCAGTCAGGGCGTTGAATCACTCGGTAAAGAGGATCAACACACGGCTGGATAGGTTGTTCCGAACACCCGTGTTACAGTCAATACCTCATGGGTGCATCTGGGGTCAAAAGTATTACTTGAAAGACGGGGTTCATCTGACAGAAGAGGGTAATGTCCTATGGGCTGACAATATCTGGGCTTGGCTGGAGGGCTGGGGTAGGAGGATGTGTCCTTAGATAGGGGCTAGAGGGGGAGGCCAGATCGTCGGTTAACAATACTGGCCTGTGGCGGTAAGGTCATTATCGGTGAGCACATATTTGAGGTCTGAGGGGGCGGGCATCATCCTATGGAGGTTCCCGCCCAGGGGGAGGAGCCTGCGGGCCACTCCCAGTACTCCAGGGGCAAGGTAATATGCAAAGGAGCGCGGGTAGGAGTAGTTCACGCTTTCCTTAGGCTGGTAGCCACCCCGCGCGCGTGGACTCATGACGCCACCGGCGCAGAGTAAGGGCCCTCCTTTAGTGGGTAAATGGAGTTTGGGGCGTAGACCGGGCAATTCCCGGGGTAACACTGCGCATGCGCACTTCTAAGGGGAAGGCGCCGCTTGTAGGACCTGACACCGGTAGTGACCCTGCCATATGGCCAGAAATGTACAAAAATCAAGATAGGATGTTTAGTTAAGCTAGGAACAAATTGTATTAGAGTTTTGTTAAGGTCAGGCTCTCAAACTTGTTGATAACGATTGTATAACTGAATGTCCTGCTGATTTTTGTATTTCATTGTTGATTATGCAATTAAAACCCTTTTTTAATTTCATACTTTAATAAATACGGCCGGGCGACTAGCGCCCGCCTTCCAAAGAGTAAACACGTCTCGTGTCCACGTTCCTTGGTGTTGGGTGCCGGATTGGGGGGGGGGCGGCAGCTAGTCGCTGACCATGTGAAAAGGGGGGGCCCTCGGCCCCCCCGCACGCATGGCGGCGCGGCGACCGCCTCACCCCTTCTCCCCTCGGGTCCTTCGACGGTGGGGGCGTGCCCTGGGGGCGCGGCCCACCGCCGATTGGTCGGCGCCCCTCCTGACCCGGAATCAATGGACTGGTTCCGGGTCGGGGGGGGCGGGCGTGAGGAGGGGCCACCCGGCCCCTCGGGAATAAGAGGTAGGGAGCGCCCAGGTGACTCCCTTGTCCCTGGACGCTCCCTCGCTGAACGTTGTGCCCCGCGTTCGGGGCTTCTTTGTTTCCCACCCACCATCCCTTGGTACAAAGTTTAGGCAGCGTTATGTCCGGTCTAATGGTAAGTTTCATAGGTATAGACCGCGGGAGAGAGTAGGTTGTTGTGGTGTTTCGTGATCTGTTGTCAGGACTTTTTTCCCTTGGTAGAAAAATGATGTGTGAAGTGAACTATATTTGAAGATGTGTGTCTTTAGGCCTTTTTTCCCTTTGTAGATATACGTAGTTATTGTGATTATGAGCAACATGTGTAAACCGAATTGTAATTTTATGCTATGTGTCGTTAGGCCTTTTTTCCCCTTTAGCTATGCGTGGATACTGTTCCTTATTAGCCAGTGTAGTTGTCCTTTAGACTTTTTTCCATAGGTCGTCGTATTTATTAGGTATGGGGCATGCGGTAAGGTCATTATCGGTGAGCACATATTTGAGGTCTGAGGGGGCGGGCATCATCCTATGGAGGTTCCCGCCCAGGGGGAGGAGCCTGCGGGCCACTCCCAGTACTCCAGGGGCAAGGTAATATGCAAAGGAGCGCGGGTAGGAGTAGTTCACGCTTTCCTTAGGCTGGTAGCCACCCCGCGCGCGTGGACTCATGACGCCACCGGCGCAGAGTAAGGGCCCTCCTTTAGTGGGTAAATGGAGTTTGGGGCGTAGACCGGGCAATTCCCGGGGTAACACTGCGCATGCGCACTTCTAAGGGGAAGGCGCCGCTTGTAGGACCTGACACCGGTAGTGACCCTGCCATATGGCCAGAAATGTACAAAAATCAAGATAGGATGTTTAGTTAAGCTAGGAACAAATTGTATTAGAGTTTTGTTAAGGTCAGGCTCTCAAACTTGTTGATAACGATTGTATAACTGAATGTCCTGCTGATTTTTGTATTTCATTGTTGATTATGCAATTAAAACCCTTTTTTAATTTCATACTTTAATAAATACGGCCGGGCGACTAGCGCCCGCCTTCCAAAGAGTAAACACGTCTCGTGTCCACGTTCCTTGGTGTTGGGTGCCGGATTGGGGGGGGGGCGGCAGCTAGTCGCTGACCATGTAAGGTTTAAAGAGTTAGTGGTTTTCTGGCTAGTAAGAATATTGGCACAGCAGGGCAACCACTGCTGTCAGAGTAAAAGGCCCCATTCTAGAAAAAGCAACTGTTGGCATCAAAATCTACTCCTAGCTGGTGCTTCCGATGAACAATCAGGTCTCGCGCTCAAACTCTGAGATTGGCAAGGAGGGGGACAAGCCAAACCGAGCCCCAATTTGTGTGTGAAAAAGGCTGCTTTATTGAAACAGGTGCATATTACAAAATAACCAACTGGCAACTGCCTTACAAAACTAAAGCTTCACTATACATCGAATAGCTGACCCCGGATTCCCACCTTCGCCCCTACAATCCCCTCAAAAGCTCCCCCACCCTGGCATCAACATAACACAGTATTGCAATTAAAACTTTTTCCCCCCAATGACACGCCGTTCCCTACCTACCTTCCTGCAACTGTAACTAACAAACGTCTATCCAGAAATTTAGACTACCTGCCTACCCTTTTCCTGCCCCTACTCACAAACTTCCAAAACTTAACCAAAAACCTGTGCCAACCCTAGCAAACTTTTCAAAACCCCGCAAGCACCTGTTCCAAGCGACAACCTCAATAAGATCCCTTATGCACCTGTCTCCACAAACCTGGCCTAAACCAAAGAGCAAACCCCAAAGACTCCACCCAGCTACACATTCTTAAAAAGAGGGATGTGTGGGGGGGGGGGGGGGTCAAGAAAACTATTACTAGCTACCCTCCTGCCAGTCACCAGGTCATCAAAACCTAAAATGGTGGCTGGCAAATCCCCTCATAGGATTATATAAGCATTGGGCTACTTGGGCTGTAATTTGGCTACGCCCTAAAAAGTCCAAAACCACAAAAAGGCCAATCCGGCCAGCCCAAACCCCTCCCAAACTGCACAGGGGACAGACCTCACTACGTTCAGCTGCCCCCTAAACCTCCTTTGCAAACGTTAAAGAACTTGGCAAGAACTCACTCAGTTCAACTTCAAATGAAAATCTATTAAGACGGCTCGGAAGAATTTGATACCCAGAGCACCTTGTTGTGTTCTTAAAGTAAGCCATGACTGTTGAGCAACAGGAAATACAAGAAGATTGGTTCAACAATATATCTGGGACATCAGCTTATTGCAATCATTAATTCAAAAAATTTACTGGATGTCATGTTAACACTGTTTGTTAAGGGCAATGTTTGCAGGTCCTCATGGCACCATCTGTACTTTGCAGCAGTTAGAGTGATAACCTTTGTTGTTGTGCCATGAATAAGGTGTTGTAATCTGGTCGAGCTCTGTGGGTTGATTAGGTGACATTTTGGGGCTCATAACAATGTCGGGTGGAAAGCCACCGCCCAACACCGACTCAGATTCCGGACCGACTGACTTAAGGTCGGCGGTTCCGACAGGCGGAATACTATGCGACCGAACACTGATCAGTCGAAGCCCAATTCTTCCCTATGGGAGTTTGTGTTACCCCAGAGAACCCTCTTTTACACAGGCTCCTATGAGGTGTACGGAAAACCCTGCACCCTGTCGTAGGCACACCACAGTACCTGCCACACAATGCAGGGTTTTACAGGGGGTCCCTTAGGTACCCCCTTTGCCATCAACCATAGGCTGTGGGGGCTAGGGGGCCACCAAAGTCACTTTCCGACAGCCTTTCCATGTCGGGCAGGCCGAAGAAAGGCTGTTGGAAATAGACATCGTAATCCCGACGGCGGAAACACTGTCCATAGGGGTGTACAATGCTGTTCCGACTGACATGAACTCTCCACAAGACGGTTGGAACCAAATCGGAATGACTGGACTGTTTACGTTCTGACCGCGAACATCTTAATCGGGCAGTCGGAATGTAAACCGACTGAGTCAGTCGGAAGGGCTCTGACACGGTCGAGAAGATTCTGACTGTCGGGAGGAGGCTTTCCGCCCGACATTGTAATGAGGCCCATTGTGTTGTGTATTAGTGGTCCAGTAGCCAGTTAAAAGACCATCAAAGTAGTGTGGGTTTTGCAAGTGATGCACATGCAGTGTGTGGTGTCCACGTGCTAAAAGGGTTGGCAGAGCTATATGCCACTTTAAATCAGCATAATCGCTTGCGGACCACGTGAACTGTACTTAAACAGCATAGTCTGTGTGGTTTGCCATATAAGCAATGAATCAGAGATTTTGTGCAGTGTCTTGGTTGTGTCTGTTGGTGGTGGTGGTATATGGTCTGCCTGTGTCGCATGTACAAAGTTACTGCATGGTGTCTTCCTGTGCAGGAAGTGTGCGTGTTTGTCCTATTGTAACTTTGTGTTTGACTTAACAACTAGATCTGGCTGTAGTGTCGGTTGAAGAAAGTATGGACCTGGTCAGTGTGTGTGGCACAGTGGTTGTGTTTGATGTGCAAAACATGTGTAAAGTTTGTCGCATTTAGAGCATTTTATTTGTAAGGTAAGTTTAGTGTTCTTTTATTGTACATGTGCAAAGGATTGAATACTGATTCTGTCTTTGTGATCAATGTATAGGACATGAGTGTAACAAGGAGGCGCTATGAACAGGTGTTACTAATCATGCCAGGTGTGGTGATTTATGTGTACTGTACTGTAGTGCTTCTAGCCTTTGACGAGGTACTAAAGTGCTCTGTGCAAAGGAAGTGCACCACTCCATGGGAGTGCCTTGGATGGAAGAACATGTCTATCATACTTCCTACATGGGGGTATTTTGATGTCAAGAGTAAGGACAATAGTTCTGTCCTTATCCTTTTTTTAACATTTCACAAACTGTGCATGTATTTGAAGGCAAAGAAGTGAGTGATACGATGCTGAAGGATAAGAGATGTGGGCATGCAAGATAACACCTATCATTTGGTATCGCAATCTAGGAATAGTGGTACAGCTGGAGACATGGACAGTTTAATTATATTTTTTATTTTATTTCAAATCTACTGGGTGCAGCAGATTAAACCTAGCGAGAGCAGAGCTGTACAGTATACATTTCTCAGTGGCCCTGTTTGTGGTTCATGGAGACACAGACAGTTTAGCACAACCCTATCCCAGTGGCCCAGTTTATTAAACACAGACCGTTCAGAATACCTTTCTATGACACTCAGAGCCGCCTGTCAAGGCTCAATTCCCAGAGCAGAAGTGTCTGGCACAGTCCCTTCAGAAAGCTGGGCTCTTATATGGAGAACTGTACACCAGTTTCCAGTCACTGTGGGCTTCATGGTTATAGTGCATCCCAAGTATATCTTTTGCATAGTCTCATCAGCACACAGCTGTTCTCCATCTTTAGTAGCCTTATCCTGTAGGTTCACATTGTGAAAAACTACGTTTTCACAGTCTTCTGAACTCTAGATGGTTGCTGATGGCTCTTGTCCTGGCCACTAGTGAGATCTGGAAATCACTGCCTGTAAGGAGAAAGAGGCTTCAGCTATTTGCTTCTTGTAGGTTGGGGTGATCAGTGGAAGTGCCAGTCTAGATAAAAATGTTTCACTGCGTGAATATATTCTGAATTTTCTTTCACAAAGATTGTACTTGGGATCTTGAAGGTTGAGAATCTAGTGATAGGAAGAAAGGGAAGAGCTGTTATGGGCAGTGAGATCTGGTGATGCAGGTGCATATGTACAAGTTTTCTGGCTGAAGAATTCTAAAACCTCTGTAGCCACCTGAGCACAAAAAAATAAACTCATTGCGAGAGTTTGCTTGTATAAACAAGACATGATAGAACAAGGAAGGTGGCCACTTCAAGCTTCTGGGGAATCCTAGATACAGAGCATTTGCCGTATAGTCTGCTTGGTGTACAAGGCTATTTTTGGGACTTCAGTTGCCTGAGGAGCCAGGGAAAGGCTGGAGTCCATGATATTCCCATGGGTCTCTCATCTGTGGATGCTGTTGGTAGTAGTCAAAGCTTTTCATACCACACTGCCAAAGGATGTTAGTTCTTCGGTCTCTGTATGTAAAGAGCTGTGTTGGTGATGAGGTGCTTTTAAGCGGATTTGTTAGCATACATTAGTCACCGGCACTCAGACAGTGGTTTGTTCTTGAACCTTCAAGATTAACCAGATTTTCCATTTGGAGGACGATGTGTGTTAACCCCACAGCTGCAACACATCAGACTTCAAGGTGTAATCAAGTCTGACAGGGGGCTCAGAAAGACGTTGAAGTGAAGCGGAGCCATGACTTTTCCTTATGGTACATCTACCTTAAAGACGATGTCAGTGGAGAAAGCAATATCATGCTCGATCTGTTGGTCAGGCAGAAAAAGATCCAGTCAAGGATAATTTCCTTTATGACAGCTTTCTTCAGTCGGTCTAAAAGGCAGTGGTCGTCAAATGTGCCAAAAAGAGCAGATGGGTCCAGTAGAAGGGCAGCAGCATCATTGCCATCAATTGTGGATTTCGGTTCGCTCCAAGTAGAGATCAGAGCACATTATGTGGAGGAAGTGGGTTTTTTGATTCAATATTCACAGTAGTCTTAGTGTGGTCGGTTAGGGTGGTGCTATATGTATACATTCGGTATAATGGGGGGCCAGGTCTGCTACGCACCCGGTTTGCTTTGGGTATATGAGTAGCCTGAGGGTTGTGACCACAGGCAAGGGTTTTAGCGGGCTGTGAGCAGCTACTGTGCTTGTAAGGATGTGATCACATATGTGCCATGTATTTGGGCTATTGATTGAGATTTCCACGTATGCATATGTGGCAACATTGCCTTTATGGTGCTTAGATGTGTATCGTGGGCTAAGTGTTTATGTGCACACTAATATATGGTGACGTGGTGCAAGGTCATTTTTGGGGAATGTTGTCAGTGCCATTGGCAATAAATGTTTTCAAAAGAACATATGAAAAATATGCTGGGAAACTACACTTGCTCTCAAGAGCAGATCTTTAAAAGCAATGTCATTAGCTTGAAAGCCAACGATGCAACAGTAAGGAAAGACACTACAAAATCATTTTTCACATAACTCATGCTAGTGAAGGGCAATATCTCAGCCACAAGTTTCACTTATTTCATATAAAATCTGGAGACACTGGCATTTTTCAACTCTATACACAAAAATGCAATAGCAGTCTAGATGTTGCTGAGCCAATGCAAGCCCACCGTATTCCCCAATGCCCTGGTATACCCTGCCTCACCACCTAACTAACACCTTTAATTTTTAACACTATAATTGCCTCTCTAGATCAAGGGATGGACCCCTGAGGTTAACAAAAAGCATTCAAAGAAAAGGATATTTTAGAGCCCATCAGCTACTAATAAATGTAAAGTCCACATCCAAATGTGGAATAGTGACTAGCGGTCTTTAATGAACCAACTGCATCTCTATTCATATATCTAGTTGAACTATCTGCAGGACCCATTTGTGGGATGTTATGGCCTGATGCCAGCAGAAAAATGAGTGATCCTGTCACCCCCAGGTTGGTCCATGGTGCTAAGGATAAACTGGAAACTGTCTGCCTTATCTCCTCCCTTGAAAAGTCTGGGGTAGCTGTTGTTGGGGTGGTGAACCCTGACACTCTGTGAAGGTGGAGCCCCTAGCGATGCCTCAAAAGAAGCAAAATTGTTGAGGAAACTAACTTGTGGAGGGAAAGAGTTTGAGGGAGCGTGCAGTAGCCTTGCTGTCTTCAAACCGCTTGAGGGTGGAGTCAGTTTTCTCACCATAGAGACTAGACCCATCAAAAGGCATACCCATAAGCGACACCTGAATGTCACCGGAGAAGCCTGTGGGTCTCTCATCCATATGTGGTCCCAGAATATCACGCTAGTGCTGACTGCTTTGCAGAAAAAATGTAACTGGCTTCAGGGTGCTTGGGTGATGCCTATATGCAACTCCAGTTGTCACCTCTAGTGCGGAGTGGAGTAGATGCCAAGCAGCACAGCGCCACCTACTGACATGCAATGGCAAAGCTTGGCTTAGAAGAAAATATTTTAAGATCTAATCTGGCACCTGTTGGCATTCTAAAGTTGGGGAATCCTAAGTATCCATCAGAAGCAACTTTGCAGCATGGAGATGGTGTACCGACAGGTAACCACTGAGAAAAGCAGTGACAAAGCCAATAGGATTCGCCTCTGTGAAATTTATTGGTTTTGTTAATGTTTTTTCGACATGGTACACAGCAGGCCTAGCTGCTATGCAGCATGTTTTGAATAAAAATTTAAAAAAGGACTGTGACGTAGTCAACGCTGACAGTGTCATAGCTCTAAGCCATGTTGTACAGCAGACAACGCCGCTATGCAACACATCTTAAAAAAACAATGACAGAACCTATAGATTTTGCAGAGGCAAACCCTATTGGTTTTGCCAATGCTTGTTACTGAATTCAATCATTGAGATGATGCAGCAAGTTTGGGACCACCTTTTGTTTAAGTATTTATTTACTAAGGAGTTTTCCAAGGCACTCTGTGTGGTCTTGCTAAGTTTGTATCAGAAACCGTACAAAAGATGGGTTAAAAAGTCCAGTTAATTAAGAGGAAGACCCCTTCTGATATTCTTCGTCACAGACCCTCAAACAATAGACTTCAGTTTTAGGGTGAATGAAAAAGGCTGTTTTCAGATTCTACCTGAAGCACAAGAAGTTTGGTTTGCACCCACAGATGGTGTTTTGGGGAGCCTACTTCTGATTTCTGAAAATTAACAGATAGATGGCTGTAAAAATGCGATGCCAGCGGGATTTGAAAAGCCGTCATGGGGTCCTAGTAGAAAATCTTTATGGCCTCTCTGCCTAAGGGATCGAAAGGCGTTAACCCTGAAAATGTCAATAAAAACATGACAGAATTAAAACTTTGTTCCATGGTGCTGCCATTAATGTTAAGTCACTGAAGTCCTACGGATTTTGAAAAATCCAAGTGCCATACAAACACAAGATGGCTGGTGCTGCTTTGGAACACATAATGGGAATGCACTTTAACTGTGTGTTCTAAAGGAGTGCCAGCGATTTTATATGGTGATCTTGAGGGGAGAGGATGTGGCGTAAGGGCAAGAGCGGCCGACCTTAATTATGGGGAACTGGGTTCGAGTCTCAGCGGGAGGCTCAACATTCTGTGATTAAGGGCAAATGACTTAATCTCTTTGTGCCTGTGAATGAGTCCGCCTGTAATGCAACTGCTACTCGTGTAAAAAGCTTCAGCACTTCCAAAAACTTTTAAAAAAATGTTTAAAAAAAGAATGAACAGCAGGAAGGGGTGGTAAACAAACACGAAGGGGTGGTAAACAAACACAAGGGGGTGGAAAACAAACACAAGGGAGTGTGGGAAACAACAGCGGGAGGTGATAGGGAGAACAAACAATGGGCAGTGGAAAGACAGAATGCATGCACTCGTATGAAGTGCATGGATGAAATGAAGAAAAAAATAAGTACTTCTTGAAGCAAACAGCCAGTGGAAGGACACTGGTTGCCAACAGGAAAGGGTACTTGCTCCAAGCTCCAGGGAATAGCTGAAGCCAGGGAAAGAGAGAGGACGTGCAACCTGATGAGGTGAGAAGCTTTTGCTGACCAGTGAGAATAAAGAAAACGAGAGTGACTGGCGAAGCCTACGAATTATAAGTAATAGGCGGGCTGTAAGTCACTTTTAAGACTTTTTATTTGTTTTTTTTTATTATGAAAGATTTCCCAAGCACAGCGCAAGCGCCCTGCAGGCAAAACCTAAAAAAGTTGCAAAAGTGCCAGGTTGGAGTGAAAAAAAATCACAACATTTGGTGTCTGATCGATTTTCAAGGTACACAGCTCTCATTAATGTTCACTTTTGTTCATCTTCATTGGACCAGATTAGAAATTTTTTATCTGAAGCTTCAGGCTTAACAATTTCAAATTGCTGGAGGGTGTGAAAACAAGGTATTGTAATATCCTTTATATCAGGAATACCTTATTAGTTTCCACAGTTTGATATTTTTTGCTTTCTGCTGTAGCTGGGACTGACTCAAAAACCCAGATATTTGAAACCAAAATGAACATAAAGGCGGCAAACCTTTTTAGGAATAAAACATTAACATGTATAATTAGAAAAAATCTTTCGCGACATCTTTAAGGTTTCTTCTTATTTAATCCAGTACAGTAAATTCTGTGGCGTTAAACTAATATGTAGAACAGAACTAGTCAGAGTTATTTCTATTCACAAACATATGTTCTTTGTGAATAGAAATGTACAAAGTGAATTAGTGAAGTGATTTCGTTTTTTCAAAGTTGTAATACAGCAAAACATTTTTCACATAAGTACTAGTATTTAGCTAGGGCTTTCTTAAGGATGTCAACAATAAAAATAATGATTGTCTAATTTGAATGGTGTATTATTACACACTCTGGTCAGCATTTATGAGGCTTGTACGTTCTTAACTTGATAAATATATAGGTAGTCAAGTAACATGGTTTAACCCCTTGCATGCGACCGCGATTCTGCGCCTGTGCGGCAAAATCGCAAGTGGGCGGGTTCATAACGGCCCCCAGCCGTCATCAGCACACGAGCACCGTGCTGCATGACGGACGGGAGCATGCAAGGGGTTAATATCGTCGAGAAAATTGTGACTATGGCAAGTTTATAATTGTAGGTTAACTGCAGTTTTAGGGAAGAGAAAGAATAACAGCCGTGAAATATGCATTCTTACCAGTCCGGATGCGGTTTGTCCTTGAAATGAAAGACGTGATCTGTATTCAGTTTTTAATTTCATCACGGGTTGCAGTATATCTTGTAAAGTTTTCACTGCATTTTTATGCTTACCAATGGGATCATCCATAGCACTTCTTTAATTTCGGGGCCAGATCCAACAAATGGCACATATAGCAATTATTTCAACATAGGTTTGTTCACTTTCACTGTTAGGTAGTGACACATTTTTGATCGTTTTAGTGGACGACAGTTTGCAAGAGTGCTGTGTTCACTTGATGTATAACAGAAAGACAAGTTTCTAGAAGGTGGTTGTTTTTGCTGACAGCCTTGGGAAAGCTCTGGCAAAATATGCAGAAGGGGGAAACATGTGCCGACTGCACTTTGAAAAACAAAATGTGTATGCATAGAAAATATGTTTGTGAACAGAAATTACGATGTTATACTTTTTAGGAGGGGTCTACGAAGTCTCTGTAGTGAGGACTACTTTTGCTCAAGGAAAGTCCTCCAGAGCTAATAGGAAATGTTAACAATGTATAATAGTGACTACACTATGATCACCCTAAGCAGGATTGTCAGTAATGACCACCCATGCATTTCAGGCGTGGTTATCATCAGAAATGCCGGGAAAAAGCTTACCAATATTAAATGCCTCCACCTGAATAAATAAATAGCCCAAGTATCACATGACCCCCCTGGAGCAAGGGACATAATCACAACAATAATTCTCTAACCAGGCTTGAGTTATCGTTTATCTTCATCAGCACATCAGTTTCTAAAAGTACACATTTTTCTGTCAAATACCACTTTCCATTTTGGGCAAACAAACTAAATTTTCCAGATGCAAAATGTTCACACATGCACATAAGGCTTTTAACTGCCTCAGTTCTGGATCTATACATGCTCTCCTCAGTACTTACGGTAATGATTTTTCACATCTATCACTCTAGCTTATGCAGTTCCACACTTCAATCGTAAGCCCTTGTTACTGCGCAGGCTACTGCTGGCCCTCTTTGTTCGAAACTCATTGTGTGTACGTACGTTTTTTTTCTCTCTCATAAAACAGGGCCTACAGCATGGCCAGTCTCCTTGTGACTTAGCCATATTGAAAGTGGATGGCCATGTGACAGAGCACACAGGCATGCAGAGCGTGAGTGTTATCATGAGGCGCTGCCATTGGTTTGGTTGGCTGCCACTCACCAAGGTTCTTCAGAGGAGTAGTACTGCCTTCTTTAATAAGCACAGGTCCTCTGAATGAGGTACAAGACTTAGCTTCCCCTCTGGAAACTACTTTGAGGGGGCTGGTGAGCTACCAATAGCTCCTGGGTTAAGCAATTGAGACACCTGCACTATATGTATATCTATTTATATATATCAAAGGAAAGGGAGAAAGTTTCCTTGGACCACTTCCACTCTCATCCAGCTGTAATGAGCGACGGCTAATGGATTTGGCAGGGACCTGACAGAGGGGAAACCTTAGCCTACGTCCCACTGTTTAGCACAATATTTCCCCAAGTGTGAAATTCGATACTTCACCCTTGCAACTCACTGTCATTTTCAACAGTGTGTACTCCATAAATATAGGGATTTCCAGTAATTATCCAGTTCAAAGTTCTTCTAAGCAATAATACTGTGTATTAATCTTACACATACAAATTTGAATCTTTATTGGTGGAATGTAAACTTGACCAGTTATCTAAATTTGCATTCTTATATATTTCGGCACATTTTTCAACAACTGGCATATCAATAACTACCTTCAAACAATTCATTATTGAAGAGGATATGTTGTCTGGCTTTTCTACTGTCCCAGAAGAACAAGTAACTTATGCATTATCTTAGAACATTCCCTAGTTGTCAGACTGAATCCCAAAATTCTTTAGCACTACCCCCTGCATGCTTGTAGTTGCTTCAAAATGGCTGCGTGTTGACATCGTAGCCATCATCCGTGGCACATGTGGCATACGTGGTACCTATAAAGGCACCAACCCAGCACGTTGACATCAGTTTTTTTATTTGACTATTTCCTCATCAGAAGCACTGAGCCACATCAGAAGGCTTATCGACCAGTGTGCACATTGTAAGGTTCTAAAAGGACCTTGTTAGGAGGAAAAATCCAGTTTGTGGAACGGGCAGGATGGGAGGGTCAGTACGAAATCTGTAACTGAATTAACTCTCTACCAGATAAGGCGTTACTGAAGGTAAGTAACTTGTTCATTTGGTAGAGACTTCTAGCCGCGGATTTCTTACCTGAGAATAGACACCAAAACAATACCTCAGCAGAGGTGGGCTCGTGAACTGGCTTAGACCAAAGTCCTGTAGGAACAAACAGGCAAAGTGCTCATCAGGACTGACCTGCCTGTCAAGGCAGTAGTGTTTGGTAAACGTGTGCAAGGATGCCTACATAGCAGCCTGACAGATGTCCAGGACATAAACTCAATAATCTAATGTAGTAGAGACTTGGCTCTAGTGGAATGAGCCAGCAAGCCCTCAGGTGGTTGCTTCTTGGCTAATGTGTAGCACATCTTTATGTAGAGTACAATCCACCTATAGATGGTCCATTTCTGCACTGCTTTCCCCTTCTTTGCTCCAGTGAAATGATTGATATAAAAGGACAATGCCCTCTTAGGGTCTAGCTGGTGGAGTCTTTTTTCTTCTTTGGAGGGGTGACGTGGAGCAAAGAAAGTAGGCAGTGAGATGCATTGCCCTGAGAAATAAAGTATATGAGCTTTTGGAAAAAGCTAAAGAAAATTATTCGATTTGCGAGGATAAATTTAGATTTTTAAGGAACAATCCCATAACTCCAGCTATCTATGGATTACCAAAGATCCATAAGGATGAGACAAATCTCCCTTTGAGACCCATTGTGAGTATCTTGGGCTCCCTTATGGAGTCCCTAAGTAAAGATGTAGATCGTTTCTTAAAACCCTTGGTATCCAAAGAAAAGTCCTACATTAGAGACTAAGCGCACATTATATTTATTCTTGAAGGGAAAAGCTTCAACAAGGGTACTCAACTGTTTGTGACCCTCAATACTGACGCTTTATACACAAACATATCTCAAGACGACAAAATAACAGAAGTTAAAATATTTTTAGAAGAGGAAGAGATACAAGGGATTAACAAGGAGTTTACTGCACAGTGTGTAGCCATAATTTTAAAGAATAACATTTTTCTTTTCAAGGATGAATTATTCCAACAATGCAAAGGGACCAGCATGGGTGCCATATGTGCCCCAAGTCTGGTTTGTCTGTATTTTTAGGAATTTGAAGCTAAACACATTTTTAATGAGCTGGCCCCGTTTTCAGACAATGTAATCAACTGATAACGTTTTATAGATGACATAATGTTCCTATGAGAGGGAGCCAGTGAAGAACTGGGAGAATTTTTGTAATGGTTAAACTCAGGTGATCCAAACTTTAAATGTACTGCCCCGTGGAGTAATATCATGGTAAATGTCTTAGATATTTCCATTAAAATGTGAGTGGACAGCAAGAGGTGGAACTTAACAAGAAGCCCACCGATAAAAACACTCACTTACATTACTCAACTTACAATCCTAGAGCCCAATGGGACAACATCCCGCTTTGACAATTTCTTCGTCTATGAAGGAACTGCTCTTCACTAGAAGATTTGTATAAACATTCAGATACTTTAAAGAAGAAATGAATGGACGGGGTTACCCAAAAAGACTTATAAACCATTCTTTCAAAAGAGCCTGGTTTTACAACCAGGAAAGTATGTTCAACAAATCAGATTAGAAACGACAAAACAACAAGATAGTTTTGTTAAGTCAGTTCTCACAAGTGAGTAATCAAATCTAAAACATTGTCAATAGAAATAGGACTATTTTCAATGAGGGCGAAGAGACACAATAAAAAAAAACGCTTTTTGTCCTTAGTCGAAATAAAAATGTATGGAATGCCCTAATGCACACATATAGAGAACCAAAGATTTGAGCAAAAGACTACTCTACAAATGGGCAAAGCCACAGGTAACCATATGTGTGGGAACTGCGCCATATGTGATCACTGCATAGTGAGTAAGACAATTGAACACAATGGCGTCAGAATAGCATCTAAAAGTTTAAACAACTGTCGGAGCAGTAAAATTGTGTATTTTCTACAATGTCCTTGTGGACTTGGCTATGTGGTGGAAACTGGCTGGGAATTGAGATAACGCCTGCTGGAACATAAATGGCTTAGACACGATTCAGAATTGAAGATAGAGGCAATATAAATTGACCTGTGGTGGGAGTTTATGATGGCGGGCCCCTGGGTAGGGGATGGGGGTTAAAATCACTTTTGACAACTTCACGCTTGACTATGTGAGAGAGAGAGAGAGGGTAAACCCGTATTGGGATCTGTCTCCCCATCTGGATGTTAACCAGAATAATGATATATGCAATATCTACTTATAGGTAAAGACCCGACAAGATAACAAGTGACTCCACCTCTGTGTTAAGATTACCCAAGACTCAGGAAAGCTGAATCACTTTTATGAACTCCCTGTAAATTGATGAGAAAGAGAGATTCTGCTTCAAATCAAGATAGAACTACAAGCTACCCGAAGGAGAATTGATTAATATAATGATTACGGGGGTTTGCACAACAATAAGTGATGTGGATAACCTATATATTTATATTTCCCTCAGAGACTGAACCAGAGGAAGGGGAGAAGTTACAGTATTTGTTCCGGATTGTCTTACTATATGGTAGAGATACACACTAATATCCATAAAAGGAACAAAGAAAAAAATATATATATAACTAGGACCAATTAGGGGGCCTGTTTGGGGAGTCTAATTAATCAAACTAGCATTTTTCTATATAACATGTAAGGGCACAATTAGGCAAGCCAAATAGGTGAAAACAAGGCAAGTTAAATTTACAACGCTGTAGGAATAAGGGGTGATTCATTTTCACGGAGTGAACAGGCTGAGTAACAGATATGCGCAGTATGTATGGGTAGCATATTGAATTATAATCTAAATATTTGCAAGTCAGATGAGGAAGGATGGTTACAAACAAACATGGTTGACCCCAAAATGGGAGGTTTTTTAGAGCCACTTGGAGATTGTTCGTTTTTTAATATAGATGTAACAATGATGAATATATGGTAATATGTATATGTGTAGGCAATACATTCTGAAGTACATTTTATAACAGTAGTATCTACATGTTTATACACAGGTGTTAATGATGAGAATTGTTAGCAAAAGAGATAATTGTGTTGTCCTCAAGAAAGTGGTTTTAATTGACTAGATACCACCGAAACGCGTTGACGCATATAGGTGAAGGATTAGATCATATTGTATATAAACTGATTTTTGTAAGAATATGTTATATTAAATAATTGATACAGACAGCTACCTCTGGCACTCTATTTCGCTCTTGGGGTTGTATGTGGGATTTGAATGATGAGTCTGCAAGTGAACGGTATTTAAAAAGAAAATCCTATTAATTAATATTGTGTGGTGATGTTAGATTCCAGGAGGAATTTTTTTAAATATATTTTTTACTCTATTGCCAGACTGAAAACAAAACAAACAAAAGCACTTCAGACAAGGTTGCAGGAAATGGGTCGCATGTTTCTCAGCCCACCAAGCCACAAACTTGTGCCAATGGCAGGCGTGCACAGTTTTTGTTGATGGACGCCTGGCTCCCAGGATGACCTCACAGACTTTCGTATGGAGATCAAAGACCCTCATGTGTTGCAGCTCAATCTAGAAGCAATAAAGTGGAGAGTGAGCAGCTTTGGGTGTAGAACGCTCCCCTGTAGTTGCAGCAGGAGATCTTCCCGCAGGGGCAGCCTGATCAGGGAACAGATGCACATGCTCAAAAGTTCTGGATACCATACTCTCCTCGCCCAATACGGAGCCACTAAGATGACTTGGGCCCGGTCAGTTCTGATCTTTTTCAGAACTCAGGGGAGGAGAGGTATGCAAGGAAAGGAGTCTCATATTCCAGTCTAGTCTGAATGGGTCGCTGAGTGAGAGCCGCTATGGAAACTCCATCACACAGAAATGCTGATATTGAACTTTATCTGCAGTGGCGAAAAGATCTACCCACTGTTCTCTCCAGTCCTGAAAGAGACATTGACCCACTTCAGCGTGGAGACGCCATTCGTGGTCTGCAAAACATCGACAGTTTAGTTTGTCTACCCTGTCATTCCTAGACCCCGTCAGGTACTGCAAGACCAGGAAAACATCCTGGCAATTCAGCCTTGTCCTGAGGGGCAGAGCCTCTTGGCACAGGGTCCACAATGCCACCCACCATGCTTGTTGCAGTAACACGTGGTGGTGTTGTCTGTGAACACCTGAACCAACCTTATGTTGATGGATGGGAGGAAGGCCTTCAATGCCAAGCAAATCGCCCTCAGCTCCAGAACGTTGACATGGAGCGGAGTTGCCGCCTGAGATCAGAGGCCTCTGATCTCCACCTGTCCCAGATGGATTCCCCCACCCAAAAGGAATGCATCCGTCACCACTGTAATCTATAAGTGGGGAAAGACAAGGGGTCTTTCGCTGATCCAATAGCGGTCCGTTAGCCACCAGTGTACATTTTTTGTGGTCCCTCTTCAAAATCTGGACCAGGTCGAAGAGATTCTGCTGGTGCTACGCCCACTGGGATTTCAGATTCCACTGCAGAGCTGACATATACCATTGAGTTTACTTCACCAGCAGGATGCAGAGGGCCATCAGACCCAGCTGTCTCAGAGTCAGTCTCACTGAATTTCAGGACTGCTTTTGAAGCATCAGGATCATAGCCGGAATGTCCAGGACTCACCGCTCAGGCGGGTAAATGCAGAATTGCACCTTGTCCAGAATGGCTCAGATGAAAGGGCGCATCTGAGAAGGAATCGGGTGTGACTTCGGCACAGAGGATAGTGAACCCCCAGCGAATGCAAGAGGTCTGCCATAGTCTGGAGGTGGGTAACGACTACCTGTGGTGAGCCCATGTTCAACAGTCAGTCGTCGAGGAAGAGAAAGGCTAGTACCCCCAACCTCCGCAGATGAGCTGTAACCGCCTCCATCACCTTTGTGAACATCCGAGGGGCACTGGAAAGGCCAAAAGGGAGCACAGGAACCTGGAAATGCTTCTGACCTACCACGGACCACAGGTAATGCTGACGAGCCTGTAGAATGGGAATATGAAAATAAGTGTCTCACAGGTCCAGTGCCTCCATGCAGTCTCCAAGGTCCAGCATAGACGAGACCTGAGCAAGTGCTAGCATTTTGAATTTCTCCTTCCTCAAGAAGGGATTGACAGGGCACAGATCTAGAATAGGGCAGAATTATCTGTCTTTCATGGGCACTAGAAAGTAGTAGGAATATTAACCACAACCTACTCCTGATGCTGGGACCACCTCTACTGCTACTTTGGTTATTAGAGCCTGCAGCTCCTGGTGAAAAAAGGAGAGGTGGTCCTCCGTCAGCCGATTTGAGGAAGGTGGCAGGGGAAGCAAGGTTTCCAAGAATGAGAGAGTGTAACTCCATCGGACAGTTTGGGACACACACTTGTCTGAAGTTATGGCTTGCCAGAGCAGCAAGTGGTGCTTACCTCTGCCTCAAACAACATGCATTGATACTGCGACGGAATACTTAAAGGGTTTGTAGACTGTAGGTGCCAGGGGTGGTGGTGGCAGATCTCTGGCCTTGGGTCCCACAAGACTTGAGCAAGCTGGTTTTAGGGTCATGATGGCCCAGTTGGAAAAGACGTGGTTGGCATCCCCTACCATAGTCATGGAAGGAGCAAAAAGAAGAGTGAGGCTGGAGTAGGACCATGGTATGCCCCAATGAATGTGCAGTGACTTTAAGCTCCTTGAAGTGCTCAAGCGCTGAATCAGCTTTGTTGCAAAATAGGAGAATGCCACTGAAGGGCATGTCCATAAGGGGTGCCTGGACATTCCCTGAAAAGCCTGATTACCTCAACCATGTAAGGCGGCAGATTACCACTGATAAAGCAATGGCCCTGCCCAGTGAGTCTGTTGTGCCCAGTCCACATCTGATGGCGAACGTAACTGCGACCATGTCAGTGGCGATAGCTTGGTTCAGGATGGCTCAGGTCTGCTGTGACCATAGGCAGGACTTGTGCAACCAAATCCCACCCAGTGTAGCTATGATGGCCCAAGAGCCACGCAATTTTCACTGACTGTAGTGTAAGTCTGGTGGAAGACAAGATCCTCTTCCGAAAGCATACAGTCGCTTGGATTCCTGGAGGAGTGCTAGGGAACGCACTGGAATTTACTCTGGATGTTGGGGCCTGCACCACCAGGCTCTCAGGGGTATGGTGCTAGGTGAGGAAAGTTACGTTCCCAGGAGTTAGCAGTGGCGTTGTGCAATTGTCCTGTGCACAGGACTGCCAGTATAGGACTGGGCCCAGGCATCAAGCAGGACATTAGAGAGGGCTTCACTGAAGGCCAGAAGGGGTGCTGTACGAGATACTGCATGCTGAAGCACTTCTATCAAGACATTGGTCTTGACTTCTGTGAGCCTTCGAGTGGGAAATCGGACAGACTCACGGACAACAGTGTTTTGGGTAAAGCTGGTTTTATTATTTTGTACAACCGCCTCTTCTGGACCGGCACTCGTTAGTAGGGGAGGGGGTTTTCTGTGTCCTCCGTCAGGTGTTTTGCCGCTCCAAGCCGCCGGGGTTCCATATGTCTTCTGGGAGTTGTAGGCCGTTCTTCCGTCGTTTTCGAATGTGGTCCGGATTACAGCAGCAGGAAAGAAAGAAACCAGTGTTAGCCTAGTGCTTTGCAGGCGTTAGGGGAAGGGAGTGAGGATACACACGTGCAGTTTTTCTACCCCGGGACAAGTGCCGATGTAGTGAGGGGGGGGGGGAGTGCACGGTATGCCGAGTGCTTCTTTAGGGTGGTTTGACCCACCTACGTCCCGCCCAACCCCTAAAGCATGACCGTACCTGCTCTAGCCACACTTCCCGGGAAGTGTGGCTGGGCGATGCTCCTTCCCGTTGGCCTCCTGGCTTGTCGCTGCAGTCTCGGACCCTCCTCCGTTCTCCTTCGATGTTCTGGGCTCCTCGGTCTTCACCTTGTGCCTCCTCCGACCTCCGCTCTTCCTCTCTTGCCTCCTCCGTCCTCCGCTCTTCCTCTCTCGCCTCCACCGTCCTCCGCTCTTCCTCTCTCTTCCCTCCGCCCTCTGCTCTTCCTCTCTCGAACTCCGCTCTGCTCCTTCCTCTCGTCGCCACTCTCCTTCTCTACCTCCGGGTGAATAACACACCTGTGGGATATCTGGGCTGGGTTTTACCAGTGGTAGGTGGGCGGGTTCAGGGTCCAGCTCCGCCCAGTTAAAGAAACACTGGTCCTCGGTATTCAGCACGGGGTTGTACACCATGTCCGTCATCTTCCAGGAGTTGGTGTGCTGTTCAGAAGGAAGGGACATAGGAACAGGTAAGCCTGGAGGGCCCGAGTCCGGGTCCCCCTCGTTACAACTTCCATGGAGGGCAGCTACAGGTCAAGGACCTCAGCTGCCCTCCTCACAGTCAAAGCAAAGGAAGCCCCTTCCTTCATAGCCATACTAGACGAATAGACCAGGCCAGTGTCCAGTGAGGTGTCAATCCCAAAGGCATCCGTCACTTCCTCATACTAGTTGTCATCATCCAACTGGGACTAAGAATCTTCATGGAGGGGGAGTTGGAGTAGCCGCAGGGATCATCAGATTCACCCACGCCTAATGCCCAAGGGACCTACCAAATAAAGAAGGAACTGTCTCCAACCCAGCAGCCGTTCAGACCTGATAGACGGCAACATGGCTTCATGTAGGAGTTACGCAGGACTATGGGCTCAGTGCTACTGAAAGGCGTGGGCAGCAACGGGAACAGTACCATGGGATGAACCACCGGCAAAGGTTGTCGATTCGTGAACGGCATCTACCTGGATCTGGATCTGGATCCAAAGGGCCCAACAGGAGCTTAGGGTGAACCCGCCGGCAGGAGTTGTGGCATCTCCAAGATCTGTGGGGCCAGAAGGCGCTCCATAGGTGCTCAAACCGCCAAAAAATGAGGCGCATTGCCTCACAAAACACTGAGTTAGGTTTGGGTCACTCCGGCTCCAGGAAATTTAGAGAGGCATGGAGCAGACCCAGGCTCAGGCTCCGCTGATGGAGTGTTGGAGCAGGGTCTCGACTTGTACAGGTCCCAGGAAGTTTAAAAGAGCTTTATCTTCTTGTGGTTGTGAGATTTACCTGATGACAACTTCGACCAGAACGACAACCAACAGAATTGACTCCAAGAGCGATCCTGGGACCTTTCACGCAACCGGGACCTACAGTAGAGATGAATCTTCCGATTTCGGGCCGCCAGGAGCTTTGTTTACCACTCCTGATTTGCCTTCGGATT
The DNA here is from genome assembly GCF_964261635.1 of Lissotriton helveticus. Taxonomy (NCBI): domain Eukaryota; kingdom Metazoa; phylum Chordata; class Amphibia; order Caudata; family Salamandridae; genus Lissotriton; species Lissotriton helveticus. The sequence goes on from NC_136063.1 coordinate 1,270,372,131, forward strand.
CTTGATACAGCAGTCAGGACAATTCCTGGAGTTGTGGTCTGGCTCGAGGCACCACCGACAAACCAGATGGGGATCCGTCACATACATTTGCCTGTGATGGGCCCCGCAGGGTTTAAAACCTACTGTTTTTTAAGGGATATCCCTAGCACACAGGGAGCAGAATTTGCTCAAAAAGGTGTAAAAAATTGTTAAAATGGTGGTCAAAAAATGACGTGGGTAGCCGTTCCCGATCCATGCTGCTGGCACTGAAAGAAAAGAACTGATGTCAGCAAACTGGGGGCCTTTATAGATACTGTAACTGCTCATCTGGTGCGGATGATGCCTAAGACGCTACGCAGCGCGGTTCAACGCCACCTACAGGCACACAGGGGTACGACTCAAGATTTTTCTCATCCAGTCTGTACCTGCAAAATATGCTAAGGTAAGAAATCTGCAGTTAGAAGTCTCTATCAGACATCATTTACAAGTGACCCCAATAAATAAAAAATTCACCTGAAATGATATGTCTTCAAAAATAAAATAAAGGTGGTAAATACTGTGAAATGGTGTGAAACGGGGAACTTTATGCTTCTTTTTGTTTTGTTTTGGTATAGTAAAACAATTATTGCAAATTTCGTTATATCACAGGCAGGTGATAGCCCTTTTTTAGGGCTCGGGCCTAGCGTACACTGCGAGGCAGTGTCGCGCAGCCCAGAGTCCTTTTCTCGGCGTTTTGAAAATGGACCTAGGAATTCCACGCAGTTTGTGCGTGTTATTTCCTAGGTCCATTTTCATTGGCCTTAGCGTGACTGTGTTTTTAAAACAGAACACGCAATAGGCCATGGGCGGTCGCGTAGCTCCGCCCATGGCCTAATGGTGTCTGTTACGCGCACCAGAGGCCATATATCTTCAATTATCTCGGCCGTCACGGCCGAGATAATTGAAGACATATGTTGGCAGTGGCGCACGCGGGCACCACTTGCCGTTTTTTTTTTTTACAAAAGCTTTCGTGATCGTTTTCAGTGCTGCATGTTGTGTGTAGCCAGCAAGTCACAGATTCAAAATCCAGGAAGGCACCTCAGAGGGATAATGTGCCTGTCAGCAGTGCTCACTTTAATACGCTTTTCTCACCAGCTTATCTCCAAAGCCTGCGGCCGGTGCTATCAAAGATTGGGGTGCAGTATAACAAGGCTTGCCTCACGCTTCTACCCCAACACATTCCATGCCTCTTTATTTCACTCGCGCAGGTTCTTTTTCGTTAATGCTTTCTCCCCTCGACATTGATTTAATGTTTCTCTTCGCCCTCCTTTCCTCCATTTGCACGGGCTCCAATACAGATCTGTTGTATCTGGTAGCTCTCAGAGAGGCCCACTAGAATTATCCGATTTTGTGGCTGCCACGTTTTTCGCTTGGTTATAAATTTTCTCCATAATCCATCACGTGCTGCATAACCTGCATTTATTTAACCTTCCAAAAACGTTTTTGGTTCAAAAAATGTGTAAAAACACAGCAACGTATCTTTCTGCACTTAGCAAAAGTTGACAGTTCCCCTGTTGCTTATTGTGCATGTGGGTGTTAAACTGGTACTAAAGACGTGAAACATGTTTCCAGACAGTGTTAACCTGAGACAAAATGAAAAATAGGGTTAGTTTATACTATTACAAAATGTGCAGCAATGCACCGCATAATTTGCATTTTCTTGCCGCATAATTTAGTTAACCATGCCGCATAATTTGTCCCTTCCATGCCACATAGCTCCAGTGGCCCTTGTCTCAGGCTTCACTTCTAGATACTAGGCAGCTTAGTAGTAGAGAGTAGGCTGAAAACCACAGCTGCAGATCTCATTAACATATCTTAGTGGGTTCATGCTCATGCCACAGAATCTCCAAGCAACCCGCAAGCTACAAGTTTGAATCTAAAGTTGAAGTTTCAAGTAATGTGTTGGCTGCTGAGCCATGTGTGATCTGCAGCTGTTTAATGGTAATCCTTTAAAAAAATGTTATTTTTGATATGTTGTAGAGGAGAGAGTGTGACCTTCAAGACACTGTGCACCCGAGTAAGAAATATCAATGAGTTAATGCAGCTATTGCGGCGATTGTGTGCAAACTGCGAGCACGTGGTAAATCTTAGTAAGGTAGCTCAGCGGACTAAAACCCGTGCGGCTGAGATCTGCCTTGAAAAGCAGGTGACAGAGCTTTGAATCCTGGTAGAGCCTTTTAGCCTTTCATCCCGACAAAGTCCACTAAAAAGCGCACTGAGGTATGCTAATAACACACGTTATTTACAACGGTCCAAATAATTGAATTACATCTTTAAAAAGAGGCGGTACCTAAAGAGCGGAGGAAAGAAAACTGACAGGGTGAGAGCCGGGGTGTCACCAGGCCAGGCGTGTTCTCCAAGATGAAATGAGAAATATTGTTGAATAAAGAATGAAAATGCGTGTGTGCAAAGCCGGGCGAAACCTTCTAACCAGTACGGCAAAGTTGGGAACTGAATCACCCCCTGCCACCGCCCCCAGACAGAAGCAGAAACAGAACATCTGTACCGCGCTGTGCACCGCAGCTTATTGGCATGACGAGCCAGGCAAACATTGCCAAGGATGCATGTAATACATCCACAAAATATACATCACTTTTTATTGAATAGACTGACATGCCACATTCCAGGTTGTTTCCTGGCCTGTGTACTGGTAAAAGGGGTCGTGAAAGGCAGCCACGCCTCTAAAGGGGTACTTGCCTCAGGGGGTGAGGCTGGCAGCAGGGGTGCCATGAAGGGAGAGTGCTCGGGAGGGGGCAAGGGAGTAACATTAGAGCCCCCTCCATTCACAGGATGGTGAATACAGGGTAAACATATTCATCTAAAGCGCAGCATGCCACCATGTTACAATTCCAATCTAACCCACAGAATTCCCCTACACACCACATGCATACACTCCATAACACATGGCTAAAAGACATTGCCATTTACAATGCCATTAGCTCTAACTCAAATAAATCCGAGACCTATTGCATTTCCAATGCTTGTTTGTACCCTGAAGCCGTACATAGTATGCAGGAACTGATATTGCACGGCAGTCCCATTTTTTATACTTGCAAATTCTAGGCTCTCGCTGTTCAGTGGTACTCGTGTCACATTTACAGTAGGTAGTTAATACGGTTACACCTATTGAAGCTAAAGAGCCAGGCCAAAGGATATTGCTGCGGCAACTAGAAACGCCTAATTACTTTAAAGAAGGCATTGATACCAACCAATGGGTGCTCGAGGAGAGCAGTGCGTAATTTGAAGGGGCTCGCGGCGGCGTCAGAGCATCCCCGCCTCTGTAAAACACAGAAAAGAATAATCTCTCATCTTTCCTGGGGCAAACTGTATGCAAGTAAGCCGCTCTCATGCCACGGGTACAGAATGAAACGTGTCACTCTAGGCGTTGGGTCATCTGCATAATAAGTAAACTTAAACCGGCCGCCTAATTAATCTTCGTCTTCCCCTCCCCGACACCACACAATTTCCCATCAAAGCAACAGATGAATTGCATCTGTCAGCAGCATGATATTTCGTCTTTTCAAAAAGGTTGTGCAGATTTTCAGTTTTTTCAAGAGGAGCTCTAAACGCAAACCTTCCCTGACGTGACTGGCAAAAATATTTCTGACAGGGCTGAAAAGGACAGAAAAAAAAAAGTTATACCCTGGAAACATGATGTCAAGTCGTGTACAGCTTTAACGTTGGCTGCTCTTTTCATAGATGCTAGATTTCACACAGCACTTGCTCGGCACTCGGGCAAACATTTTCTTTTCTCCTTTCGGTCTGCCAAACAAAGTTACTTTGTTAGCAAGCCCGTCAAACAGCAAAATGGCCGGCGCGGTCCAGAAAAAACACATGGCCTCTCTAATTGTTACATTCCAGCGTGTCCTGAACCTGATCGTTCACCAAAGAGAGGTGCAGATGAGATTCCTGTAGCTGGTTATAAATTGATAATCTAAATTAATTCATTCAAGCAGAAATCGATTCTGTAACTCCTTCAGAGCTTGTAATAATGCTTACCTCCTACGGCTAGGCAGCATTCTACCTTTCATAAAGCGGGTCGGAAACAGCTGGATCCAAGTGACCTGCGAGCTCATTAAATCTGTTACATGTTCCTTCTAGTAAATGATATTAAACTGAAATATCCTGGCGCTGGGATTTTCACCCCTTTAATTTTATGATAGAAATAACCCAATTTGTAAGACAAAATAACAATCTCCTTGGATTACCTTGCCTTGTTAAAATATTTTATGCATTTTTCATTTACATGGTGGTAATAGAAAAACACTTAAACTATCTGTTATTTAAACCACATGAGATATGTTACTGAGGGTCTGAGCGCCACAAAAATGATTGCCTCTTCACAGTCTTTACTTTATGTCTGCAATAAAAGGCGGACACTTCAATTCATAGGTTAGTAAATAAAAGAACAATGTAGTTTTTTTTTTTTGTTATGAAATGGCGCATGGGCAGGAATTCGGTGACTACAAGATTTTCTATAGCCACCAGCCTGCAAAAGTGGCATACATCGCATGGGCTAATTTGAATGTTGGGATTGTTAAAGCCACCGGGGGGTGGGGGGTGGGGGGGGGGGGTGGAGGGGGAGGGGCGGGGGCGAGGGTCACAATCACCAAAAATATGCCAATGGTCTGCAATGAAATTCACAATGGCCAAAAATATGCAAATGGTCTGCAATGATTTTCACAATGGCCAAAAAGATGCAAATGGTCTACAGTGAAATTCGTTATAAGTAAATTGACCCCCACATATATATTCAGAATAATCTTGAATACCTGACTAGATTGTACAAGACCAGTGCCATTTCTTACTGCATCCTTACAATCTTCCCACAATGCCTTTTTAACCCCTTGTATGCTCGTGACAGCCGGGACTCTTTCACGCGTCACGGTTGGCGTGTGCGGAGGACGGCCCCCACTAATGAAAACTCCAGCACAGCGCGGAAATTTGGCACGCACGGAAGGGGTTAACAGGGCCAGACTGGGAACTCAAAGCAGCCCTGGCAATTTTTAAGGGCCAGCCTCCTTCGGGAGGCACTGGGAAGCACTGCTGTTTTTGTTACTGAGGCCCGATATTGCAGCAGCACTGCAAAACAGGCCACAGAAACAAAAAAGGCCCCCACTGCTGAAAAAAATGCCCCATCCTTCCAGCCTCCTGGGGAAATGCCTGACGCCCGGTAGGCCAGTCCGGCCCTGCTTTTCAACTGTAAATGAGGGATACAGCACATGTGAAAGATAACAGATGCGTTTAACAATTTTGTTTCTCAAAACCCCTTGCAAAATGCTAAGAATTTTTTTTTTATTTCCAAATTACAGAGTAAAACTTAACAGCAGAGGTCGGAAAGTAGCCAGCGCTGATCCTGCAACATTATCAGAAACGAGCGACGAAGGCATTAAATGTGATACCATTCGATAATTCAAACTTGCCTCACTTCCCACGGCAGCTAACACAATGAGGGGGGGAGTGGAGGTGCATGCCACGTTGATACTCCACACATCTATTGAGGTCCTCCTGTTCAAAAATTCTCTTTACAACTTAACACAAATATTTGTCTTGTCAATGCCTATTAATTTTATTAGATAGATTACCAACAAGACGTAGTCGTGGACCGCGCTTCTAGGAACCCGGGGTTCCCCGATACAGGTGCTCCGTTGGGGATAAAGTTTCTCCCCTGATATCCAATTGGGATTTGTGACGTTCTGCATTGGAGGACGTTTCAATAGACCACAACTTTATTTGGTGCTTGATATAAGGGACCAATATATGGCCCAACCGTTAAGAAGTCCATCTCTGGACAAAATGCATTGGCTGCCAAATGTAATGAAAGATTTACAATAAAAGAAGATTGAAAAGGAATAAAGATCGTGACTGGTTTTGACTTTTGATCTGATGATACACAAATTATCGCTTGGGGCACCTTAATGTGTTTATGTATTTATTAAATGCGATGCCATTCGATAATTCAAACTTGCCTCACTTCCCACGGTGGCTAACAATTCCAATTAGGAGAGGAGTGGAGGTGCATGACACGTTGATACCCCACCCATCTATTCAGATCCTCCTGTTAAAAAATTCTCTTTACGACTCAACACAAATATTTGTCTTGTCAATGCCTATCAATTTTAATAGACTTCCTCCTTCTGAACATAATAAAGATCAGCATGAGAAATAGCCGGGACTGAATTCAAACTCCCCTCCCTAATGGTAAAGCAATTTAGAGATAACAAAAAGCCATTCTAAACCAAGAAATCTGAACAATGTAAACACATTAACAGTGACCAAGTGTGGATGCAGACTCAATGAAAATCGTAGGTTTCTTCATTCAAGTCAGACTATTTATATAAACAGTCTAGATAACATAAACTCTTTTACTAACAAGTTCTATGTTGAGGGCATTTAGGGGTTTCGCAAGGTAGGAAAAAATCCAAAACTGCAGGGATACTTAAGCCAAATAATACATCTGCAGTATGCACTGGGCTCCAGATTCTGGCCTTCAGCTCGTCCTTACACAATGGTAAAAGGGTGCAGAAACCAGAGTCTACTTTGTTTATATTCTGAGCAATTTAATTGACCCACCTGTCATGGGCATTGTATATATGCCCAGGTTGCTCTGAGTGTAGGATCTGGCATTTCTCCTGGCCCAGAAGTGAAACTCTGAACTCTCCACCCCTGGTCCTATGGCCCACCGAACTAGTCTTTTAGCTGTGATAAGCGTGTATTTGCAGGCCCTACTCTAAGAGGCTACTTGGACTGGCTATAGGGCATGTCTAATGGGAGTAGGGTGCAGGTCCTGTGTTTAGCACCCCTTCCCCAATGGTCTTCTGGGTATGTCCTTCAATAAATGGCCAGCAGGTTGCCGGACAGCTATTTGGGGACAGGGTTGGCTGTGTCAGCAATATATGGATGCTGGGCTTTACTTTAAGGGTCTACGTGGCCTCTGGTCCCATGCTGGTTCAGTAATGTCATCAATGGTAATCTGATAGAAGACCAGTTATTTCATCAATATGTAACTTTTGATGTTATCAGTTACATCAAGTGTGCTCTTCAAAAGTGCATCTACTACGTTAGTTTAAGTTGTACAGCGACCTGTGCAGGTGTATTTTAGGGAAATATGGTTTTGTTCCATACACACATTGTTGACAATTCTGATTTGTTTTGTTATTGGATCCCACTGATTTCAATACACCATCAATAACTGAAATCGGTGCGCAAGGGGGGGCCTGCTCACTGAACAGTGAGAATTGGTGCAGGGCATGACTAAGAACTATTCACTGCACCCACTGCCCCCAGCCAACGTTCATAGATAGTGAGACAGGTAATATGGGGATAGGAGACCTGCTTCCAACACAGCCTTGACTGCGTTTGTTAAAATCATTAAGTGACAATGATATTTTAATTTTCATAACCTTCGTCGTGCTAGTCATACCTATTCACAGTGGACATAGTCATTGGCCAGGCACAACAAGTGCACAGAATAAGTCACCTGGACCCTGTAACCAGAGTTATCATGTTCTCATCTCAGAGACTGGGTAGGCGTTATTACTTTCTCCTATGTAAATGTAAATGTAGGCGTATTTATAAAGCGCACTGTTACCCTGGAATCCAGTGTGTCCTGGCGCTGTATTCATACCGCCAGGGAACCCATCCTGGCTTTTCCCCGTGAAATGTCCAGTCCTGGGCATCCCCGGGGTGCAGCCAGGCATCCCTAGCGCTATAGGGGGCCGTTGTGGAGAGTAAGCAAGCTATTGCCCAGAGTTGCAGCGTGGGACTCATGCTCAGAGTAGGCACCGAGGTGAGAAATCAGGTTCGAGGAATTATGAGCCCAAGATCCGCCAAGATCAGCTGAGGCGGGAATTGAACCCTGGTCCCGGGCCAGGCCTCTGCACCAGGGACTGCCGCTCTAACCATTGAGCCACAATCCTCCACCTAGGCCCTTGAGCAAAGTGAAGGAAGGGATCTGAAGATTGGAGGGCATAGCTTATACACCGCTGGAAGTATGGTAGAGAGCTGAGAATCTCACCCGTCTTTGGGTATGGCCAGGAAGAATTTCTCTTGATTTCTCCTCAGCCCTTCGGTACATTCAACAGGAGGTGAAGACATGTTCTTCCCTGGTCACTGATGTAGGTAAAGAGATAGTTTTGCTACCCAGAGGAGGCTGATGTCCGTTCCTCCCTGGACTTTGGGCAAGGCCAGGGTGCAAAGGAGGAGGATGAAGGTAGTTCATTCTCTTCCTTCCCACTTGGCAAGGTATTTCTACTTCTGAACTCCATCCAGTGTGCAAGCTCCATGTGCATGATCAAACTCTTTCTAGTCCATGGCAGGCTACGTGGCTAGGGGGTGAAACTGTTCCTTGAAGGAAACACGGACTACCTCAAGAAAATGGTAGTGATTTTGCAGAAACTGCAAAATACGAACATGGGTCACTTATTGCAATACGGGACATATTTCCCTCACTCAAAATAAAAAATTAAAATAGGGCCTTTTGTCGCCACAAATCTCCTTGCTCTATGCTATGCATAATAGATTCTGTCTAGTGGCACTGAGAGGACACTCTTGGATAGCACCAGCTAGTCAAGTTCCCAGATTATGCAAGGTTGTTCCCATCTCTTTGCCTGGGAGCTATCCGTCTGCAAGACGTCAATTCCAGAGCATGTCCAAATTAGGGAAGGATGTGTTTCACATCAATCAATGCTGGATATGGGCTGCAAAAGCTGATCTATAGAGTCCTTACATCACCCTCTGACTCTAGGTAGTAGTGACAACCTAGTTCTGGAACTCATTGAAGAATCAACATCAACCTCATGGGAGACAAGAGTTTCGAGAAAGGCTGACATTATTCCTGTAAAATCATTAGAATGAGGGATGGGGCTGTAAACCATTTCAGTTGTGGTAAAAAAGAATGCATTGTAAGTTTCATCCAATTACGTAGCTAAAAAGTGCTCTCAAGCATGCCAGAAGGGTCCCGGGTTCATGATGGATATTTGTTTTGCCATTATCTTCATAGAAACCTCAATAGTGTCCGTAACTTCATAGGATGCACAAGACACCTAATTCCATTTACCTGTTCTGCCAGCTCTCCGAGGATTTTTGCTGTTTTACATTTCAGATAGCCTATACTATCTAAAGGTGGTCTTTGTAGCCTTAGAATCAGCATAAACGAGTTTGCCAACAGCTCCACAGAAACATTTTGAGCTAACCAGGGAACAACATACTGTAACAGAACATGCTGAAGAACAAATAACCTACATACGATAGTCATCTAACTGCCTACTTAAAAAAAAACTGGAACTTAGAATTCAGATTTATTCTAGGTTTTAAATTCTTACGTCTCTTATTCCGGTCAACATCAAGTCCGTGATTTTGATGCAGGTATATAACATTAGTCATTTTGGCAGGAGAGTTTGTAGCTTGAGGTTTATAATAGTTAGTTGTATTTCATCCCTATTCTGAATAATTTGTGTTCTTTATGATTAAGGAGTAAATGTTTAATTTTATACTGTTTTTCAGAGTCTCCAGTAATATGGCTGAACAGCTGCTTGTCAATAGGATGGTTATGAAATCCTACGCCTTGGCATTAACCATGTCATCATGAAGCGTCTCGAGTTTAAACATTTAAAAACCAGCTGTGACAAGGATCACCACTGCTGAACTCAACAATGTATGGCGTGTCTTGGGGTGACCCAAAACGTCTGGCCGAAGAGAAAGAAATGAATCTGTTGGATGATGTTCCCTTGTACACCTGCTACTTATTCTGATGCTTTATCAAGATTATGTGATCAATGAAACCGCATCCAGCCAATAAATGAAGTACTACCAACAGTGATGCTCAGCTCTGGCTTGCCTCTTGCAGTTCTCAGCAATCTGGAATCAAACCTTTAACACAAGCACATCATCTCAAAGCAGGTAGGTTTTCACTGTTTAAATCTTTGATTATTTTACAATATATACCATCACCTACAACCACTGGCCGGCAAGGAGCACATGTACATTCTTAACAAGTTAACCGAATCAACGCGCTTCCAACAAATATTCCCACTGAACTAAATGTTAAGGCACTACAGGGGAATGTATCAGTGTATCATACATATGTATGGGGTACTGAAAGGATGCAAAGGCTGTGATCAGAAGAGGTTTTGTGTGTTTTGCCTAAGTGAAGTCTGCGGGTAGGAGACAAAGGACTTTAAGATATTTAGGGCACATTATTTCTGTAGACTCTCTGAGGAGAACTGAAATCAGTGGGGGCCAGGCAGATTATGCGCCATGGAGAGTAATATCTTTTCCATGGTCAGTATTTCCCATAGTCGGTTTAGCCCATCTCTAAAACGAGGGTCCTCTGTTTCCTCCAAAGAGCTAGTATTGTCCTGTATCACTGTCACTATTGTTATTGGAGTCTGTTTTCCCCTGAAAGAATTGCAGGATATGCCTCCTTGATATTGAAGTATCTTAACAAAACCACCCCTAGGTCACTAGGAATCCGGACGCCAAAAGCTTTATCAATCTCTGTTAGTATGTCCTCCCAGTATCTGCAGTGCTTGCGAGACGATTCTGGCAATCATGCAGGCGTTATAACTATCATATGAGAAGCAGCGCATGAGTGGGGGCTTAAGGGCCAATGGAAAGGGAAAGGAGTACGAATTGTGAGGGGTACTTAAAACAACATTTTTTTTAAATACATATGTTTTAAGAACTTCAAAACAGAAGTGTGTGTGTTTTGTCTGAGTGAGTATTTAAAAATCCCAGGTGAAATCCGACAAACATCTTACCATACCTGACTGAAAGCTACTGGGCCCAACTATTTACTAAATAAAATATTTATTGGGGGGTATTAACTCCCCAATGAAGCTACACCCCTACCCAAGACCCATCTATTTTTGTCTAATTCCTCCAGGAATGGTGGCAGGCAGCCCACTGGGTCTGACTGATAACATTATATCAGCGAACATTTTGAGTTTGTATATAGCTGCACCCCATTCTACAACTTTGATGCCCTTTCGCTACTGAGTGGCACCAAGTTAACTTGAGTCAACTCAAAGAGGCGCGACGACAGAGGACATCATTGTCGGGTGCCGATTTTACCACCTCGACTCTAATAAATTCTTGTGGGGAGTGAAACTTTCCAGAATCCATGATTGGAACAGCTGTCTGAAGATGGCTCTCTTTAATAATTGTGTCACACATGTCCAATCCACTATATCAAACGCTTTCTCAGTGTCGAGGGAAAGCAGAATGGTGTTTCTGTATTTTCTCTGTGTCCGTTCAATTATGTCAATGAGTATTTTAGTATTATCCCTACAATCGTGTACTGGATTAAACCTGACTGATCAAGATCTGTTATATATTTGGCATAAGGGGGTTAAGACGTGAGGCTAGGATGCTCGAAAAAATCTTAATGAGTAGGTTGAGAAGCGATATAGACCTAACAAGTACCTTTCTAAAACTCAAAATAAATCTCACTAAGAAGGGCACTTTGTGCAACAACGGGATAGGTAATCTCAGACTCTATGCCAGAAGAAGAAAAAATCTGAACAGTTTATCCTGGCAAAGGGCTTGCTCTCAAGTTCACTTGTGAAATGAAGTGGTAATACTGCACATGGAATTATCAATTTTGCAGGGTGCTGTAATTACCCGGTTCCATACTACACGTTTTGGGCACAGAATAAGAAGAAACTGAAAATCTGTTTTGCGCACTAATGTTGACACATTTACACAGATTTTGAGGTTTTTTTCCCTGGATTTATTCTGCCAGATTTTCACAGGTTAAATGTATTTGGATAACATCTTAGAAATTAAGGTGTTCCTACAAAACACCTAGCACTAATTAGGCTGCAAACTCCCGTTTGCAGTCACAATTAACTGTGAATGAAACGTGTACTGAGGGCTTAAGTTGGGAATTGCGAGTCTACAAGCTTTGGTACTATCTTTTAAGTAGTAAGGCACCACTAAATAAATGCCCTCACAGCTTGCAACCCTTTAGAGAGACAACTTGCACTACAAAGTAGGGTGTTCGTCGGAGATTAGGAAGGCATTTATATCTTAACTTATGTGGTGATGCACTGAGATATGGCCTTTCACAGATCGGGAACTGGCCTATATAGACACCTTATCCAGTGTAGAGTTTCCGCTTGCTTGTTCATTTAGAGAAGATCATTGTGATCAAATTCAGTATGGCCTGTAGATATTCTTTACTTACCGGAGAGATTTACCGCTTTACCACAAATCAGCAGATATTCTTTTACAAAATATAATGTAAATGGCAGTTGACCGGTTGTCTCTCCCTAAAAGCAGTCTTCCAAAAGGATATCACAAATGTATGTTTTGCCATTTATAGATTTTTACTCTACTGGCCAAGATAGTAATTAGATATTTTGCCCAAGGACAACTTAGAATATCTTAGGCTTTTTAGCAGCATCTAAGGCCAATTCAGCTACAGAAGGATCTAGAGTTCCAAACCCCTGCTGTCTAGGAAAAAAGTTCAAAAACTGAAAAACTCTTTAGTAGCTCTTCTTCCCCTTCTCTCATAAAGGTATATATGATTTTGAGACAGCTGTACGAGGAGTAAAAGCTACCAGTTTTAAGGTCCCCAAAGTACCTTATATGTACTACACCACTTTGTGTGCATTGGTCTCTGCCCCTTTTGTAGTGATGAGTAAAGAAAACATCTTCCATCACCCTAGCAAGCCAAGAAGTGAGTATCCGGCTTGTCAGCACTTATTTTTCCTTCTCATTTACACATTTGCCCTTCATCTTTGATGCTATGCTCAAAGGGAATCCCTCAGAAAGGCATCACAATTCTGTGAATGTGCGAGATTGTATGTCCATACCTGCTTGTGCAGTGTAGTCATTTCTCCTAATAAGCCTTTCTGACAAAAGGGGACGGGAGGAAGGCTTTCAGTATTTTTGAAAAACAGGAGATGTATTAATTGCTAGATCTTGGAATTAAAGATGGGCCTTGGGGTTGAGGCTACATGCTTTCAGTGAGGTACATCTGCTTGATACACTTCTTTTAGCATTTATTCTGTCTAGGACTAAACACGGTAGATAAACTAAAATGATGAGTAATTGTTTCAAACACTTTCAGAAGTTGTTGCAACGGCTGTCAATTTTCCGCTGCATAATAGGCAACGGCATTTCTAAGAGTCAGAAAAGTGAAGCCTGTTGATAATGGGTATAGTTTTCATTGTTGCTCCAAAAAATAGCCATCCTGGCTAAAAAACACATTTTGTTCCAAGCTCCCATTTTTTTACCCTTAATCAAGAAAAATGAATATTGAGGGGAATGCATGTATCCCGTCTAGATTACAAAACAGAAAATAAATATAATTTCTTCCCGGTTCTTTATGGCAGTTTTTATCATTGGCAGGGAAGAGCAGTCCAAGGCAATTCGACCAGCCGAAATCCATGAAACGATTAGGGTTACTGACAAGGATCAAAAGTTCAGTTTCATTACCATTTAATTTCAGGCAAGAGTTGTTCATCCAGGTAGCCACTTTCTCTAGGCAGGGGCCCAGGAAAGTCGAGAGGTAAGCCGAGAGTTGGATGTGACAAAAAGCAAATAAAAATAGGCTTTGGCAAAGCCAATGTATCGGTTTGTAATGAGCTAAAGCATGCAAACACAGGCATGCGCACATGCTGTTTATTACATTCAAGTGAGTCTTACTGACTTTGTCAATGCTGGGGAACAGGAGCAACAAAGCATTGTTTATGTCTAGAATGCATAGAGGAAATATATACTTGAATACGACCATATGTGATGATTGACTGTACTTTAAATATGTTAAATACCTCCCAAGTATTTCAATGTAAGCGCTTCCTAGAACGAGGAATGATGCAGTCAACAGTATGATGCTCTTCATGGTGGAGCCAAAGCCAACTCTATACACATGCGCAATAAACTGGTAACAAAAGGTCGGCATATCGAATGCTATCATGCCAGAGATAGATATAAGTACATATCAGACCTTTTAAAGTTACAAAGTTGCAGAAAAAGTAGAATGTGTGACAGAAACCAGCCAGTACATGTTTTTGTAAGGAACACCAGTGCTTAATTGGATCCAGTTGTTACAGGTGGGGCCCACAGGCACCTGTTTTTGGTGACTTGCACTTGATTTTTACCATCAGACTTTGATCAACACAAAGTGAGAGAAAAATAATGCAAAAAGGGTGAAAGGAGGAGGAAGCGAAAGATGAAAATACAGTGTTAAGGAAAGTGGGGATGGAAGACCATCAAGAGTAAATTAAAGGGACAGGGAGTGTCTTGTGGTTGATTATAGAGCCTGGGGTGGAATCAAGACTAGCCAGCCTAGGTATTCGGTACCCTCAATTGTGATGGCGCCGGCAGATGGCTTATGAGCAAAACATTGGGCCGCAGCACTTACTCTTTTACAAATTAGGCACTGACGGACTAGAATATGAAGGGCAGTGCACCAGTTTTCTTGAGCACTATGTTGGTGTGATATCCACCACATTAGGTTCAACGGATTATTAAAGTAAAATATCAAATTGTTCAAATTAAGAGTCTACAACGCAGAAAAAAAGTAGCTCAGAGAGAGGAATTAAATGATTTTCTGTTTTCGAATTTTGCCAAGCACTTAGCATTAGGCACATGAACATTCAGAACCCTAACTTCAAATTAGAATATACCTTCGAGCTCACTCAAAAGTGCTCACTTTTAAGAAAGAATTAGATCAATTGTACAGAAGCAACAATATTAACCACTAAAATATTATTTTTTTCACTAAGGAAATTAAGCTATTAAGAAAATGGTAGTTGGGATTTATTTTATTAACTTTAATAAAATTAAAGGTCCACAGAGAAATAAAATATTCCTCTAATTATCAGACACAGAAACGCGGCATTGATTTTAATCTCTTGGCAGTAACAAATCACAGAAAGTCGTACTTCATATAAACTATACCTTTCTAGTAAAATGTTTAAAATGCAGAGGATAAAGTTCTAAAATGTGCAGCAAGTATTCGGTGTCAGAGTAATCTATGTCAGTTTAACAACAACTTATCAAAGACACTAAAATAATACAAAAAAATTGAGAGAGTGTTGCTTTGTAATTGGCAAGATAAAAGAAAATTAGTATAAGATCATAAAACCCACATGTAATAGTGACTGATGGTTGCCTCCAGGACCCCGTCAAAATGAATGCATTATGGTTAATAGGGTGATGAAAGATATGATAATTTTGCCCTGTTCAACAAAAGTATAAAAAAATAATTCATTTATTCTGTTTTGTTCGAACTCTTGCAGATACTGAAGGCACAATATGAATTTTCACATGCAGAATACGATTTTGCAAGGTTGTTGCTTGTTGGTAGGATGAAATGATGTACTTTAAGAAAAACATTGAAATAAACGAACTTCTGGGTTTGTTGATCAATGGAGCCTCTCGGGCAATCAGGTCGAAAAACTAAATCAAACAAAAAAGGGTGCTTGAATGACTGGGGAAGTATTCTGTTAACTAGTGTTATCCAATGGCGGCTCCTCTGTAAAGTCGGAGGAGCCTCGTCCCACTACTTTTCAGCAGTGCAATAAAGAAAAAACTAAATTATAACAACATGATGTCGTTATCATTTAAATTTTCTGTGCTGAGGCAGGTTTTGGGCAGGCTTGGTTGTGTCATAGAAAAACCAAAGCTTGGCAGTTCGGGCTGGACTGTTCCCATGAGGCACAGGGTCAGACTGATTTGCATATGGCCATGTCTGAACTGGGGTGGCGGAGTGAGCTAAAGAACAGTGATGGATTAAACCCAGATCAGTTGACTGGGGGTGAGTGTGTGTATTGTCAACGCTTCGTCCATCATCACCTTTGGTTTTTCTTTGTTCGCCCTAAGTTGGCAAGGTATGCTCAGACGTGAGTCCCTTGCTCACTTTGCCACTGGAGTCAAGCAAGCCCGGCTGAAGACGGCTGTAATGCCAGAAACCAGTCCTGGGAAGCTTGATTCCGGTCCAGGGAAGACATGGCTTGGCAGTTCGGGCTGGACTGTTCCCATGAGGCACAGGGTCAGACTGATTTGCATATGGCCATGTCTGAATCAGGGTGGCAGAATGAGCTAAAGAACGGTGATGGATTAAACCCAGATCAGTTGTCTGGGGGTGAGTGTTTGTATTGTCAACGCTCCGTCCATCATCACCTTTGGTTTTTCTTGGTTGTGTCATAGCCAGCAGGCGGAGGAGAAAATCTGTGCACTTAAAATGCGCATGAAGATTAGGGGCGGCCAAACAGTCATGCACACTTAGTATGTTCCCCACCAGGCTGTAATGCACAGCCTAGTGGTGAACATGCACAGGCTCAGACTTCCTGCGTGAGCACCGAACCACGGAGCTCAGACCAATCACAACACTGTTAAAAGCAGCATTGTGATTGGCTATGGGAGCCTGTGTGCTTCCTGTTCTGGTTGGAATAAAGCTGACGAGAGACGACAATGGAGGGGGGTCAGCGGCCTTACAAGGTAAGTGATATTTTTTTTTTTACCCCCCGCCCCACCACCCTCGATCAGTATCAGCCGCGACTGGTGTTTTCTAGTCCAGTGAGTGAGCATCACAAGTCACATGGGGCATGTTGTGGGCATAACTCTTCAGGTGTTCAGTATGTGACTTGTTGCATTAACAAAGAGACAAAAGGAACAACAAACGAGTACACCAATTGCTCTCTTCACATTGTTTAATTATAGGTTGATATACATTTTTGTCACATTTAACATACTAATAAAAGTGAACACATGGAACAACTATAAGAAATCAATTGCCAAACAGGGGATTATGGTTAAAACCCCATCCCACACCAGATTTTAGCATGTGGCTTTCACAACTGAACATTCTATCTCAAGTGCACATTATGCGTCCTTACATTAAAACAAATAATCAAAGATTTAAAAATAAATAATGTTTTAATGGCAGACATGAGTTGCTACGTTTCCATCTACAGTCACTTGGAAATCAGACGACCATGCTTGTAGGGATGGGGACAAGACTGTTTTCTAATTAAAATTTACATACTGGGCAAAAAACGCCAGCATCCCAGCAAGGACTGTTAGCACTCTTTCAAAATTGATAGCATTAATGGAGACAGTAATTCGTTAGTGGTTTAAAGTTGGATTATGGTGCCTATTTTATAGATTTAATTCTTTTGATCCTAGGTCCAGCGCATAACCCTAAGTACACACTAACTCAATTCCACCAAAAATAGCCCATTTTTATAACCTACTCACAAAGAGGATTCATCAAACCTAGCTTACAAAGAGGGGTGGACAGAAAGCAGACTTGAAGAAAAGCACACTTCATGCAAGAAGTCCAAGTGAAGACCCCGTGGCCACCGAGACAGATTTGAAGGGCTGCCGGTGAATGTTGATTGCCCGACAGGCTCCTTAAAATGGAAGTGTGGGAGTGGAGACGTACATACACATCACAGAAATTTGAAAGGTGTTATGTTAATATCCAGCAATGACACTTCCCATTCAAGATGTGGCTTCCGTCACAATCCTACTGAGTCCAAGTTAAAACTGACATCTTTCCCCAATCAACATAAATTATGTGCAGACTTTTTTTATACGATAAAGCCCCATACATAGCCTTCCTACTTTTTGATGCATACTATAAACTTAAAGTGTCAATGTGTTACACGTTTTAAGCATTATTTGGCCTAAGTACAAACAGTTCTGAACATGTAAGCTTTTACACAGTGGACCACACTAAAAGAATATAGAGTATTTCCGCAACACACACAGCACTATATGATGTTCACGTAAAAAGGATTTGTTGCCATGGTGACATTTTTTTTAAATATAAATTTAAGGGGAACTTTATATTAAAAAGGGAATGTCACAGCATTTGTAACAGAGCAGATCTAGTTTACAGCAACACAAATACTGCTCACGAATTTGTCATGATAGTATGAATTTGCGACAAACTGTGATCTTTCCAAGCTTCTGTAAGAACAATACTGTATTACTGTTACTACCCATGAAATATACAATTTGCTATTGCAAATTTAAGATTCCTATAGTCCATGTACACAGAACACTGTATATTTAGAAGTAGCACAGTATGGCTTATTTAATTATTCGCTTTTTTTTTTTTTACTTTGTAAAGATATTTAGATTTGCTGAAATGTCTGTTCTTTTTCTATTTGACACAATCCTGCGGGCATAAAAGTGCGACGGGAAGAAAGATGTGATAAGAAGCCGGCATAATTGCTTCAAGAATTGTTTTTCATTGAAGAACAATGATAACCCCATCTCCCACCTTCATGTCATGTGCAAACGAAAAATCACATATAAATTGGCTTTTGCCACACCTTTATGTTGCTAATTTGGCTTTTTAAATTTAATTTCTTTTATGGTGTCTTTTCTTGTCTTTAATTAGGCCAGAGGGAGCGAAGACTGGCAGTCTCATTGCCCCATCAGAGTGCATTTCACAGACCGTTCCCTTCTAGGATTTTATTCCTGTCACTGAGAGCAGACATTGCGGGACTGCTAAAGCAGAGGAGATGATTAATACGAAGAGATGGTTCTGCTTCCAGCTAAAGGAGCTTTCCTTCCGATGCACACTGCTGCTTGAAGAGATGGGCCCTGGCACAGCTGCCGACAGAGTCCAAGGTGCGCCATTGCAGGGCTCCGCAATACCATGTGGCCCATAATAATCAGGAAGCCGCAGTCCGCTGTATATTAATATAATAAATTCTGGGGACATAAATGATATTATCATAGATCAAGTATGACCAGGAAGCCAATGTGATCTTAACACCTTTGGATTGATCTTCCTGGGAACAATAACGCAAAGATAACATTGCACCATTTTCGCTAACTTCACCCAAATGCATTAACGGACCAGGTTGTAATGTTTTATAGGAAGGGAGATATTGGTGGCAGATTTATTGGGTTTTACCTTGCGCTGACCCAGAGAAGAGTGGTGTACTGCATGCTTCTCCCAGCTTTCAAGCTTGCAATTCCTGTCCACATGAAAGCCCCCCCCCCCGCTCTCCGCAACCTAAATACTGCAAATAACTAGTCAGGGAATTAGTGGACAAATAGGCATCCTATCTTAATACAGCCCGGGCCTTTCATTTTAGTTATATAAACCAACGGATCTCTTTGTAGAAAAGATTACTCTTTCACACTCAGTGTGAAAACTGAACTACACAACCCATTTTCCCTAGGATATAAAAATAAAACAGATCATTGTTGTGAGTCAGGAGTACAAGCCCTTTGTCTTTAAAATGGCCTAAATTGGCCTACTGTTTTTCTTTTTTAAACAAAAGTCCCTAGAAGGGAATAATGACATGGTTGAAATCATCAACATGGTTGACATCAGCTTGCCTCATCTTCACAACGGCCCCCCCAGACCGCCGGGGATGCTTGGTCGCACCTTAGAGATAGCCATCAGGGACCATCTCTTAGGGTGAGCCAGGACGGGTTCCCCAGCGGTCGAAGCGTGGAGATACTCCTCCGGGAGTCGATTCCTAGCGCTATATAAACCCGCAATTAAATTTAATTAAATTAAATTAAATGTTTGCATGGATATGATGGCCCAAGACCATCAAGCTGAGACCTATTATAATTATGTTGCCTGATTACCCCAAAGGGAGTAAATTTGTTGCCAGAAATAAAGGATGCCAGGAAAAGTAATGCCTAGCATCTTATACTCCATCAACCACTTTCAAGATGGCCTGTAAACATAAATGGGTCGCACATGATAAACACTGTGTACACATTTGTGAGATAACTGGGTTGAGCGTTATTTAGACAACCCCTCATTTAATATGGCTATGGCTCATTACCAAAATTCAAACAACCAGAAGGCAGCTGCTTCGAAAAATTGTGAATACGATCCAATAATATGGATCAAAGTCTCCATATTAAATAATGCTTAAACTTTCAAGAACTGTTTTAGTAGAAACTCACATTAGGTCAAGCATGCTACAGTCTCAGGACAGTTACTGACTGATTCATTGACCCCTGTAAAAGTTTTTGTTGTTGTTTGTTTTCATGTTACCAAGCACTGTCAATATTTGCACTGGGCTTATTTTTACAGGAGATTGCTTGCAAACTCAACGGATATCCCATTGGATTGGGTCTAAGCGCTGCAACATTGGAGGCAGGGGGCTGTCAGAATGCGATGAGTGGGTTAGAATGGGACAAGGAAATATGGGAGCAAGAAAGACAGACCAATGCCGTTCACCCCTTCAATGTTTTTTTTATTACCGCACTCCCATTATATATTTAGTTTCGGTTAACTGTGATCTGCATGGTTGACCAAACTACTGTAATCAAGGTATTAAATAATAAAAAGACTACCTTGTCCCAAACACTGTTTTAACCCTTTCTTGACTGGAAGCACGTGTTCTGCTTTCACTGGATGCTTACGTGCCAAAACTTTGCATATCCTCTAGTTACAATGAATATCTGGAATCAGAGCCTGTTTGAACTATGTAAATCCCAAATACCATCTACTCCGCTAGAAATCTGTGGGAAGTTTAGGAAAGTGTAATTTAAGGGTAAAATAAATGCATGAATTGTCCCAGCAATTAGTAGCCAAAGTACAAAAGATAGGATTTTCTTAAATACTGCAGGCATTGATCTTTGACCATTTAATTATAAGGCGATAAGAAGGCGCCTTCCAATAATCTTACTTTTTATTAATGAATACAAGCTGAAATTCTTCTGTGTCTATGGTGGAGGATTAGAAAAACTTATTTTCTAAGGATTAACCTAGCTTCGATTCGCTAAGATATTGAGAACATATTTGGTTTATGGCCCTCTAACGTCCATCCGATTTGCCCCAAACTAATCAGGATATAGTACTATCTCTTGAGATAGGAACTACATTGGCAGCTGTAAGATACTTAGTCTAATGCACGGTCTAGTGAGATTGTTTTTCCATCTCTTTATTATTATTATATTTTCTTGCTCAGAACCAGGAGAGTCATATGCAGCTCATTGTGTATGGACTTTGACTTTAGAACCGGTGTCTCATTCTACCGATACTACTGTTAGGAGTGGAGACGAGAGTATTAGGCAACATGTTTCTTTTCTTTATTTCTTTCTATTTATTTTTTACACCATGCAGTATTTGGGTCTATTCACTTTGAGTGCGTGAATTGGACCTTGGTAGCAGATCACGAGATGGTCACTATAAGAATCCTGACAGATTGACTACTCTTAACGCCTAACAAGCTTGAGCACATAATTAGGATTTATTTGGGTTTTTATTGTAGTATCTTGTACGTATCCTCTGGAGCACACCTTTTGGCTTTCAATCTTTTCTCTTTTCTGGTGAATCTAGAACACTCCCGTACATTAAAGACATGTTAATGGGTTAAGGATTGAGCCATTGATACCTTCGTGATCCCTCTATATATCTTTTGTTCTTAAGGATCCTCCTTTGGGAACTGCAACTCTCCCCCCATAGCTATGGAACATGACACCCGAGTGCCCTGAGGAAGGTGTGGCCACTTCCGTGGTTTTCACCGAAATACGTGTCGGCGCATGATTGAACATGAGTATTTAGGACCATAATATTGGACTATACTGCTTACATTTTAAAAATTATATAGAAAGCTGAATACTTTAAGTGATCGGATTTAGGCTCTATACCAAAAGTGCGACTGAAATGTCTTTCAATGTATTAACTGTATTGAAATCTTCTAAGTAAAAATAGCTCTATATTAGGTCCTGTCAAATTGTTTTCACTCCTGTGCTGGCTACAAAGATTAATCAAGATTTATTGTATGTTTGTAAAAGATTCATGTGGTATGTGTGATATGAGTGTAGGTGAGATTGAGTAGATTGAGTGAGTATAGGAGGATGAAAAAATTAAAAATATGTATTCCGTGTAATTTATCAGAGTGCAGTTTTAGAAGTTCAGAGAATATATTTATATAAGTTACTGATACTTATTATGATTTATTTGTATTAAGTATTCAAAATCCTTGAAATTTAACCAAGAATATGGTTGTCCATTATTGAAGGTAAGCTGAAAGCGAAGGCTCGATCCTTTTGTTGAGTTGTCCAATATCTATAGCGAGATACTCCACTCATTCAGACCAGAGGCAGGGTTTTTTCTTTGTTGTTTTTTTAGGAACTAACTTCCTTTAAATCTTAGTCATGGAAACTCTTCGGACAATACAGAGTACGATGCATGCATATGTGTGTGGTATTAGTTTGAGGTGGGCCGAGTTGAAAGGCAGCTGAGCGGTGTGACGAATTGAACCCAAAGGTACAGTCAACAAGTGATTGGGGGTTAGCTGGGTTCTGTGAATGGATGGCGGAATGAAGGTTTGCGGAGATGTAGCAATATAGATTTGCAAACGCTTGGGACTTCAGTTCCAAAATACAAAGTTAACCTTCCAGGAAGGACCTAAAATCTTCACGTTTTAAGGTGCGCATTAACAGGTTTGCAGATTTACAGCGTGCTTTTTTTGCTGATGCTTGAGATGTATGTATCTGCTTTGGCGCCTTATACCTTTTGATCTAGTGATTTGTTCTCTTCATCATATTAAGCTCTTGGCTTATATGGTCCTCCTTTGTCCACACAGACTTTTCTCCGTTAATAAGAAAAAGCCAAAATGAGACAAAAACAGTTGTAGTCAATCAGTTTCTGTGTACCGGTTCGGTCCTTACAGGTCTCACTCTGACCCCATGTGCAAACACAAGCTTTCTGAAGTTATTGGCATTTGTACAGTGCACATTCTGCCACAGGTGTGGCTTGTCTTCTGCAGTCTGATGGCTCTCAACAGAGTTCAGAACTTACCATGTGTTAAGAAAACTGTTTTGGCCACATTTTCTGCTACATGGCTGTGTTTTATTCATTGAGCTGTGGGTGTAAGGTTTTGGTTTTGTAAGAGTTAAGCCCCGAGGTAGCTTTGCTATTTGCTTTAGGCACCGTCTGGCTTAAGACATGCTCAGTCTCCGTGTGTACTTGGTGTTTCCTGGTGGCAAGTGCAGTTGTGTGCCCCAACAGCTAGCTACACAGAAGCCTTATCACAGCCATGTTGGATGTATGCAAGGAGAACTGAGTTATGTGTTCTGTTAGATGGGGAGGGGGTGGCAATCATAGTGGCAAGTGCCATTATGAGCACTGTTACAGCCACCTAGAGGGCATATCATTAATGTGTCGGATGTACAAAAAGTGTTCAGTGCAATGTGTTTGGTTTGAAATTTGCACCTATTGCCAACCACGTCATAATATATATTAGTAGCAAGAATGTGGGCTTCTTCCTTGCATATACTCCTTTACACAGTGCAAAAGTAGTGAGAGGTGTAGCAGAGTGCTGGGTGTGTCTAGAAGTACAATCTAGTTTCAGATAACGTCAAACTTCTTTGCTGGTGTCAGTAATTGTTAAATTACACCTGGACGAGGGTGCCATACTATTTTTAAAAAAACTTTATTTTAGTTTTTTATTGCAACAGCAAAACAATCCCCCCCCCCCGCAATTGGCATCAATAATACAATACGTGTAGACAGTTCGTTCACCTCATTATGGCACACTTGGGTACAGACATCACAGATTGTGCTGCGTTTCTCAGTATCAAAGCAATTCTTAAGAACATCCGGAAATATACGTGCGGATCCAGCAGGGCACTATCCCGGATCAGACTCAACCACCCCGCTCCCACCTCCCTCACCGTCAGACCCCTCAGACGTAAAGAGCTCAGCACTCGTGCCATCCGAATCACTGTTGGATAACCCCGTTGCACACATAACTCGCCATGCAAGCAAATCCTCCTGTAGTTTCTCATCTCTGCGCGTGCTTTGCATATGTGTCTCCTTGGCCAATCTCTTACATCCCTAAGCAAGGCCGACACC
Organism: Lissotriton helveticus; assembly: GCF_964261635.1. Classification (NCBI taxonomy): domain Eukaryota; kingdom Metazoa; phylum Chordata; class Amphibia; order Caudata; family Salamandridae; genus Lissotriton; species Lissotriton helveticus. The sequence continues at coordinate 1,270,395,955 of NC_136063.1, forward strand.
TCAGGAGCCCTCTGCCCCATCCAGGTAATTGCCACCCTCCGCCTTGCCAACACCAACAGTAGCTGCAACCTTTTATAGGACAGGTTTTTCTTTTTAGGCTTCGGGACCAAGGCTAGTAGGCAATGAAGCGGGGTCAAGTCCATCCGGAGGCCAGTGACGGCACGGATGTGAGCAACCACTGCCGTCCAACAACTCCCCACCAATGGGCAATCCCAGGCCAGGTGCAGGAACCCCGCTCCCTCCACTCCACATCTGGGGCAAGTGTCCCCTCTGGTTTCCGAGATACGCCGCAAGGAGACCGGGGTCAGGTAAGTACGGTGCATAAAGTTAAAATTAATCAGTTTAAACCGCGCATTGCACGATACCTTTCGCGTAAGGGTGCCTATACGTTTGCATTGCCCCGGGTCCAGGGCAACCCCAAGGTCCGTCTCCCAAGCCTCCCAGGACGGTGGAACCGGCAGGACGGAGTCCCGTCCCATGGCTGAGTATAGCAATGATATCAGCCTCCGCCCTCTACCACAGGACAGAAGGATATTTAGGGTGTGGGACAGCGGGGGCGCCTCTGGGAACTGGGGCCACGCCGCCCTCGCCACCTCTTGAAGACCCCTGTAGTGCAGGTACTGCCCTCCTCCCAGCCCGAGAGGGTGCCATACTTATAAGGCTCTGGTAAGTTTCGTAACAAGACTTGAGCCCCCACTCCCTGCAAATTACACGACGGGTCCCCTTCTGGACTTACTCAGGAGCTCTCATGCCAGGGGACTGTGCTGAGAGGCCCCCCTGGAGTTCGCCCGCCCGCACTACTGGGGCCTTTGTAACCCCACTGGTTCTGGTTTTATAAATGGCTCCATCTTTGGTGACCATATTGGTGACTGCAGCCAACCGCCAATAAAGAGCCGTAATTCGTGTGTTTGTAGGAGTCAAGAAATTGCATGCTATTTTCGACTGCTGTTGCATCTGCCCCTACTCAGCTTCACGTAAGAAGAAGTTAAAAATCTTTTTTGGCCAGGTAGTTTTAAACGGATTGATTGTTCTTCAATAATGTTATTTGGTTGCAAAGTCCAGGTCTGAATTTGACTGGGATTGCGGGGAATAGGGGGTATTTTTCCGTTACTATTTTTGACATCGTCTACAATTAAATGATGTACACAACATAAATCGACAAATCTTACATATAGTAAACATGAATAACTATTCTATAGCTTGATTCTCCTTGAGTTTACTGCTTTGATGTACATCACTCTGCTGTTGTCCAAGGCTTTTCTTATACCGTTTAAGACCACAAACAAAGAAAGAACTATAAATAAATAAATAGTTTTTTACAATTGTGAGCTTGATGACTAAGGATGTTTTCGGTATAACAATAAGTACACTACCTTAAGTGTATCTGACACAAATATGTAGTGTATTTTTTGAATTCCCATTACTATAACGAACTAGATAACGGCTAGCACCCCGCACCACTTCTATATACACTCTCACTCTTTTTGAACTGTCTTGTAATTATCATAAACATGTTTCAAAATTGCCACTGAACTGACCTGAATGAAAATGTGCCTCTTACTACGTTCACCAACCATATACCTTACACCATAGCCAGAATCCCAACCATACATCACACCCATGCATTTTGTCCAAGTCACACGTAGAAATACTACAACTATTTATTGTCAGGACAGTGTTTTACATGCCTGGAAGATACTTTTTTTGTCCTTTGCCCTCTGCTTAGGAGTGTGTTTTACTGGATTTATAGGCACCATTCAAGTGATATTTAGTAGATGGTGTTTCATTAAAAAGGCCCGCATGAACAAAAATCTGGAGTGATAGATGGATTACACACTTCACAGACAATACATAGGATGGTTTAGGCATCGCCAACCTCCTTCCAATATCGAACAAGAGCATGTGACGCAAAGGACTGTTCACGGTTTTCAGTATTCCACTTTAGAGTAAAATCTCTAGTAATTTGTTTGGAGAATCAGCCTTGCAAACAGGAGCAGTTACTAGTTTGCTAACCCCTTGTTTTTTTTTTTACATCATGGTCAGAACAGCACGAACTGTTTCTCCTTGAGTATTTATGTTTTGCACACATTTGGAAACAGTTTAGTCATTCTCCTTTAACCCCTTCCATGCTGATGACGGCCGGGAGCCGTCATGGCACACAGTGCTCGTGTGCTGATGACGGCTCCCGGCCGTCATGACCGAACCCGCGATCGGAATGTGCTGCACAGGCGCAGAATCGCGGCCGCGCCCAAGGGGTTAAAAACAATGTGACAGAAAATAAACAAGCATTGGCAAAACCAATGTCTGGCTTGCATTGTGTTTCCAAGTTATGCACCCACTGACCTGGACAGTCTTTCAGTACACTTAAAGCAAGGTGGCGGGTGCACTTATCACAAGCAGCAGCCCTGCAGCAAAGGCAGACGAAGTGCCAGATGAGCACAGGGTGGAACAGCATCTTGGCGGCAGGGTGATAAGAGCTATCAGGTACACTCACTTTGTGAGCAGCATCCCAGTATCAGGGGAGAGGAGGCACAAGAAACAGACCCCGCCCAGCATACAAAAAGGAAGCAGTGGTCCAGTGTTATAGTGTTTCCCTCACTTGTCCTCTCTTATCTTCCATGAGAGTGAAAAAAACTAGGCTATCTGGACTTTCGCCTAAGGGCATCAAAGGTCTGAATTTGGAGCTTCACTATTCATGCCAAAATAAGAAAAGCTCAAAGGCAGGATTTTTTCTCAGAGATATTTTCAAGTGAGTCAGCTAGGATAATGGCCCGTCTTACGCTTCAGCAAATGGACGTCAAGATTGAAGACTTAGTCCAGTGATGGTTGAGTACACAAAGAGCCATTGAAAGCCTAGTAACAAACATTTGCAATGCAATAGGTCTTGCATGTGCGAGAGTTTAAGCTATTGGCATTGTAAATGACAATGCCTTCTAGTTATCTGTTTTGATAATTAACACATAAATAAAAGGCATTGTCATTTACAATGGCAATAGCTCAAACTCTTGTAAATGCGAGACTTCTTCATTTCAAATAAGCAGCCGCCATTGTCCCAGGCTGCTTGGAAATAGTGCTTATTGACTAAATAATACATACTTTTCCTTTTTCCTTTGTACAATATTCACAGGAAAAACATATTTTCATTCAATGATGAACTCAGGAATCAGATACAGGAAAGGCTTTTGTTTCTCTGAGTATTCCAACACAGGGAAATAACAAGGATGGCAGCCGCGTTTCTAGGTTGGGCATGGTCCTCATGAACCTCAAGATAAACCCTCATGGCCTGGGTTAGGATTATTTTGCCTGCATCAGAGGCCTCTGAATCTGTAACTTTGTTGGAAAACGGTGCTCAGACTGATATGTAAGATCATAACGCTGAAAATAATGGACCAGGCCTGGATTATATGGATTATAGATTATGATATGATATGAAAGGGCTTGTTGCACAGGTTTTGGGGTTTACTATACTCGAAAACACGCCCCAACATCCACAAGACTCAGCTAAAATGAACAAAGAATGTACATAAATGCAGTGGGAATATGAGGGCACTTTGTCCTTAGCATTTAAGCATGCGGAAGACACGCGACTGAATGAGTTTGCAGATGTTCTGCGCCTATTACCCTCTCCTATGCATTTCCACGTCTTACTGATATTGCATATTCCCTTGTTTTAGTTTGTTTTTATTAACATCTTGTAAGATGGTCAGACTTTTCAATATACATTCAGGAAGACAGACACAGTAATTACTTGAAGCTGTGGCTAATGAATAATAGGCAAGGTAAAAAAGGAAATGCAATAAGTGGTTAAATGTCTTTTATAATGGCAGATGAAATTAACAAATAAACATATGTACTCTGAAGTAAATTTTAGAGTAACCGTGTGAGTAACGTTAAAGCAAGATGTGAGTGTAAAATATAATTAATACGCTCTAGCTCACCTTTGCACTGGTCAACCAGGTACACAGTTAAAACTCGAAGCTTCTCCCACTTCACAGTGAGTTCCAGGTATAAATAGTGGACCCTCAGACCTAACTGTTCATTACACATCTGGACCTGTGAAACACTCAGAAGGATGACTGCCCTGGTGCCTTGCTACTTGAGTGAAAAGATCTGGACCTCCATCTTGAACCCAGGACCACCAGAGTGACTCAATGTGCTAATTGGCTGGCCTCCTGATCAGAGCCTCAGGCATGAAAAAGGCTCCAAGCATCTTAGACCCTGCCCCAGGATTCAGCATGCTGTAAGCTGAACCCCACCTGCCCCAAATATAGTGGCTTTCTAGTATGGACCCTTGAAAGTGGGGCTAAAGATGCTCTGCCAGCTCAACTGTGGTCTCATCACAACAGACGCAGTGCAGAGCAAAAAGAACAATTGATGGACAGAATGTTGAACAATGTCATACATTCACCCCAATACAGAGATCAGGCCTAAATCCATAGTTTATTTGCTCACCATGCCATTCCAGTCGGACCCAGCCATATGCAAATCAGTCTTGACCCTGCACCCAATGGGAACAGTCCAGCCCAAACTGCCAGGCCGGGTCCTCCCTGGACTGGAAAAAAACATCCTAGGACCGATTTCGAGCTTTAAGCCCTCATCAGCCAGGATACCTTGATTCTAGTGGCATGGAGAGCAGGGGACCCATGTCTGAGTATACCCATCCCACTCGGGATGACAAATGCAAGAAGAACAATTGATGGACAGAATGCAGAACAATGTCATACATTCACCCCAGTACAGAGACTGGGGGTGAGTGTCTGAAAAGTTTCAGCGCTCCGTCCATCATCTCCTTGTGTTTGCAGTGCAAAGCACACCTGATGGAGCTCTTCAGAGTGCCTCATCAGAACCGACTCAATACCCCAATGCAGCCTGCTTATCAGAACTGCCACTGATTGACACATCATCAACACGGTCCTCGCAGCCTCTCATCAGAACCAATGCAGCCTGACCGCAAGCCCACACTGCAGCCCTCCGCTCATCAGAACCACCACTGTGCGACACAACACTCCCCAACTAGGATTTAAGTTGCATTTCTCAGCGGGACTAACTTGGTCCCTGTATCCTGCCTGCGCTTTATCGCATTCGGCCTAAACTTGTGACTTTCTCCCAGTCCGGTGCACCCCGATAGGTGCAGCTGGCGCTTCTTGCTTTTAACACTATTTTTATCAAACTTTTTTAAACTGCACATCTCCGGTTCTACTAATTGGATTTTTGTTGTTTTGGTGTCAAATAATTTATACAATTTTACACTATTTTTCTAAAGTGGTGTGGAATTTGTCTTGTGTTGCGTTTTCATGTTATTATCTTTTGTGTGTTGCATCAAAACTTTACACATTGCCTCTAAGTCTGGTGTGACTGCTTTTGTGCCAAGCTACTAGAGGGTTAAGCACAGATTAATTTACGTTTTCCTTGTGTTTTACCCTGACAAGAATTGTGGCTGCTGCTTGAGTAGGGTCTGAACCCCCTCAACCAGTAACCCAATTTCTCACACTGCTTTAACGGCCTAGGCAATACTACATCACTGATTTAGCAAACACTGAAGGGAGAAGATATGGTCCATTCAGTAGGGCAGATTGAATGCACTTTAGTGCCTAATGTGAGGCATTTTTTGTGCTTCATCGCTGTGTTTTTTACATGTCAACTACTCTCCATGTGCAACAAGACACAACAAGGCTTCATTTTGGTGCTCTAGGTAAAGCATTTTTTGGGGCCTCCCCACTCAGTCTTTCCAAGCCCAAGCTTTCTGATGCGCTACAAAACTCTATGAAGCTACATATTTGTGGCACCGTTGATGCTCTCCAATTAGAGGAGCAGGGTGATCACCTATGTGAAGAAACAGAACTGCCATACACCCTTTATGCCTCTGCTTTGAGCATCTGTTGTACGAGTGCCTTCTTATCGTCTAGTGGCCTAGCAATTATCCATATGGGAAGAGTGTTAATGAACAGTGAACTTCTGAATACGGGTATAGAGTACAATCTGTTGATATTATGCCGTGCAGGTTTCCTTGTTGTTTTATTGGCTTGTCTTATGAGAATAGAGTATGTCCAACATTGTAGTAACAAGCATTTGCAATGCAACAGGTTTCGCATTTATGAGAGTTTAAGCCATTGGCATTGTAAATGACTATGCCTTTTACTTATCTGTTTTGATCATTAAAACATAAATAAAAAGCATTGTAATTTACAATGCCAATAGCACAAACTCTTGCAAATGCGAGACCTAATTCACTTCAAAGAAGTGGCCACCATTGTCCCAGGCTGCTTGGAAAGTGAAAGCATGTTGTGCCTAGAGGGAGAAACTCATTAAAGAAAATAGTGCTTACAGACTAAATAAGACATACCGTCTAACAACAGAAGTAAAGGGGCCAGTCCTCATGGGAGGTTACAAATGGAGACAACGCGGTGCAGAGGAGGAACTAACAAGCCCATTATTAAATCAGAAGCCAGAATTTACAAAGGACAATGACACAAGCCAATGAAAAATATGGGTGGATAATGGGCAGAGCTTAAAGTCCATACTCTAATACAGCATGCATTTCAGAGCAGTGCAAGTGCTGCCCAGGCTCGACCTAAAAACTGATCTGCAAAAAAACATGAACAAGCCACAGAAGAGCAGGAGTGGGGGGATGGGGCTGAGTAAGGGCAATGGAATGAGAAGTTGGGATCCCTTTTGTCTTGGAGAAGTCTCAATAGGGAAAAGAGAGGCAAAAATTAGCATGTTGCCAGGCCTAAAATGTCCTCAATTCACAAGTGATAAAGCGAAATGTAAATTCTGGTACAGGGCATACAGAAATGTGAACAGTGGGTTGCAACTGCTCAGAGCAGAAGTCAGGATCCGAAGAGCCAGGTGGCTGTGGAAAGAGGAAGAGGTGAGTGGAAAGAGGAAGAGGTGAGTGGGGATGAGGAAGAGTTTCTAAGCCGCACACAGTTGAACTTGAACCAGGAACATATCAGGACTACCCACCCAAGGCAGGGATCAAGTCATGCTCTGGCGCCAGATCCAGGCCTCTGGGAGGCACATTCAAGGACTTAAGAATACTTCGCCTGAACACCACACAGTGCCCCAATTAGTGATTTTGCTGGGTAATGTACGCACTGAATACAGTTGCCTAGAATGAGAAGGAGGCCGCTATTAAAGAACGGTCTATTGGCAAATAATTAGCAATGAATAGCCCTCTGACCCCAGAACTCTGACCAAAAAGACAGGAGATGCACCTGAAAAACAAAGGCTTCCGGCCCAACATAGGAATTCATGCATGGTTGGGCAACGTACACAATCAAAAAGCCCAATGTCCAAAACTTAAACCGTGTTTCTCCTTTGTGACAACTTTACCTCTCCATTCCCTCACAGTCCCACGGCCTAGGTGAGTGATCATTAAAGGTGGTAGGCCAATCAGCAAAATAAAATGCAGCTCCTGCCACATATGTTAACGTCAAAAATCATTTACAATACAAGATCTTTTGCCAACTATTTCTTGAATGACAGCAGATTAAGCTTCCATTCAAACAAGCAATAGTACTCGGGTGTTCAGCGCAGTGCTTTCAATGACAGTGATTCCATCCAGATCGTGAGAAACAGTCTTTGGAGTGAAGCCCGGGGGGGGGGGGGGGGGGGGGGGGTCTGGGTGGTATGTGTTTACCCTCATTCATAAGTGTTATTTTTCACAACATTTCATGGGAAAACCCCGCCCTAAACAGTGTGAATCCAGGATAACTGCACATCTTTAACTGTGTGCAGCAGAAATACACAACTGTTCACAAACCCATCCTCAGGCAGCCAGGGAGTATCTGTGTTCTTAGGTTAATGTTCTCGAGTTCCATCTGATCAAGACGATGCAAAGAAGCAGGCAGCATCATACTGGGTACCGTACTACCGTCGAATGTCCAGAAGCCAGCTGAGGCTTTCCCTAGGGCACAGCGGGGTGACAGCCTCATTCAAGCTTTAATACGGCTTACAAAAACAGGAGTATGTGGTCTGATTGGTCTGCAAGAAAGCCAATCGGAGCACAGGTGATCGGGAAATCCAATGAGTGAGAAAAACATTTGGGACAAAAGGGTGACTCCGCAAGTTTATTGTGAAGTGACATCAACTGAGTAAGTGTAACATGGTAAATGGGAACAAGGGATATAGATAGAGCCAACAGGATCCTGCATCTCCAAAATAAAGGGTGGCCTCGATTCTGGCGAAACAGAAGAGCAAGCAAAAGCAAAAGAAGGTCTGAAAACGCACCTAAAAAACGAACGAGCCTCCGTGATGTGTTCAAAATAGCCTGACGTGGTCGGCCCCTGGAAGCTGCTCTCGCTCGGAGCGTTCCTGATAGGGATGCAGGGCATAGGAAAGTGAAAGCGCGCCATGCATGCGTTGTGCGAGCCGTACGCGTGCACAGCGCCTGTGTGGGCCCGTCCACAGCTCCTGTGCCCCTTCCGCCGAAAAAGCCACGACAATAGATTGCATGTGCTGCGGCGCTAGGCGAGACCTAAAAATGTGTGCCCAGTCACCTGCAGGAGCGGAGATACTGCTTCAACATTGGGGTTTATGCCTTGCTTCCAAAGACTACGTATGTAGTATTTTCACAGCTTGGTTGGTCTGTGTTCATGTCAAGTATTTTGGCCAGGGGGAAGCTGTTTTTACCATAAGGTGGCTATCTGGCGGGGGTGGGGGGTTGTTTTAATGTTAAAGACCAGCATGGCCCAAAAAAATAAACTATCATCCTCAAGTGACCCACCCTGTTTAGCGAAGATACATATTTAGTCAAGACAGTACATAATTGCTCCCGGTTTCTCTCCTGCAATCAGGGCTCGAGTCGGGGTACCACGCGGGTGGACGGCGTCTCCCCACTTATTTAACCGGGTGGACATCGTCCCCCCTGCCTAAAAGATGGAGCTGGTACCCGAGTCTGCCCCTGCGCACCAATGATAGCCTTTCAAATGCACCCGAGGCCCAGACTAATCTCCCCTTTCACCTCGTGCCCTCCCCTTGCCAGCCTTTCAAAGAGCACGGCCGAGGCGCCAAGGCTTCATGGAGCTGCGCTGTCAACACGCCGAGCATGTCACTTCCAGGGACCCCGACAGATGCCCGTACTCCCTACGGCCCGAGTCTGTAATAACCGTGTAATCAGAGGAATGGGTCCTGTGTATAGTGTGTTCTTGTGGTTTTGAGTGACTGCCACTTATGCAGTATTATACCTCTACTTGTATCTTGTATGTATTCACGCATTTCAGACGGAGACCGGCAAATTTCGTGACGTCACTTCCTGTCGTGACATCACTTCAAGTGACACCACCTAACTTGGAGCGTCCCCCCACTTCTTCTTTTAGGACTTGTGCCCTACCTGCAATTAGCTTTTTGCAAGGGACATCGAACGGCAAGGGAAACGCACCATAGCACTATTCTGATGAAGATAAAAACAGACAAAATGTGTGGAATCTTGCCCAGATATGGCTCTTGGAGAGGAACCAGAGGAGATCACTGATAAAGACAGAGCAAGTGTTCACTCAAGAACATCAAAAGAAAATCAGCCAATCCAGAGATGATCCTACCGCCCTTATGCATGAGGCTATTAGCATACACAACTTACACTACAGAGAGAGGAGCGCACATGCTAGTGTTTGTTTTCTTTAAATCATGAAAGTACAGATTCTGTTGACATTTTTCACCCCTATTCTTTACTCATGATCACACACACATACAAATGAGGCTGCAATAGACCCTCTTAAGCTAATGAAAGTGGCATCATTTGAATTCTCCTAGTTTCTCTTAGCACTTCACGCAGTAAAAAATGAGCGGGAGACAGTTTGGATCAGCATAAAAAAGGGTCTTGGTCTTCTAAACATATATTATGAAGCAGGCAGCGACAATTATACAGAAAAGGAAAATAAGCAAAGGCGCACAGTGATACAGAATGACAAGGGTAAGCAGCTTCCCTACCCTTTGCAACAAATTGGCTGCCAGCCGTGAACTCTCTTTTTCAAAATATTCACTTCTTTTAAATAGAAAAAAACAGTAGAGGCCCATGGGTATTTTTCAATGCTATGTATGGAAACATATCCATTTTGTGGCATTAGTAATAAGTGACATAAAACTGGGAGCCCTTATTTTCGCATGACAGACAATTGCAAATGTCTGTGGGAAAGCGTAGGACAGCCACACACAGTACAATATATGTTGTGTTACCTTTATTAAAAAATTGTCGAAGCTCAGGGCTATGCAAACATTAGCGAGCAATAACACCTGCTCGAGAAAAGAACATTAGGAAAGGCACTCCAAAGATCTTTAGCAGAATCAAGCTCATTTTATGTTCACAATAACCAACCATCCATTATTACCAAACTAGAACCGTACATTTCTACTAATTGTACACAACCAAACGACCTTGCACAACCCAAGAAGGGACTTCCCAGAAAAGTAGAAAAAGGTACCTGGGTCAAGAAAGAGAATGTTGGGAAGAGGATGTAGCCTCATGGCTAGAGCGGTCGACCTCCAAGCTGGGGAACCAGGTTCGAGTCTCGGCAACCACGCAGAACATATTGTGATTCTGGGCAAATCACTTAATCTCCCTGTGCCTAACAAAAAATGAATGTGTCCATCTGTAACAAACTTTGTGCTCATGCAAAATGCTCTGATAGCTGATGTCTCGGGTCTAGTTCGCGCTATCTAAAAATAAAAAAAATAAAAAAAAAAGCAATTCGGTGCTATAGTAATAGCAGAAGGTGCTTTACAAATGCGGTCACTTTAAAGTAGCACATAAGGAGAATGGATCCCCAGGGAAAAAGCCCACCATTGACTGCAAGGTGCAGTCAATGGTGGGCTTTGACTGGCATAAGGATGTTAACATTTTGTTAAACGTTTATGAACAAAGAACTAAGTAAACAATAGACAGTATATCAGTGCAGAGTGTCTTGGGGCTCTCATTAAGATGATAAAAGAGGCCAAAGTGCAGCCATGTCACCAGAGTGAACGCTTACTCTGGAGGTCTTTTGAGGACATCAGCTTGCAATTTTATATCTGGCTAAGATGGTAGTCTCTCAGAGACGCCCATATGGTTTATGTTTGAGTCTACCTCATCCATGGCAATGTCTCATAAGTGAAAATGCTTCTTCTAGACTTCATGCCTTGATTTTCTTCCCATTGCCCATCTGCACAGGAAGTGACAGCATTAGTTTCCAGTCCGCGGTACCCTGCACTCCACCCAAGATCTATTTAACGGCAGCTGCAACGTGGACGGGCAGCTGGGATGCCAAAGGCTAGCTAGTCTCCACCCAGTGACAGGAACCCTGCCTCTCCCCTACCCTCCGATACCCTGCTGCGCTCATCAATGCTCTTATGGCCAGCTGCTGCTCGCTTCATTGCTGCCACACCGCTCCACACAACATGGAAGGGGTGTTCAAATGCACCTCCTGCAAGTTTTCATGCACTCTCCCACACTCTACTCCCATAACTCATGCACCAACAGCACCCAACATCACACACAAACCAGCCACCCACTCACACAGACCAAACACCACTGAAACACTCCACATGAATATGCATGCTACTCAAGACCCGCTTGCTCACCAATCACGTCATGGAGATATGAAACCTACTACACTTTCTCACAGAAACATAGTTAGACCCAACCTCTGCATCGGACATCGCCACAGTCATCCACACCGGCTACAAGATAGTTAGGGAAGACTGTCAGCACAAGCCCAGAGGTGGAGTCACCATCATATTCAAAGATACCATGAGCTGCACCCCCCTACACGAAAACTCCAAACAGCTACATGTACCACCTCACGTTCAAGATAAACATCCCAGACAACTTTTCCCTGGATGGAAAGCTTATACAGACCACCAGGACCCACAACAATTTTGCCAGCAATATCACATACTTCATCACACCCCTCGTTATCAAAACCAGCACCTTCTTCCTCCTCGGAGATCTTAGCTTTCACCTAGAAGACTACACCTTGGCCTCACCCAGCACATTATTGAAACCACCCACACCGCTGGACACCTACTGGAACCAATTTTCTCCTCAATCAGCAACATCACATTCGACAAGCCAGCCCAAAAACACCAGTGACTTGCTGAAAGTCATCAAAAACCTCAACAGCTAGATCACCGCATGCACCAACACCTTGGCTCCCCTCAAGTACAACCTTAAGGCAAGAGCCTGACCATGCGCCTTCTGGTACACGGGGGAACTCCGGCCTTAAAACCGTCACTCCCAGCAACTGGAGAGCAAATGGAGAACAAGTCAAGACACAGCAGATAAAGACATATGTACATCAGGTCTAAGGCGCTACCACAGCATATACTGAACAGCAAGTGCAAAGCTCGTGCAGATCGCATCGATGGCAGCACTAACAGCAGCAAGGAAATCTTCACCATCATCAAAGATTTCAATACAACTTCTGTTGCTTCCAGCAACATTACTTTCTCACAAGACCTTAATAACAAGCTCTCAAAAATCTTGTGTAATAAAACCACTTCCATATACAGCAACTTCAAAACTCAACCGGAGCACATTTCTGGTGCAACTCAACTTCCTATCATGGGTGATGAACAAACGCTGACCTCATGGCCATCTACTCGGGGGCTCCATTTGATGAAGGCCCCAAGCAGGCCTTCATCAAAGGACACCTGCCAAAAAGTGGAGCACTAGCATCCATTCTCAACACATACATCACTTCAGCCATATTCCTGGACACCTGAAAACATGCCACGATCATGACCCTGCTGACCCAGCCATGCTTTCCAACTAAAGACCCATCTACCTCCTACCATACACAGCACTTGTCTTACAGAAACTAATCAACCAATGCCTCACTGACTACCTCAGCACCCACCAGCTCCTTGATGCCACACAGTCCGGATTTAGGCTCAAATACAGTACAGAAACAGCATTCATTGCCACCACAGATGACATCCGAATGTTCCTTGACAAAGGAGACCGGGTAGCCCTCATTCTCCTGGTCCTCTCTGCAGCATTTGATTTCACACCCCAACCTCATTTGGTGCCTCCACAAGATTGGCATCCAAGGACCCGCTTTCTGCTGGATCCGCTCCTTCCTAAACGATAGAACACAAGCTGTCAGCCTCGGAAGCCCACAAACTCATATGCGGAATGTCTCAAGGTTAATCGCTCAGCCCCACCCTCTTGAATGCATACAGGTTCACTATGTCCAACATCATCCATGCATACATCAACATTCTCTCCTACACTGACCAAACACAACTCATACTCTTTCTATTGGAAAAGTCCCCCAACAGAATAAACAAGATCACCACATGCATGACCAAAGTCGCTGTCTGGATGAAAGCCAACTGTCTCAAGTTCAATACTGACAAGCCGGAGGTAGTGATCTTCGGCAAGACGACCACACCATTGAGCTTCAACTGGTGGTCAATGGAAACTGGACCCACAACCCCAAACCCGCACCAGGAATCTCAGAATAATCATAAACAGCAAACTGAACATGAACGCAGAAGTCAACACAGTTGCTGCATCCTGCCTCCACACCCTGAAGAAACTAAGGAAGATCTCATATGGCACCCAAAAAACACTAGAAAAACTCTCACTCATGCCCCAGTTATCAGCAAATTGGCCTATTGTGACAACATCTACACTGGGATCACCAAGCAACTCACTAGAAGACTACAAACTCTCCAGAACTTGGCAGACAGACTCATCCTCAACCTTCCACACAGAACTCACATCACATCACGCCTACGGTAACTACACTGGCTTCCAATACACAAACACATTCAATACAAACTCCTCACACACACATTCAAGGCACTTCACAGCTCAGACCCACCTACCTGAACATCCGCATCTCCTTCCACAAACCATCCAAATACCTCCGCTCTGTAGGACTCCTACTCATACACATCCCACTCACACACCAAACCAAATTAGGACAGGTGTTCTCTTACGTCGCTTTTAAAATGGAGAACGACCTCCCTCTGCACATCCGACCCTCCTACTCACTTCTTAAATTCTGCAAGAAGCTGAAGACCTGGTGTTTCAATTAACCAACCTACCACAGGCAGAGCTAGGCACACACACATGCTCAGCACCAGGATCCCTTCGCTGGTGATAGTGTGCTTTTAGAAAAACAAATAACATACCTATACCTGAAATGTGACAGACTTACAGCAAAGCACACGCAAAACTATGCCCAAAATTCAATAGTTTCATGCTCAAGTGTCTGCTATGCAAGAGATTTCTATGAGAGATTATTGAGGTGGGATACTTGTGTAAGAATGAAAACATTTCTACAGAGATTGACTATTCTGTGTATTTTAGTATGCAGCATACATGAACTAGACAATGTATTCTCTTTTTGCGCCCTTGCATGTGTATCGGAGTTTAAAATATTACACCCTGTAGTAAGAATTTAACATTAATTCAAGCCTGTCTGGAAGAAATTCCTCAAGATAATTTATACACATTAAAAGACATTTGACTTGTCCAACAAACGATGTGCACATTGCCTTCATGACTCATTTAGATACTGCCTCAAAAAGTAAAGTCTTTTCAGGTATGCCTACAAATAAATTAATTTGCTAGTTTGATTAAGGTATCAATTTGTGCGGATGAGAGAGTGTATGTGTGTACGTACGCAGACAGGTAACACATGAAATAAAATGATGGCTAATTAACACAAAGAAAATCAGAGCAGCTGCATTAATGTTAGTTCTTGGTTAGCAAAAATATCCTCCTCACATTGAGATATAGGGGAATACTTTAATTCATGTGGACTGTAATCCACAGTACGACACATTAAGCCACACAAGTGGGGCAGAATTTTGATCAAATACCTGTGGAAATGCTGGGTTAAGGGAATTTTGTGGGCCTTGGCAGCGACAGGAACTTCCCTCACAAAAATTTGATAAAAATGTGTGTTTTGAGCCAAAATCTGAGGATGATTGGGCTCTTTTGCCTCACTCTTTAGGTGGCTTAGAAGTGTAATTTAAAGTGGACAGTATTTTAATTATCTGGCTACTCTCTTGATCATCTGCACCAAAGGCAAACACTACACCTCTAAAGAAAGACAAAGAACAAATTACTTATCTTCGGTAGCACCATATCTGGTATATGGTATAGACTATCTAGCCGCACACTTCTTACCCTAGAATTATCCTTGAGCATCAGACTGGACCTGGAAAATATTTCGGGAGCAGTACCCCTACATGCCTGTAGCAAGTGTCATTCGGCTCCACATGGCATCATCCGCACTGGAAGTGACATGCACAGTGCCTATATAGAGGCTACTCCAGCACACTGGTGTCCATTCCTTTTTGAAACATTCCACACTAGGAGCGAGGAACCACAAAGAAAACTGACCACTGGTGTGGAAAACTAGAGCCATGAAAGGGGAACTGCCCTGTTCCTAGAAATCTGTTCGGAGAGTGGGGAGGATGGGTGGGTCAGTCGGTAAGAAATCTGCTGCTAGAGAAAGTATTTCTTAGATAAGGGGTTATCGAAGGGAAGTAATTTGTTCATCTGATAGAGACTTCTAGCTACAGATTATTTACCTTAGAATAGATACCCAAGCAATACCTCCCAGGAGGTGGGTGTGCAAAACTGTTTCACACTACAAAGTCCTGCAGGACCGAATGAGCAAAGAGCTCATCCCGAGGCAGTAATGCTTCATGAATGTGTTTAGAGAAGCCCACTCTGTTGTCTGGTAGATATCCAGGACAGGACCTCAGTGTGATAACACAGTGGTCACAGCCTTAGCTCTGGTGTAATGAGCACCTGAACCCTCGGGGGTTGCTTCTTGGCCAATGTGTATCAGATCTTAATACAGAGCACAATCCATAGGAAGATGGCTCGTTTGTGCACAGCCTTTTACTTCTCCGCTCCGACATACCCAACAAAGAGTTTGTTGTCCACCCGGAACTCTTTCATGTGGTCATGGTAGAATGCCAATACTGTTTTTGGGTCTAGTCGGTGCAGTCGCTCATCTCCTTTAGAGGAGTGTGGAGGAGCATAAAAGGTAGGCAAGGTGATGGATTGGCCTACATGAAAAGGAGTCAAAACGTTTGACAGAAAAGAAGCTCTAGAACGAAGAACCAGCTTGTCTGTTATGTTATGTTAATTATTATTTATTGAGCGCACGTACGCCCGTAGGCTTCATGGCACTATCGAATTTTGAAAGATCACAGCATAACATCACAGTACATTTGTGCAAAGGTGCATTTGAGGCCTATTTAGGAGTAGGCCTGTCTAAAAAGCCATGTTTTAAAAGTTTGTCTAAAAATAAGAAGAGTATCACACTGTCTTAAGGATAGTGGGAGGGCATTCCAAAGGGATGCAGCAAGGTAATGAAAGGTGCTGCCACCCTGAAGTTTTTTCTTAAAAGAGGGGACCCTTAATAGTTCTAGGTGGGCTGAACGGAGATTGCGTGAGGGGGTATACTTACATACCAAATTCTTTATAAATTTAGGGCCCTTGCCCTGCAAAGCTTTAAAAATAATGCAGCCGGCTTTAAATGCAACTCTCTGAGCTACCGGTAGCCAGTGCAGGTTTTCCATTTCTGGCCTAATGGATTGCCATTTAGGTTTTTTACTTATAAGCCTAGCTGCCTGGTTCTGGACAAGCTGTAGTCTTCTAAGCTGACCTACTGGGAGACCTAGATATAAACTATTAGAAAAATCAAGCCAAGATAACACCAGAGCGATGGTTACCTGGATCAGAGCTGGATGGGTTAGGAGGTGGGCAATTTTTTTTTATTTTCCTCAATTGGAAAAAGCTGGATGAAACTATCATCCCTATATGGTTTTTTAATGATAGGTCCTCACTGACAGTCACTCCCAAGCTCTTCACAGTATGGGATTTAGTGGGAGGAATTCCCACATCGGGTGGCCAGAAATGAGGTCCCCAGCTGATTTCACTTTTCCCGGGCAAGATAAGTTCTCTCTTGCCCGGGTTAAGCTTCAGGTGATTCAGATTCATCCATCTCTGGATATGAGACATAGTTTTTTGGAATTCAGCCACTGCATCAGGGGAGTCCAGAGAGAAGATGAGTTGCAAGTCGTCCGCATAATTAAAAATTGTGACCTTGTGGCTTTTCAAGGATTGCAGTAGGGGACGTAAATAAAGATTAAAAAGTAACGGGGACAAAGACGATCCTTGCGGTACTCCACAGGTAGAGACAATTTTTGGGGCTGTGAACATCCCCAATCCAACGGACTGAGAACGTTCAGAAATAAAAGATTTTAACCAACTCAAGGCCGGGCCCCTGAGGCCGGCCTGCTCGACACGGCTGACAAGAATGAATAGTCAACCGTGTCGAACGCGGCCGACAAATCCAGGAGCACCAGTGCTTGATGAACGTCCCTGTCTGAGTTAGATCTCAAGGTGTTCTGGACCGCCAGTATCACAGTCTCGGTCGAGTGGCCTGGCCGAAAACCTGCCTGATTTGATTCCAAATATTCAGTAGATTCGATAAAATTAGAAAGGCAGTTAGACACATGAGTTTCCAAAATTTTTGATAGGTAGGGTAAAAGGGAGATCGGCCTATAATTTGTAAGGTCATATGGGTCAATATCAGATTTCTTGGTTAAAGGGATCAGCAAAGCATGCTTAAATCCACTAGGTACCTTGCCTTGTGCGAGTGAGTTATTCAACAAACTTGTCTGGGTAGTTGTTCAGGTACGGAGGCTTGGATGACAAAGCCTGGAGCTCACTGATCCTCCAGGCAGATGCTATTGCCACCAGAAAGGCCGTCTTAATAATAAGAAGCCTGCAAGGACAGTTGTGCAATGGCTCAAAGGGAGGGAACATCAGAAACAAGTTCAAGTTTCAAAGCTTTATTCGACAGCATTGTCATAAAAGCATATTCACCCTACTCTATACATAATAAATACTATTCTACATTACAACAATTAAAATACACATTAAACATAGAGTGCTGTCGAAAACATATTTAAAATGTACAACCATTTAAAAGTAGAAACCTGATGTGTCAAGTGAGTAAAAAATCATCTAAAAACGTTCTACTAATTTTGAGACAATTCATGAGATAAAATGCGGGTGCGTATAATCCATGCCCAGCCCAAGTATTTGGCTAGTGCAATGGCGAGACAAGGGGAGCAATTTGTTCTTAGAATTCTAAGCGCTTCTTGATGTATTCTAATCTCTAAGTTTCTACATGCAGGTTTTAACCATCTTTGCCTTGGAGCCGCATGAAGGGGGCAGGCGAACAGAAAATGTGGAATGTCCTCAACAAGATCCTTACAGTGAGCACAGGTGTTGACATTACCAGGGGACCATTTTAATGTAAATGCATTACGCGGTAGACAACCCACCCTAAACTGGAAGTACAGCTTTCTGTCCAATGGTTTTGTGATCAAGTCCCAATAATGTTCACAAGTTGGGACTAGTTTATGTTCCAAAAACTGGGAAGTTAACACCGAAGGCTGGTTGGATGACAAAACCGAGCTGAGTATCATGTCCCAGTACATTTTCTTTAACAGATCCTTGGAGGGAAAAGCTGCAGGGTCAGTAATAGTCCATAAGTGGTCTAGATGGAGCTTGTTTAAAAGATTCCTGATTTCTTTTAACCATGTGATTTTATGGAACCGATCAGAGTTGACAATGTCCATGAGTGCAGCAGCGTAGTGGGCCAGTTCAGGCGTAGTCTTTATGCGCCTCCAAAATAATAGTGGGCGCAGCCGAATCTGGTCCTCAATTTTTTTCCTCCCTAGGTCATAGAGGAGAGGAGTAGATGGGGTACTCTGCGGGACGCCAATCAGCCTACGTAAAAATGTATTCTCTGCAACTGTCAACCCATTGATGTTAGCGAACCCCCATAGTTCTGCTCCATAAAGACATGCACCAAGAACTTTCATGCTATAAATCTCCATAACAGGTTGAATAGGTTTTGTCAATGAAGATTTATGCTTCAGAGCTATGGCCCCCGACAGCTGATGGAACTTTAAAACCGCGGAATCAATGTGCGATTTCCACAGCATATTCCCCTGCAGATTAATACCCAAGTATGTGAAGGCATCCACCTCTTCTAGAACGGCCCCATTAAAATACATTGCCCCCTTAAACGTCTTAGCAGGGTTCATGTTCACGAACTTAGTTTTTGCAGTGTTTAATTCCAGGCCCGAGACCTACAAAAGGCCCCAAAGGCATTAATTGACTTTTGTAACCCACTAGGCGTTCGCGATATCAGCAGGGTATCATCCGCGAACATGAGTACCGGGACCCGCACCCCATCCAGGATGGGTGCATCGGTTGGTGATTTCCTAAGATGGTCCACTACTCCACTGATATAAAGGGAAAATAAGGTGGGGGCCAGGACACATCCCTGTCTCACCCCACGCTCTACGGGGAAGGAATCAGTGACTTCGCCCTGTGTCCCCCATCTAATTTTGGCGTAGTTGCCCTCATGCATACGCACTAGTAATGACAATAGTTCAGGGCTAATCCCAAGTTCTCCTAGCACATTCCATAGTTTTTGCCGCGGAACTAAGTCAAAAGCCTGTTTTAAATTTACAAAAACGGCAAACAATGGGCCATCTGCTAGGGTGACATTTTTCCAATACAGGGTTAGAAAGTGGAACACCTGGTCAATGGAGCTGGTTAGGGGGCGAAATCCAGCTTGATATGGCGAGAGGACTCCATTTTCATCTATCCAGTCTTGTATTTTATTTTGAATCATTCTACCCATCAATTTTTGCGCTGAATCGATAAGGCTGATGGGTCTATAATTAGATGGTAAGGCCTTATCTCCTTTTTTAAAGACTGGTATAATCTCTGCGCCTTTCCACGAGGCAGGTATTACTGCTCCTTGTGCTATAGAATTTGCGAGCCAGGCAAAGTACAGGCACCAATTCTCCCGGTCCGATAAAAATACGTCGGCCGGTATGCCGTCGATGCCTGGTGCCCTCCCTCTTGTTACCCCGTCCAGTGCTAAACTTACATCATTTTTTGTAAATACTTCCTCTTTGTAAAATACTATGGGCGGGGTAGGTTGACACTCAGGGGGCCTTGTACAGGAATATTGCGGCTTAAAATAGTCAACCCAACATTCTTTTGCCACATGGTTTTTTGGGCATTCAGCTATTCCACCCCTATCCCATTTTATAATTGCCCAAAATTCTTTTTGTTGTTTAGCTGCGCAAGCATTCTTTAGATCCTGCCATTGGCTCTCATCCCACAGTCGTTTTGCCCTGATCTGGTCTTTTCTGTACTCGTCCCTAGCCTTCAGGACTTCTCCTCTATTTTTACTTCTCAATACCACGCTTAGATTTTGTCTCGCCCTTCTGCAGGCTTGATCATACCATCCTGCCCTTTTCAAAGGATACACGCCCTTTTTCTGCTTGACTTCCTTTAAAAAGAACCCCTGTATCTTTTGAAAGAATTTGGGATGTGCCTCTTCAATTAGTTTATAAAAATCAGTATCATTGTATCGGTCCTGCAAACTACTCACTTCATTTGCCACCACCACTTTTAAATCTTGCAGTTTTTCAGGCCTATCTAACAGTGCGGCCCACTTTATATGGCGTAGATTATTAGTGGAGATTAAATCCAGGGGCAGGAGCCCCATACCCGTGCCTGGCACTGTCACCCCATGATTTAATTGGAAGAGCAGACATAACGGATTATGGTCACTCTCCACTCTAGGGGTGACCCTCATGTCCCTAACCCTGTGCCAGACTCTAACATCTACAAGGATGTAATCAATCCTACTACTAGCCCTGAGGTTGTCAAAAGTGGGAGCACCATGTAGGTCTGAGAGGGTGCGTCCAATTGCAGCCCTCAACCCCCTGGCTAAGCACATACTCTTCAATTGAACGGCTGCCTCTGACCACTTCTTTATCGGGGGTAAGTCTAACTGCGGTATTCCCCATTTGGCATCCTCATCTTGGGTGACTGCACTATCTTCAGGACCCAAGGGTTCAAATGTGGTATTCACATCACCCCCCACCATGATTGTAATGTGCTGTGGCAGGGCTTCCATGTTGTTATCTAGTGCTGTTACCACATCTGAACCTCTACCCCCAGGAACTCCCCTAGCATAAATGTTACAAAGGGCCAACTCGGAACCATCCCCCCAAGTAATCACAACTGATAGTATGTCGCAATTATTCACGGGCCTTACTCTTGTGGTGCATTGTAGAGATTGCCTTACCCATATAATTAACCCCCCTGATGGGCGCCCCTTGGGGTTCTTTTTTGCAGGAATAAAAAAGTTTAGAAACCCTTGCCGATGGACAGGGAGCACTGCCCAGGTTTCCTGATTATATCATGGAGCTGAATAAACTCCCCCCATTCTGGGGACTCTAGTTTGTTCGAAATTCCCGCCAGGTTCCATGATAGAAGTTGGAGGCCCTCTTTAACTGAGCCAACCATCTCTTGTGGTAGCAACAAATGTTGGCTAAAAAGAGGATATTGTAGATTAAGTGGGGGGCTACACGCCCTACGATCATTGGGACATCTGGCAGCAGAGTCTAAATGCCTAGCTGAACCATGCTCCACCTTACCCCGAGAGTGTTTACTCCCTTCTACTGATTTGATGGCAAGTCAAGGGATGAATTTAGGTACTCTCCTCTCTACAATGACAACCTCTCCAGATGGAATGTCGGCTGTGCGATCCATCGAGTCACTCTCCTTCTCATACAGTCAATCACACTCGTTTAAGCCTGATAGGGCGGAAAATCTATTCTCCAAGGGCATACCCCAGCTACTTTTGGCGTCAGAAGGCTTTCCTCTCCGTACCACCGTATTCCATTTCGTTCTCAGCACAGAGGGATTAAGCTTATTACCTCTCCTTACATAAAAAAAAGTCCAAAGTTAGGGGGACTATCTCTGTGGATCTACGCTGTGGAGGATATATATTAGCCAGAACGTTTGGCAACACCTCAGGATCGGAGAAGTGTAGTACCACACAGTCCCCTCTGTATTTTTTGTTACTTCCCCCGATCCACTCTACTCTTCTAGCCTTTACCACCTCTTGGGCCAGTTGATCCATACCCCCCGGAGAAAAGGCCATATTTCGCGAGAGCCAGTGCAGTGATTTATTTATCGGAGAGGATGAATTCTCTATATGCCCAGATTCCAGATGAGGGACATTGGCAAGGACCAATACTCGAGGCGAGGCCTCGACGATCAATTCTACTGGGCCCTTTTCTATATTACACTCTTCGGATCTATCCCCTCTCCCCAGCCCTTCAGAAGCCCCGCTTGCACCCTGTCCTCCCTGACCCCCCCCTCCAAGAGCATTATCCATTGTGGAAATAAGGGGGATGTTAACCAGGGGTTCTAGTCTATGGTGTGTCTGGGTTTCTTTCGTCTCAACTCTCAGGATCTCCTGTCTAGGGGAAATTTCCTTTTCCTGGGTTGCTTTATCCAGGAGCTCCCCTAGTCTAATCACCTCTTCGGTTAGGTAGTCAATTTTGGTCAGGAGGGGTTTGGTTATGTTCCTAATTTTAACTTCTAGGGCACTTACCAGCCTCTTGAATTGGTCAGCGTCCAGCATTACCTTCCCTTCAGTAGTATCCCTTTCATCTTCTCTACTCTTTTTACCTGGGGAATTGTCAGGACGTTTTTTGCCTGAGCGGAGCCCGTCCCTCTTTGGCAGATTTCCCCCCCCCCCCCCCCCCCCCCCCCCCCTTAATACCTCTAGGGGCTGGAACCGGTGCTGGGGGCTCATCTTCTAGTAGTATGATTTCTTCATCTGGTATTGCATCAGCGTCTACCTCAGCTAGGACCGCTACTAGCTGTGTTAAGGAGTTATTCTCCTGAGATGGTTGATGGAGAACCTCGCTATTAGTGTTAACATCAAATGTGTCAGGAGGCAAAGTTTCTAATGATGGTATTTGGGGGGATAAACTCAAGCCCAGGGAAGATCTTCTCTCGTTATTTATCTTGGCGACAACTTGAACGAGATAATTGTCAAGTGTATTAACAATTTGGGGTGTTTTGGGTTTTGACATTTTCAATAGATATTTCACTAAATTACCACAGTTATCAAAGTGTAGCAGTAGGGGAAACTCTTGTCCAGAGTCGAACCGATATTACAAAATATGCTTAATAGAGGAGGAGACTCACAGATGAGAGTTGGGCAAAGTCCCTGGCCCAGTCCAGTACCGGCCAGTCGCGGACTGTCGCAGACTGTCCCGCCCTTGTCCCGGGCTTAGCCCGGGCGCTCCAGCGCGACTCGCGGGGCGAGTGGGTGGACTGTCCTTAAATGGCGCCTCCGGGCGCTCTCTGCGCGTCACGAGCGTGCCGCCCCAGAGGCTGCTGGGGGATGTGGTCCTGCGGGGCTGGGAGTCTCCCGGCGCTCCCGCTCTGCCAAGGGTAGATGCAGTCTGGTGCAGCCGCCGCCGTTTACCTCACGGCTCCGCCGACCCCAGTAGTCAGGTCAATCAGGGCAGGGACCTCCGAGCTGGGTACAGGCAAGACAAGTAAGTGGTTCACACCACATCAGAAACATTAAGACTAGATTAAGGTCCCACTGAGGCACAATGAAGGGCGAAGGTGGAGACATGTGTTGCAAACCTTTCAAGAACCTATTTACTACAGGGTATTTGAAATGGGGTGGCTAATCTGGCAACCACAGAAAGGCTGAGATGGCAGAAAGATAGCCCTCTATGGTGCCCAGAGCAGAGCCCTGCTGTGCAAGAGAAAAGATAAAAAGAATAACCTAAGAGAGTGGAGCAGAAAGAGTGTCAACCTGTTTCTCTGCTCACCACATCATAAACTTGCCCCAATGGCAGCCATACACAGTCTTGGAGAAGAGATGCCTGGCTGCAAAGATGTCACTGTAGACTTTGGGTAGAAGGTTGAAAGCTGTCAACTGCCAACACTCATTCTTCACACGTGAAGGAGGAGCATTGACAGGTTTGGGTGGAGAACCCTCCCCTACTACCTCAAAAGAAGATCCTCCCAAACGGGCAGCCTGATCGGAGGACCGATAGCCATGTTCAACAGCTTATGATACCAAACTCTGAGCCCGAGCCGGAGTCACAAGGATGTCTTGGGCCAGCTGCTCTGAGTGCCGGACTATGCCGCACGCGGGTGGAGGTTCCAAGAGGCTTTAGCCTCGTGCTGATCGGGTATGAGCCTAGAAGCACGGGTGCCACTTGAGCAGTCTGCGGGCGCTTTCTCAAAGTCTGAGGGGTGATGTCCGCACAGGACCACTGGCCTGCCCTGGTTTCTTACCCCTCAGGTTGTATACTGCATACACTGTAACGCCCAAATTGGGCACTTTACTAGTTTATGAGCACGACTAGGTCCTGAAGAATTGCCTATAGGGCATGAAACATGTTGACCACATGTGAGGGTTGAACGAGGCCAAAATACATTGACCTTTGAGTCTCGGTACCCCTCCTTCACTATTTTATTAAGGCAGTTAGCCACACGAATAAAGTCTACTTAGTGGACTAAACTAACCTTTTTTAATACACTTTCTCACGCTCACTACTTTATTTTTCTGGGTCCCTCATACGCACTCAATCACGGCAAGAAACAAAAGATCTCCACAAAAGTGTAGCACTTCGTGCTACCCGTCAGGCATTGCAGCGCCGGCTTGACGTAGGAGCAGGAAGCCGGTGATGAGGCCAGACAACTACCTTGCGGGATGAAAATATAATCATTCAGCTATCCAGTTGTATGAGGTTTCCTAGTTCCGACAAGGGATCCCCGCGGGTCCCTGATTATTGTTTACACATCTATTCCTTGAGAGAGAGACTGCTAGGCCACACTAACACGATTTCTTGGGGAACTCTGTACATTTATTGTTTACAACAGCTTATGATACCAAACTCTGAGCCCGAGCCGGAGCCACAAGGATGTCTTGGGCCCGGTCGTACCTGATCTTCTTGAGAACTCTGTGTAGGAGTGGTATGGGGGGAAGGGTGTACAGGAGGCCTGAGCTCCACTCGAGACTCATTTGACTCCCTTTTCCCCATGCTTCGTAACGCCTTCACTCATTTACGCTATTCGCACTCTAACAACTCCCTATCCCTCAACAGACTTACCCCCCCTGGAGAATTCTCAAAACAATCCCATGACACATTCCACCAACCCCAACCTATCCGCCCCTAATGCCACCCTCTCGCCCTCCTTCA
The DNA here is from genome assembly GCF_964261635.1 of Lissotriton helveticus. Taxonomy (NCBI): domain Eukaryota; kingdom Metazoa; phylum Chordata; class Amphibia; order Caudata; family Salamandridae; genus Lissotriton; species Lissotriton helveticus. The sequence continues at coordinate 1,270,421,038 of NC_136063.1, forward strand.
CTTCCACTGACTCACACAATACATACCTCTCCTCCAGAACAAACCTGAGGTACATCTCTGCTGAGACTCTCCAACCCCTTGCCGACCTCCACCTCTCCCCCAGTCCACAATACTATTCCCAACAATCAACAAGCGAAACTGACCCTCAGTCATTGACTCCTAACTCTCACCATTCACCGGCACTCAAGATGCTGCCGCTTGAATTACGACGTAATTTTCCACCCCACATGCCCACGGCAATCCTCAGGGGCAACATAGGCAACATCAACACTGTGAGCCACACTCCCATTGACTAGGTCTCTCCATCCCTGGACAACCCCACTCAGGACATCCTGACCCTAAACGCCACTACCCCCTCCTCTTCGAATTTGAACCTACACTCCACTACCCCCTCCTCTTCGAATTTGACTCAGAGACTTGCTCTACTGGAAAGTCAGCTAGAGATCGTAATACAGGGCATCAACAAATCTTATCGAACCTCATCACACCTCTGGATCCTACCTAACGCCCACACCCTACACCCACAGTTACCAACACTAAACACACAAGGCCTCCCAAGGCGCAAAGCCCAGCTGAAACAAAACACCCCTCCTGAACCAGCCCCAGAGACCCAAAAGAACAAGTGGCACAATGTCCATGAGAGAGGCGATTGATCTTGCCAAATCTTACGTCGCATTTTCAAGTGTCAACGACTGTACAAGATGCAGGATATCACTGGATTTGGAAGAGACCGCACCCCACCCAGAACGTCGAGGCCTCCAACCTTCCCCTCCAGTATGCCCATGGCTCCCCTAATGAAGAAATTCCACAACAAGGGGACGACCAACTGCATGCTCATAATTGCAGATCGGCCACCAAACATGCAGCAGAACTGGCAGAAACCATCCTCACCCATGACATAATCAATCAATCAAAGCATTTATAGAGCGCGCTACTCACCCGCGAGGGTCTCAAGGCGCTTGGGGGGGTCGCTACTGCTTGAAGAGCCAGGTCCTGAGGTGCTTCCTGAAGGAGAGATTGTCCTGGGTCAGTCGTAGGTGGGCGGGGAGGGTGTTCCATGTCTTGGCCGCCAGGTAGGGGAAGGATCTTCCTCCGGTGGTGGTTCTGCGGATTCGTGGAACGGTGGCGAGGGCGCGGCTGGCGGACCGGAGCTGGCGGGTAGGTGTGTAGAACGTGAGGCGGTTGTTGAGGTATTTGGGGCCTGTGTCGTGGAGAGCCTTGTGTGCGTGGGTGAGGAGCCGGAACGTGATCCTCTTGCTGACGGGTAGCCAGTGCAGGTGTCTCAGGTGGGCGGAGATGTGGCTGTGTCGGGGATGTCCAGGATGAGTCGTGTGGATGCGTTCTGTATGTGTTGAAGTCGTTTCTGTAGTTTGGCAGTGGTCCCCGCGTAGAGGGTGTTTCCGTAGTCCAGTCGGCTGGTGACGAGGGCCTGGGTGAACGTTTTTCTGGTTCCAGTGGAGATCCAACGGAAGATCTTTCGGAGCATGCGGAGGGTGTTGAAGCAGGAAGAAGTAACGGCATTGACTTGCCTGGTCATCGTGAAGGAGGAGTCGAGGATGAATCCCAGGTTGCGTGCGTGGTCCGTGGGCTTGGGGGGTGCCCAGAGCCGGGGGCCACCAGGAGTCGTCCCAGGCGGAGATGGATGGGCCGAGGATGAGGACTTCCAACTTGTTTGAGTTCAGTTTCAGACGGCTGAGCTTCATCCATTCTGCGACGTCTTTCATGCCTTCCTGGAAGCTGGCTTTGGCGGTGGCGGGGTCGTTGGTGAGGGAGAGGATCAGTTGGGTGTCGTCGGCATAGGAGATGATGTTGAGGTTGTGCTTGCGTGCGATAGCTGCGAGGGGGCTCATGTAGACATTGAAGAGGGTGGGGCTGAGCGAGGAGCCTTGGGGTACGCCGCAGATGATCTTGGTGGCTGCTGCATGGAAGGGCATCACAGAAACTTAGTTAAATGAGTCAACACCCCCAATCACTGACCTGCTTCTCCCCCTGGGTTTCTCAATCATCAATAAAGACAGAAAGAACCACAGAGGCGGGGTATTGCGATCATCCACAAGACCAACAACTCTAACGGAATCGGACTCCTTCAATTATAACACATTTGAATATCTAACCTCCACCATTAAGACGAGCGACAACAAAACGCTATACTGGGACTCATGGGCTCCTGCATCCTGGTTGCGACACATGCCCGCTGGCATATGCGGGCTCTGCAGTGATAATTGAAGTTCCAGTGGGCACAGCATCAGGGAAATCTCTCCAGCAGCTTCATAGTCCGTCTCACCGAAAACCAGAATAGAGGTTGAAACATTAGTATCATAGTCTGAATATCCTGGACTCGCTGCTCGGGAGGATAGGGTCAAATCTGCACCACGTCCAGAACAGCTCTGATGAAAGGGAGCGTCTGTGAGGGGGTCAGGTGTGACTTTGTTACAATATTAGTAAATCTAAGTGAGTGCAGAAGGTCCGCCGCAGTCTGGAGGTGGAAAACGACAGTCTGGGGAGAGCCTGCCTTCAGCAGCCAGTCATCGAGATAGGGGAAGACTGGCACCTCTGATTTGCACAGATGAGCTGCAACCACCGCCATCACCTTAGTGATCACCCAAGGGTCGCTGGGAAGGCTAAAAGGTAGCACAGCAAACTGAAAGTGTTTGTATCCTACCGTAGGTAACGACTGTGGGAAAGAATGACAGGAATGCGGAAGTATGCATCCTGTAAGTCCAAAGATACCATTCAGTCTCCCGGATCCAGGGCAGACAGGATTTGAGCGAGCTTAAGCATTTGGAACTTCTCCTCTCTTTGGAAGAAATTGAGAGGGTGCAAGTCTAAGATAGGATGAAGGCCTCTGTCCTTCTTGAGCACCAGAAAGTGGCTGGAATATCAACCACAACCTACTTCTCCCATCAACATCCTCTCTACGGCTCCCTCAGCCAAGGGAGGTGATGTATCTTCCTGGTGGAGCAAGGAGAAAAGGTCCTTGTCAGCCTGTCGCAAGTGGGTGGCATGGGTGGAGGGGAAGTCATGAAGGAGAGGGAGTAGTCCCTGCAGACAATCTACAGCAGTTTGACGTTATAGAGCTCCACTGGGGCAGATGACTCCATATCATGCCTCCCACTGGGTGCCCATGATGGTCAGAGGGAAAACTAAAGGGGTTTAGAGGCTGTGGCAGCTGGGGGTTCGGGTGGGGGTAGGTGGACTGGCCGGCCTCTGGCTGCCGACCCACAGGGCTTGTGGGTACGGCGCCATCAGCTATGCAGAGGTTGGGAAGCTTGTGTGATGTGATGGCTGGGCAGGTAAAGATGCGGCTAGAAGCTCCTTCTGTGGACATGAAAGGCGGACTGGGGTTGGTGAGTGGAAAGGCCCACGGACCTGGCGATAGCCCTGCTATCCTTGAAGCAGTCGAGCGCTGAGTCCGCCTTGTCTCCGAAGAGAAGAGAGCCATTAAGGGGCATGTCCATAAATGACATCCATGGAAAAGCCCGTTCTTCTCAGCCAGGCATGGCACTGTAAGGCCACTGTTGAAGAAACCACTGCCCAGTCATGTTCAGACCACATTGGATCGTGAACTTGGCTGCTTCTCTTCCGTCTGCAAATGCTTGGGAAAGTAAGACCCAGGCTTCCTCCGGGACCAAGGACAGCACCTGCGCAACCGAATCCCACAGTGTTTGGGAACAATGGCCCAAAAGGCACACCCTAGTCAGGGACCGCAGTGCCAGGATGGTGGAAGAAAACTTATCTTTCCTAAGGTGTCCAGCTTCTTGGATTCCCTATCTCGTGGAGTGTTAGGGAATGTGCCAGGATTTACACAAGAGGTGGAAGCTTGGACCACCAAGCTCTCTGGGGTAGGGTGTTGCATGAGGAAATTGGGGTCCCTGGGGGCAAGGCGGTGGCAGTGAGCAATCATACTGTTCACAGGAGCCCCTGTGCAGGGTTTTGACAAAGTCCCAAGCAGGATGTCTGTGAGGGCTTCATTAAATGGGAAAAGTGGTACTGAGGGGGTCACTCCCAGCTGAAGCACCTCTGTCAAGACATGTCTTGACTGTCACTGAGGGTAGGCTACGGTCCAAGACCTTGGCCATCCTCCTCAACATCATATGAAAAGAGTCTCCCTCCCCCGTAGCCACAGGAAGAGGAAAGACCATGTAATTATCTGGACGGGTATCCAGTCCGCTGGCATCCTCCAATTCCTCACAGCAGCCCAAGTTAGGGTCTAGGAGCTGGTATTCTTCAGGGTCCAGTGACCACTCCCAATCCTTCCAGAGTCCCAGCCCATAGCAATAGGGCTAGGGCTCCGGCCCAGAAGGCATGCTCCAGTCAGCACTGGTATTGGACGATGCCCCTCCGGCCCAGTGTCGGGGATGGGAATGGGGATGGTGCCACAGGCGCCAGGAGTATTGGGAAGTTCGAGGTGGTACAACCAGTGTCAGTCTGGATCTATTCATGGGTCCAAAGACCCCGACTGGAGCCAGGGATGGAACCATCGGCAGAGAACCAGAGGGGCCACTCCCGAACATGCAGCCCAAATGCAGGCCAGCGGAAAGAGGCCACCCAAATTTGAGGTGCATGGCCTCATAGAACTCATGAAGGTGGGCAGGGGACGGTCTTGCTCCTAGAAACTCTGGGAAGCACAGAGCCAGCCCAAGCTCAACTGTGGAGCTAGGCCTCAAATGACAATGTTCCCTCGTCTTGTTAGATGACTTTAGATGGATGAGGCGAAATCAAAGACCTCTTAAATTTCTACGTTTTCCATCTCCTGTGTGACTTACCCGAAGATGACTCTGAATTAAACAAGGATCTTAGGCTCAGCGACCGATCCCAGGACCGTCCTTGCAACAGGATCGAGACCATTGAGGCATCGCAGCTGAGTGACAAGGAACTTGAGGAGCGCTCCCTCAAGGCTTAGGGTGCATGGAACGGAAGTCGACGCAAGTCTTCGCATAGTGGTCATGCTCGAGGCACCAGAGACAAACAAGGTGCCGGTCTCTCACTGACATCTGTTGGTGGTGCTGCAGGACTTAAAAGCCAGCCTTCGTAGTTGACATCCTGGCCCACGAGTAAAAGATCTCAAAAAAGACTTTGACAAAAAGTTGAAAAGGCCAGTCAAAAAATGACTGGTGGGACCTTTCTCCAGACCTGGCCTGACTGGCGCAGAAAGAAAAAAAACTGGCGTCAGTGTGCTGGGGTGGTGCCTATATAGGCACAGCACACGTCACTTCTAGCGTGGACGATGCCACATGGAGCTGAACGACACCACCTAATAGGGCACAGGGGTACTGCTCATGAAAACATTTCTGGATCCAATCTGACACATGGGGATAATTCTATGGAATCTGAGGCTAGAATATTTGTCTTTTGTGAATTCCCAGATAAATGTGCTCACAGTCGTAAAGGTCCTTGGCACAATTCATCTTGCAGACCCATGCAATGCAAGTATTTCATCCTTTAATTCATAGCTCAGTTTAGTTCCACTGCAATATTACTGGAGAGCTCTGTGAAGACTGGCAACCATGCCCATATTCCACTGAAAGGAGCCTCATAACCACTCGTCCCTTCACAGAGCAGTGCCTGAAGTAGATGCTGAAGAAAAAAGGCATGCTCCTAGTCATCAATTTTTTAAGAAAGCTTCGAATGGTGAAACAACAAGCTACCTGTGATAAACGATGATTTTGGTTTTATCGCTCACAACCCACCAGAGACCAGTTTAACATGCCATTCTAGCAAGAAAACTGCATGTCTGACTGTTAAAGCCTTGGTTATTCTTATGCACCTCCCTGCTGTGTGATGATGGAGCGTGGAAATAAAGGTGGTTCTCATAAGGACAGTGACAAAATTTGCTTCACTTAACAGGCAACAAACTGATCACTAGCCACTGGAGTATTTGGCTGAATTGCATCACTGATGAATAGCCAAGGGACTCAATTAACAAAATCAGAGCTGTTAAAGTCTTTAATGGTAGCAGCAAAATGAATGAAAGCGTTTGTCCAGATTAGGATTGCTATTATAAAATGCTAATTACATATTAGTTTAATAATTAACCCATGCTCATTTACAATACTTGTTGAGTTTTATGCTTCTTGTTTATTTTCTGCAAGGAATAAAAGTTCTTTTCCATGAAATGTATGGCTCGTCTCGCCAGTAATGCTGATGAGAAGCCAAGCTTCGGAACAGCATCTTTCAGCTTGAAGCCTTCCGTGCTGGATTTAGATTGTGTGAAATTAGACCGAGAGCTTTGTTCGAATGTGTAATGGTGCCGATAAATAACGTTAATTTAGGAAACGGTAGCACAGGCTACAAACTTTTCTTTAATGGAAGCGCGCTTGGCACAGGCACTGGGGATTTGGACGGATATTTCACAAATGGTTTTGAAACCGTCGTTCTCGCGCACAGGGTTTCCTGAAGGCCATATTCCTTTCTCGCGCGTGCATCGAAGGCTTGTTGAGGCTCCGGCCTGCTTCACCGTGCACCTGTCTGCGCCATGATTGCGCAAAGATCCTCTTGAAATCACCGCGAGCGAGCACAGGGTTTGAAACGCTTTGTTGCACAGGTGACGAGGAGGCCGGATCCCCGACAGTCCATTTCTTGCACATTAGTGATGTGGAAGGAGCGCGGGAATATACGGACTTTGCTTTTCATTCATTCTCGTTCTTCTAAAAGGCTGTAAAACGCGCTAAATCGAGCGACGTCACGCTATGACTCTGTAGCCTTCTCCGTGGATGCCAGTGCACTATTTTCAAGAAGTGGCATGGTGTAATGTTTCTTTTTCGGTGTACTCAGAGACATGGCTGGAGATGGTATGGTGTGGCGCACTCACGTCAAGTGGCGTCCAGGCGCACTCACGTCAAGTGGCGTCCAGGCGCACGCGCGTCTTCTAATGTTGCGTAAGTAGTTCATTGTACGTTCCATGAAGTACCTCTATGCTGTCAAACGCACCGTCAAGGCTTTAACCCCTTCTATGCTGACGACGGCCCCCGGCCGTCATGCACCGCGGTGGGCGTGTGCTGATGACGGCTGGGGGACGTCATGAACCCGCCCACTCATTAAAAGCGCTGCACAGGCGCAGAATCGCGGCCGCACCCAAGGGGTTAAAAAAACGTGCACACTCCAAAACTAGGATTTAAAGTCAAACTGCATACAGACATTTACTGTTTACCCTTTGTCAGCAGTATACAACAAAGCAAAGGCAGCGGTACAATAACAACTAATTCGCATGATATAGCTTGGTGAGCCCTAGACGGGTAATATTATTTACCTACATAGAATTTGTTAGGAGTACTTCATTTGTGTCGGTGCGTGCAAGTAGAGAGAACGCCTGAAACATGAGAAAGGAAGAAGAGACATGATACAGTGATCAATGGAGAAAGCAGGGATTACAAAAAAACGTACAAGACTGACATCATGAGGTAGGAAGAGCACGTGGTGGAAGTAATATTCATGAGGTAGAATCAAGATCATGCAACCTTGGTATTTAGCAACCTCAGCATTCGCCAGAACCTGCCTCCTAAGAAAGATTTTACCCCTTCCCCACACACAGATTTTAAACCCCCCCCCCCTCCCCCACGACACACACACACCTATGCTTTTTAAAGTTGTTTCTTTTTCAAACAAATCAACGCTTGGTTATGATCAATTTCAAAACTAAAAAGAATATGATCACGGTGGCCTCCTATGCACCTGTCACACATTTTAAGCCCTGTAAAAGAAATACAGAGCAACCAGAAATAAAAAAGAAACATTTTTAAATAGTAAGGAAAACGCAAAATGGTAACTTTGCAAAGGTACTTTGTCGGTATATCTTGAAGATTGGTACCTATATATGCACATATATATATATATACGAACAACCTCTTCCGTAAAAAAGAGCAGAAGCCTCAGTAGGGGACAGCATGGAAGACGTTTATTTCCACAGAATCGGCGAATGCATTTCGGCATAACAATGCCTTCCTCAGCGCCACAAGTATTCATGAGATTTTCATTCACACACTGATGTTGTCCTGCTGCCTATATTGGTCCAGTGACCCAGGCTCCGCCCCTGATGTCAAGATCCCACCTGTTGCAGTTCTTGGAGTAGTCCCGAACTGCAACTCCCAGGATGCAGCGCTTGGCTCCCAGGTAGATGGACGCATGGAATGTCACACCCAGTGGTCGGGCGGGAGACAGGAGATGCCAAAATGAAATCGAGTTCCCCTGCTTGTTAGTACAAACAACGTACCTCCTTGAGTCCCCAAACCGCTTTAGCCCCGAGGCACAGGTCCAAATTTCAGCGGGGGCAGCGGTGTCAGTGCACGCCGCCCAGCACGAAGCACAGTGTCCTCGCAACCGCGTTGTTTCTCCCTGCACAACGAGGCGGGCCCAGGCCGTACCAATTACTTAGTGTCCGAACAAAGCCGAAGCAGTGCCAGAATGGTCCGGGCCAACTTTAGAAAGCGGGGGCTTCCAACTATATATATACATACACATATATACAAAGATATGTATATCTATCTATATATACATAGATATGTATCTCTCTCTATATATATATATATATATATATATATACACACACACACAAACATAGATAGGCATACCATATGGCCAACAGAACTGAGACACAACATAGATTCTGACTGCTCGGAAGCTATGTTGCCAAGTGTCCTACATGTTTTTTTGTTTTTTAACTTCTCTATCCGACTTTAAGAACAAACATACAGTGCATTTATCAATGTCACAACCAGCAATGTATCCTGTATGTTTATCACAACCATGACATTTACTTGAAATATACTTTTCTGTGTAACGTAACATGTGTAACACCTTGGTAAGCATCGACATCCAAAACTTGACCCCCATCCAAAAAGGGTCAGTTGTTCACGCTACGGGTACATAAAATGAGAATCTATACAGCTGAATAAAACAAACATATACAGTATGTAGCACATACTTGCCCCACCGGCATAACACATGATGCTTTTACCACATGTAAAACATTTTTTTTATAAGATTGAAAGATGTTTAAAAGTACTTTTTCATTCAATGAGTACTGCCAGCTTTTCTGACTAATACACGCCCGTGCTAAAACGCAACAAACATTTATCAAGTGAAATATGAATTATGTAGCAGACAGCGAATGTTCATTTTGCATGAAATCTAGAGAACAGAGCATTCAGAGCAGAATTTATTGCAGTGACAATTTGAATACCTTAAAAAATGTTTCTCTGTCCGGGTTCGGCCCTGCCTTTCATTAATCTTATGAATTTTATAGATAGATTGATGCCTCATTGGCGGCTTTGTCACTCAGTATCGTTTTTTACTTGTGAGATCCAGGATGAATTTCTTGCATTCCTTCGAGAAAATGCATATTACCATCGCAAATTGCAGAGAGTTGCATACTTGTACAGATCTAGAACATACGTGGCGTAAATAGTACCACTATTAAATGCCACAGAGCCACTGTCATACTGGTCAAACATTAGCCATTAAAAAAGGCGATACTGTAAATGCCGTCTTCAAGAGATGTTCATTTATCCTGGAATAAAACAATCTGTTGAAACCAGGAAATAAAGTTTGCATTTCCTAGGTGATAATCATGGCTCTTGATTTTTAATCATATGTCGTGTTCGGATTTTAATTTGGATGTTGGGCGAAAGCTTGTAGAAGGAATATAAAAAAAAATAATTGCAAACCTATTGCTACTGAACGTGCGGTGCTGATAGATATCCAAATAAGAAATTGCTGTAGAGTGTTTCCTCAAGGGTGCCCAATTAACACCGACTACATACATATCATCAGGCACGAACACGCTGCTGCCTTTGTCTTGATACACTCTTTAAAAAAAAAAAAAAAAAAAAAGAGAACACATTATTTTGAAATACATAAGGTGAAAACTGCAATGTCTTTCAGGCTCGGAGAATTTTTTTGGTAATAAAGGGCTACCATCTTGTGTAGACCTAACATTTGGAATCTGATCATGGTGCATTATAATTTTAGCTAAGTCTGGTGGCTCAGTGGATTATTACTTACACTTTAGGGATCTGTGTTTGACCCCATGATCACAGCTTCAAACCCCCAGAAGGTCGATAAAATCAGTACAACTCAGTTGTGTGACCATAAACATTCTTAATCTCCCAGTAGCACTAAAAGACCTCCTAAGAGATGAATGCACACCCTACAGATACGCTTATTATGTTATTTTCATTAACCTCTACATTTAATACTAGAGCTCATTAGGTATGCAAATAAGAACAATTTCAGTGATATCCTGACTAGTAAGGAAATATTTTGTTTCCTCCACTCAGAAGTGAAATACTTAGCATGGAACTTTGCTTACATCTTCCATTCCAAAGCTGTCAGTTGGCAGACAAAAATGTCTACATTCAAGAGAAGTAAGGATATATATATATATATATACATATATATATATATCATTACAGAGTCGAAAAAAATGTGATTCTCAGTAGTAAATCCAAGCACAAGCTTTACATTCTCTTTCGTTATATATGTCGAGATGCGTTCAAGAAGGGGCTAGATTAGGAATCAGTCTAATTCCCGCTACACGAAGATGTGATCAAGACTAAAAAGAATGAACGCTCAAGTAATGTTCACATTTGCAGCACTTGCTAACTGCCTGGAGGCGTCTTTGTGATAGGAAAAACACAACGTGATTTTAAGCTTCTGTATTTGTTGGTTCTATTGAATTCCTTTTCCTCAAAAAAAGCTCATGTGTCCTCAACATCACTCTTTCCAGCAGCTGTTACCGAATCTCACTTTTAACTTTACTTCTAAAAACTCTTGAATGATTTGTACCATTCCGTTTTCAAGTCTGGCATTCACCCAGAATGTTCTGCTGAAATTCCCGCTCTTTCAGTTGCTGATTTCTTTTGTAATACATGTGACACAGTGTGTCCTGTTTTCTCGTCTTTCGAGGCCTGCTGCTAAGGTGACATTATATACCACCCAATTTGACTGCTTCTCTCAGTGGTGTTACAGGTACCGCTTCAACAATGCCCTCCTCTTGTTTGAGCACACAACAATGTACTTTCTACTAGAATGGCTCTAGCTGAACTAGTTTTGTTATTAGCCTTTGGTATCCCTCACAAGTCTTTAGACTGCCCCACTCCTTTCTCCATCACTAACTCGTGCATCTCTAATGAGAGCCACATCTACACTGAAAACACCCGGCTCATGCCTATCCTTTAAAACAATCAATAAGTCATAGTCTGCATGCCTGTGCGTCTGCAGCTGAGCCCTAGAATCACACTCCCTGTCTTCCTGCATACACGAGCACAACTCCTGGAAAAAATTTAAACTGAGCACTCAATATCTAACTATAGCGACCAAAGATAGAGTAACAATCGTTCTACTTCACATGTAAAACAAAAGTAAATTGTGCATGGACGACCCAAAAAAAAAGAAAAAGAAGAAAGCAAGAAAGTTAATATTTGAAAAAAGATTAAAAGCTACATTTATATACGTTAACAAGAGGAGGGAGAGATACACTTTTTGGGAGGCAATGCTCCCAGCGGGTGAATATCTGGTGATTAGCTGAGACTCAGAATACGGCACCCATATCAAGCCAGTTTGTAAAGGGAGCACTTGTCTAACTTCCACTCTTCCTGTACCCACAAACGTAATCACCAAATACAGCTTACACGTACTCTTGCTATGCCGTCCTTGGATTACAGCAGCATAGTTTATTCTGGATACATAATAAATGAATCATCGAACTTCAGAGATCGAAAAATCAGGTCGCCCAAATGTGCCTTCACCTACATAAGTGTGGCGACATTAAGCCAGCTGTGAAAGCTGCCACTGGCTTCCGGTTAAATCCGAAAACCAGAATGAAAGCACTTTGCATTAAGTGGCAAAGGCTCTGGATACCTTGAAGCATTGGCCCATGACTCTGATCCTTCCATAAATCTTATTTGCATTACCTGGTCAAGCAACATCCTTTTGAGAGACTGAAGCATAGAAGAAGATCATTGAGGGTGCAGGGCCCAAAATCTATTAACTTTAGTTCGGGAAACTCCAGAACATATATTTTTTACACAGGCTTTTAACTAAGCCCTCCAGCAACATGGAAATGTTCAAAGAATACCAGATCCAAGTTCATCATACACATCAGTCTGAACTCTAGTTCACTTGGATTTTTAATTAATAATCGTCATTGACGCCTGAGGCTTGAGCCGGGCAGTCATTCTTTTAACTTCTTTTAGCTGCTTTTAAACTTGTTTCTGTGTTTGCACCTTTGTGTCCTATCCCCCCCCCCCGCTCTTCGCGCGGAATTATCGCGCTGCCTGTGTCCACCGATTGAGGGTGGAGGCACTTCTGTAATCTCCCCGTTAAAAACTTTATTTGACTTACTGTATTCAGCTCTGCACTTCAGCTCCTCTGCCTCCCCCCCTGAGCGACCGGCCGATTCAGGGCTAACTCATTGGGGGCACGGTCGGAGAGACAGCGGCGGCCATTTTGGATAGGGTTGGCCTCCCTGGTGGCGAGAGGCTACAGTATAAAAATAAACGGCCGTAGCTCCGCGCAGCGGACGCGTACAGCGTGCGCGCCACAGTCGCGCCGGAGTCAAGCCAGAGTCCTGCCCGTCTGCGCCCGTCAGCGCTAAGGCAGGGCTAGGGCAGGACTCTCTGGACAGTTTCTAAACATGCTTTCCGGTGACTTCCTAACTGGTCTCCGTCATAAGGTTAGCTCTTGCACTCATGACGCGCTTCACCCCCTCTGTGGACCTTTCCAATGTCCTACGTGTTCCTTTGAGCTCCCGCTGCCCCTCCCTATTGCCGATTCACAACGTCCACAGACGGTCCTTAGTGGAGCAGACCCCCCTGATGCTACTTATCGTCAGACAACAATTAAAATACTCCATCTCAATGTTAGATCATTGGTCTGTCACCACTTAGATGTTTTTACAATACTTACAGACGAAAAACCTGACATTTTCTTTTTAACGGAAACATGGCTTCACGATGCAGCCACAGCAGCCATGAATCTTGCGCTACCCGATGAGTACGTCATGTACACTCTGAATCGTAACTCAAGAGGTGGCGGGATAGCGGCTGTGATTAAGGCATGCTACCCATGTTCGTGGAAGGCCATTGTTATAGCTGGCTGTGAAAGCGCCCATTTTGCCATTTCCATAAACCCTCATCTCACTATCTCCGGTCTTCTTATTTACAGACCCCCCTGGCCCTGACGCCGCCTTCCGGCTTGCCCTTCCTAAGGTGATCTCCTCGCTGGCCCTTAGATCGGCGAATTTTAGTATTGTAGGTGACCTCAATCTCCATATGGATGCTCCTCTTTCTTCTGCTGTCAGTAGTTTCCTCGCAGATCTTGAGGCCTTACAGCTACAGCAGCTGATTAACCATCAGACTCATGTGGGCGGGCATATCCTGGATCCCTTTCTGACGAATCTCCACAATGTTATTACTCTTCCACCTAAACCCATGGCCTGGACAGATCATCATCTGATCGAAGTTCGGATTATGTCTAATATTTCTCCTTTTAAGAGCTCCACTCCGCCGATTTTTAAGCGCCCCTGGAGGAAATTGAGACTGGTCGACTTCCATCAGCTTCTGTCATTACACCCACTAGACCCTCCCCTAAGGATGTTTCGTTGGGATATGATCATTTCTGTGAGTGGCTGACCCAAGCCCTGGACACCTTAATCCCTGCAGGATGGAGTAAAGTTCGATCTGGCCCCTCTAGCCCGTGGTATGATGATTCCCTCAGGCTTCTTAAGACTGCATGTAAAAGGGCTGAAAGAGCCTGGCGTAAGACTTACGAGCCCGACCTTAAGCAGACCTACTTGGCCAGTATTAAATTATACCATCGAGCCATTTGTAAAGCCCGAGCCACTTTTTAATCCGAGGAGTTTAAGAACAGTCCTAACCCTATAAAACTCATTTTTAAGGTCTGCAAAGATCTTACCAGCAAGAAAACTGCGGTAATGGAAAAACGCTCCCTGACTCATTGTGAAGAGTTAGCGGCCTTCTTTGTGGAGAAAGTCGAGGCGATTTACCATACATTTCCCCCGCAAACTGTGCCTATTAACAACTTAGGATGCATTCCTTTGACCTCTAGGTCTCTTTCATTAATACCTAAGCCATCCCAGGAAGAGTTTAAATCTCTTGCCATAAAAGTTAAATCGGGCTCGCCTGCCGATCCACTAAGACCTGCACAATTTAGAGAATCCGCTGAGGTTTGCTTTTCTAAGGTGTATGATCTTATTGGGTTATCCTTTGAGTCCGGGACTGTTCCCAGTAAATGGAAGCAGGCTACGGTTATCCCAATTTTAAAGAAGCCCACCATGGACCCTTCGAAACCTGAACATTATCGACCCATCTCTCTCCTCCCATGGGTATCCAAACTTGCGGAGGCACATGCCAATAAAATTCTGTCTTGCCATCTCCAAAGCTCAGGCATTCTAGATCCATCTCAGAATGGTTTCCGTGCAGGTCACAGCACGGAGACGGCCTTGTTGGCGATGGTGTAGCACCTGCGGAGGATGATGGACTCAGGACAGACGGCGGCACTGATCCTTTTGGATCTCAGTGCCGCTTTCTATACTGTCTCCCACTCCATCCTTCTTCAACGGTTGCGAGAGGCCGGTGTGGAGAATATAGCATTGGAATGGTTTCGTTCCTTCTTATCAGGACGCACCTTCAAAGTATCCACCCCTCCATTTGAATCCGCCCCACGCAACATTTCCCAAGGGGTCCCGCAAGGTTCGGCACTCCGCCCGACCCTTTTTAACCTGTACGTGCAGCCGCTAGCTACTGTCGCTAAGAGATGGGGTCTAACTATGGTGTCATACGCCGACGACACCCAGCTAGCGGTTGCACTAAATGGGGACCCTGCGGTCGAGGCCCCCAAATTCCAGATGGCCCTCAAGGAGGTGGCTAGTTGGATGACGGAGAATTGTCTCCAACTCAATGCAGCGAAGACTGAGGTCTTAGTTCTGGGCAAACAGGCTCATCTCTGGGGAGACCGCTGGTGGCCACCGGAGCTAGGTCAAGCCCCCATTCGTGTGACAGAAGCTAAGAACCTTGGGGTCTGGCTCGATTCCAACTTGACCTTTATCCCCCACACTAAAAAAGTTGCTGGCACCTGTTTTGGGGTCCTTCAGAGCCTTAGACCCATTTTTAAATTCTTCGATGCTCCTACAAGGCAACTCATTGTCCAAGCCACAGTGCTTTCTCGATTAGATTACGCCAGCTCGCTTCTTTTAGGCGTTAACCAAGCTGAACTTACTCGCCTCCAGCGCGTGGAAAACGCGGCTGCCAGAATGCTGGTAGGCCTGCCGAAATTCTGTTCTGCCAGACGTACCATCCATGACCTTCATTGGCTGCCCATCGGACAGAGGATAAAGTTCAAAGCCCTGTGCCTGGTTTTTAAGATCTTAAAGGCCTCATCCCCCCCTATCCTTGCACAGGCAATCTCCTACTATATTCCTTCCAGAGTTCTACACTCGACGGGTCAATTTCTGGCATGTGTCCCTCGCTTCAGGAAGATCAGAGTTGGTGGTCGCTCCTTTGGTGTCCTGGCAGCGAGTCTTTGGAATACTCTACCCGTTGACACTCGTGCCCTACCGGATTTGCTGTCTTTTAGAAGAGCTATCAAGACCTTTTTGTTTCCACTTCTTTAAATCTGTTTCCTTGTTCTATCTGGTTTTTCCATCTGGTTGTGTTATTGCCCAATATAGCGCCGGGACGCCACTTTGCTGTGGCAGCTGAGCGCTTTACAAAATTTATAACATAACAATAAAGGTTAAATAATTGGGCATATGGTTCCCTGCGGTTATATAAAGGTGTGATATGCTAGAGGAATCATCACTAAAAGGCATCAAAAATGTTTTATAGTATATTGTGATAAAAACTGGTAGAGCACCACCGCATTGCACCATAGAGAATGATTTAAGATTTAGATTCAAAATCTACTTGCTAAATTTGATTCATTAATACAAGGGGACAAGGCAGTACCGGTAGCTGGTTTTTAAAAGTAGAACAGATCATACTTAAGTGAATGGGATTCTCAACTTTGTAAGAAGACTAGTGTCTGCTTCACCTGAGTTTCTGAATTTTAAGAGGTCCCACTCACCAAGCAGAGCACACAATGACCACATCAACTTCATATATGGAACACAGCTTCAAAGAGTAGAGGCTGTTAATGAATTTTGCGACAGTCATCAATCGGAAAGAGTTTAGCAAACTAAAACAGTTTAAAACGCCCAGCGGTGAGTTTTGGGGGAGGCGGCTTCTGCCCTGCTCTTACCTGCAGGCATCGCAGGAATCACCAGCACCCCTTTCCCCAGAGTATGCGCGGGGCGGCAAACGCAGGGACAGCCACAGTTGGCAAAATGGTCTAGCTACGCCACTGAGAATGCCTTCGCCTATATATAGAGCCTGGGTGTCCAATATTGTTCACAAGGACCGGATCATCACAGATTTTCAAAATCGCCAGCAAACATGTAAATGAGTTAGATTCAGAGTCATTTTGTATACATTTTCTTACAAGGCTATGCTGAAAAAAGGGATTAAAGTATGTCCTCCTAAACCTAAGTTGGATTCTTTCTATAGAGAATGCTTAAGTGGCTGGATGTGTATGGCATGGGTTTCTTGTAATCAGCTAAATATCACATTCTACAAAAAAATCAAGTGTTTCATGTTTCCATTGAAAACATGATTGATGAAAAAAATAATTTCACCTACAACCCGCTCTGCAAATGGGGTATCATTTGCTAATGGCATTCTAATCAGCTTCCTAATGTTGTCTGCCATACAAAGAACCCTGCATGTACAACTTACTAGGATCTGACTAGAATGATGCTACATGGTTTTTGAAATGGAAAAAGTCAAGAAAAAAATGTTCTGACAAAAAAGTCAGGGCCAAACACTTTGGTTCCCGAAACCTGGCCCACTTGATGGATGTGTCCTAGTTCTTGGGGAAGGAGTGCAATCAGGTTACAAACTGAACTCCAAAATCATACATAAACAAGGGGCGACAAATCATACGAACTTCAAACACCATTTAGCAAAGCACCTATTCTACCTTTGAAAAGTTGTAGCTCATGCTGTTTTTCAGGAAACTGGTGGGTGCACTGACAACATTCTTTGAGCACCTGAAATGTTCAATCAGCTCTCCAACAAACACCCACAGTGCCTTGGGATGTCACAGCTAATATCAAGACCTTGAGGCACAGTTTTCTCCTCTTATGAAAAAAACTAGTAAGGCTTTATAAATTAACATTTATTGCCTGAACGGATCTCTATGTTGAGACTTTTTTTTAAAACTTTTGTCCTCTTGCACGTGTAACAAATTATTTTGTTCTCTGATTTTGTGTCTTCCCTGCAAATGTTTACAGAGTTTGCAGGTAAACACTTACAGGCCGACTCCAAACTTTCTCTTGATCTGTGATTCAAATTTGGTCCTATATCTCTTCCATGGATTGCTGAGAATTGCAACCATTTGCCACATTATTGCCTAGACCACAATCTCCACTTTTTTCCAGTCAAATTACTGTCACTGGAACAGAGCACAAAGATCTATAATTCCAGTGCTATCTGTTCACTCAGTGAACATAACTAGACACAAGCCGATTCCCGACAATCTCTTTGCCGCTAAACTCATAAAGCAAATTCAGGAGTCAGTTGAAACGTAAATGTCAAAACTATCTTGGTCCATTCCAAGTAGAATTTTGGTGTTCCAACCAGCCAGGCCAGAGTACTGGAGAGTACCGAGTTGGTTCTTGGTGATGAGGGGCAAGCAAAAATATATTTTCTCCTGCTCTATCATTGTTAATGGTTTCTAAATTTTCCAACAGCCTCCATGCTATCCTAGAACCTAAGAAAAGAAGATCCCGTCAATCTCCACAACAGGTCAAGGCCAACAGATCAATGTCTGCAATGCAAACCGACCTTTGGCACTCTTCACCCCCCAAGTATATGTGAAGTGCAGGGCAACAGCAAAATCTACAGATGTTTAAATACCTGTTTTTATTCTCCCAATAATTTAGTGTTGACAAAGGCAGCCTCAATCACTGAAGTCTTTGTGGTATGTATCACATTTCACATGGCTTTCAAACTTCTTTACAAGCCTGGCCATAAAAAGAAGTAGAGGGTCTATACGCCTCTGCTTTGAATATTTCAGAGTATTGAAACAGATACTATGAAGCTAAACACTAACTCAATATTAGACAAGAGGCATTTAGTAAGTTGTTGATTCTTCTAATTTAACTTGGCTCATAGCTCAGTAATCCAATTATGAGTGTCAAGATCGTAAACCAATAAAAGCTGACCTCATGTACTAGATAGCTCGGTATGTTTGGTACAACCTCACAAAAGTAATGAATGTATACCATTTCGATTGAATCTGCGGGTCTATGTCCAGTCTTCAGGGGGATAATACTGTCCCCACGAGGAACACCTTTTAACCACAATTTTGCAGAACCTGCAACATTATCTGAAGCTTTACCTGAGACGCGATGCAGGCATGAGAAGTGGGATAGACTGATACTCACTTATGCTGCCTCAAGATTAGGGGGACAATGCCCCGTAGAAGAGAAGAGCAGTACACTGGCATGTGTCTGGCTCAGTATTTTTTAATTGTACGGCATCAGTGTGTCCCTCAACAGCAACAAAACTTCTAGATCAGAAGTGAGTAGAAGAAAATGAGGCTTACAATTTCTTATTCATTTTTATCTCTTGGACGTAGCCGAAAGGCATTTTCTTAATTTCAATGTTTGTATACTTTATCACGAAGAAATAGCAGTCTGCTGTGGTCAGTTACAGAAATATGACAACAGTGACATTACTAACATAGTCGGATAATAAACATTAAAAAAAACATGATGAGATACTGAATGTAAAATTGGTTATTGGCAGTAGGCCATTTAGTTCTCTGCTGAAATGATAGGGATTACGGTTGGGGGGCGGGGCGTGTACATTACAGAAACTATTTCTGTGCTTCTTTACACAATATTGATTTGTTTCCTATTTTCCTATTTAAAGTATGTCAACTGCATCACATGGACAATTTCCAAACAGGACATAATGACTCTGCATTTTTTTAACCCCTTCGATACGGATGACAAAGCCAGCTCGTCATGGGCGTTACCTGCGCTACGCGGAAGACGAGCTGGCTTTGTCATAAACAGCGCATTTTTGAAATTCCAGCGCACAGCGGGAAAACGCAGTAGCGCGGTAGAGGTTAAACAGCTTTGACAGCAGCCTGTTTTTGTTTAATAAGGCAGCGTTTCACCAGGTACTATGAGATGTTTCTGTTTATTTAGAACAGACACTGAGACCTGTGATAATCCCGACTACTGCAGGCAGGGAGTAGGTTGAATATGGAGTAAATACATTTTCTTTAGAAACGTCAATAAA
Source organism: Lissotriton helveticus (assembly GCF_964261635.1). NCBI lineage: Eukaryota > Metazoa > Chordata > Amphibia > Caudata > Salamandridae > Lissotriton > Lissotriton helveticus. The sequence goes on from NC_136063.1 coordinate 1,270,440,402, forward strand.
AGCACCAGCTTGGTAGGGGCCGTGGACTCTTATAATACACACTGATGATGAAATGGAGCAAAATAATGGAGGCAGAATACAGACAATGAGGAAAAGACAAGGAGCAAAGAAATTCAAAGTGGGAAGCCAAATACCACTTAATATGAAGCAGAAGAAAGAAAGTAAGATGAAATCCAGTTAATTAAGCTACATGAGGGAGATATAATAGGCTCCACTGCCATCAAATCAGCTTTCCTGACCAGGTTGTGCTTTGCCTTCTTAGCTTAAGGGAAATGTTTTTGACACGTTATAGAACGGTAGAAACTTGCATTTAGATAGGGATTCCAAGATTTGAGGCTATTACAACACACTTACAATTTACTCCTCGTTAATTTCACGAGGTTCAAACTGCATAAATGTATTGAATGGAAACTGGTAGAAAATTCAGATATATGTGGCTTTTAGTGCAACAATAAACACATTCAGCACATGATCTCCCATTTTCATGTGGAAAACTCGACACTGGTTGTATTTACTCGGTGAAGTAAATACTTCTGCCCCATTCAGACCAAAGGCCATTGTGGCATTAAGGAGTAAATTCATACATACCCATTGCAAGAGGCATCTTCTAAGATTGTGTCTGGGGTGCCCCAAAAGTACTAGTTGCTTTCTGAGGAAATTGACAGCAATAATATAACTGCTGTATCATATTTTTCACAACATTATCGGCTAAATATTCTACTTCTCAAAGCTGCATGGCTACCTGCAATTGCTTTTTCTACATAATTTGAATGGGGCATAGACTGATATTTGAACACAGATATTTTATTTAACAATATCATTTTCTGGGTTTATGGGATACTTTCTACTCAGTGCCTTGAAGCAACAAATATTCTTATAAATAGGGAAGTCAAAGGTTACCTGAGAGCAATGATTTTACTTCTGTAAATAAATGCAGGTTGGTTCTCCATAACACCCACCACCAAATTTCCTTCACACAAACATTAACGTGAGCAGGTGTTCTTTAGGACTGGGCAAACTTTCCGCTACCCTGCTGTAATCTTTTGTAATTTTACATTATACTTGTTATGCAAAATTCTTACAATTATGCAATGAAGTGCTGATCACTGGAAAAAAATCACTGAAAGTGCACCGGAATAACATGAATGATCAAAACGCAAGCAGCTGCTATTTGCAGCTCTTATGTTTTTTTGTTTTCTTAGCAGATTTTGTATTTTGCATATAAAGCATAATTTTCCTGAAATTATATATAACTACACAAAGGAAAATTATGCAAATTGTACATGACCCTAGTGCTCTTACTTGAGTTTTCACTTCCTCAGCCACCCTCAAAAAGTGGCTTCTACTTTCCCCTCCCCTTTGCTCTCTAATTGATCCATTACCCATTCTTTCTTATACTGCTAGAATGGTTTCAGTAGCAGGTGTAAGGCTTATATTTGTAGGGTTCTCGTTTACAGACCCTAGCTCCCTATAACCTCTTCATCAGCCAAAGATTGGGTGTGTGAGAAATTTACAGCAGATTGCTTTGGAAACCAGAGGTTCTGAAGCAAGATTATGTTCCAAAAATATGTTTCTGCAACCTGTCCATTATTTTCCAAAAGCTATTCAGGAAAGTAGGTCTAAAGTAACACCATCGCCCTGTTAAATCATGAAAAGTAGATTGTTTCCAGAAATACATGGAAAAAAACCTCTATTGTGCCGTTGACAAGGTGGCACGCAATCACATTCTCATCTTCATCGCTGAGAGCTGCCGATTTCTGTACTGCTTGAAGGTGGGCAAGGTGTGGTGTGGTTTGTAACATCCCAGTTAACACAATTTATAACAGCCTAATTTGTGTAAGACAAAGGTGTGAAACATTGTACCTCCTGTATGCTCATCTAGACAACTTCAAATTGAAGCCAAAGCAGTCAGCTGAAAATTATGCAGATTTCATCGTGCATATAAGAGACAGTCACAAAAGATCCAAACACCTTCCACATCACATAATGGCAATTATCAATGCAATTCCATTAAAATAACTTACTTTCTCCGTAAAACAGTTTTATTTAAAAAGGAAAACAGCAAAAGTACCAACATTTTTCAAAATCTTTAGTTCTGCCCATAAAAAAATCATTTTGTGTATGGGCCAAATAAAAAAATATACTTTTTTTCATTGACCAGATAAGTGAAGTGGCTGTAGGTCACCCACCGTACCAACACTGTAATACCTAAAAATAGTTACATTAAAAAACTACAAACGTTAAAGTATACAACAAAAATAACATTATTCATTATAAACCTAAAACGAATAAGTGACTGAAAAAATTGAATCACTGATGTAAAATCTTAAACCTAATGATAACCCTTAAACATAAATACTGAATCTAAAATTAATCCTACGCCTAGACCTGATCCTATTATATAATATACTAATGTTCTTTTATAACACACTGTTACCAATGGGGGTCCTAGAGCTGCATAGATACAACCAGGCATAGTAGACCAGAGCAAGCCGCACAGATTAATCATTTGGAAAGAGCTGACCTAAGATCCTTTCTAAATCTAAAGCGGTTCATTTCTGCTGTTAAAATAATAAGTAATAGATCCCATTGATTTGTAGACAGAATGCAGAAAAATGTGCCTTCTTCAGTGCACTTCTTAAAGCACGAAACTCTGGCTAAATGTGCAACAGAAGAGAGAAGGCTTCTAGATGAACTGTAACAGCTGAATTGGTTTGCTTGTTCATATGTAGGGCCTTGCTGCATATGGACAATATGCATAATACACAAATTTGTAAAGATTACCAGTTTGCTAATAGGGAGCCAGTGTAGCTCCCTCAGAATCGGGGGCATGTGGGTCCTTCTGGAAAGGGATAAAACAGTATGAGACACCAGGTTTTCTAGCAACTTTAATTTAGCATACATATACACTATATATTAAATACATAAGGAGCCTAGAAATAAAGCATAAAAAAAGTTCAGGCTAGCAGGAATAGTCACCTATACCACAAGATACCAATAAAAGTCAACAGAGTTTCGTAAGCAGCCTCAGACCGTAGAAGCAACTGGCGGTGACTCTGTTAACATAAGATTTAAAAAAGGTAATTATCACAATAACCCCTACGTTTTTTGCCTCCTCGACAGATGTGGTTGATGCTCCAAGTTGTGAAGGCCACCAGTCCATAGATCAAATCTCAAGGATCCTCCTAGAACGAGTATTTCCGTTTTGTTATTAATTTCAGAGCACTGTCCGACATCCAGGATGCTTCCTCATACATGCTTTAACCTATCCCTAATGAGTCCCTTTGCCTAAGAGATCATCTTGCAGTCTTGATTTGTCAACAACTCAACAATTCTAAGCAGTTCTTTAGATGGATATGATGCACTGACAATTTTAGATTAATAATAATATACTCTGGCTTTTACAATAAGTGGTTTGTAGCATTGTAAGGCAGCCAGATAGATTATTTTTGATTCCGCTGTGTAACCGCTGTGTCAAGTGTGATCTAGATTTGTGCAGGTGTCTTTTGCTTTAGAAAATTTCTGTGATAGCCTTGGTGCAGGTGATATCTTCCACTAAGGAGTGGACCATTTAAGTGGAGCTGAGCTATCAAGCTTATCTGCAATCCATGACTCGTATTGCATAAAGAAGGAATGAATTTCACTGCCTTCATGAAAAAGACAAAACATCGGGATCAGGGCCTGATCCAACTTTTCTGGTCCAATCTTAGCCCAGAACCATCCTTTACCTGATAAGAATGATTGTTATATGTATTTTTCTGGATGTGCAACTTGAACAATATTAGTAAATGAACGGACCAGGCAATAGCAAGGGCTCCTTGCAAATAAATGTTGTAGGAAAATAGGTAATGAAAGGGAAAGCTAACATACAACGTGAGCCCAAGGGAGGCACATGGCTGTGTCTGGTCTGTCAGGACAATCTGCCAAAATATTGAACTTCCCAAGCATACAGGCATAAGAAAATTCGATGTCCGAACAAACTTGGATGAAAGAAATTATAGGAGTTCCAACCTGAATTCCCATGTTGGTGCCTGGTGGTGGTGAGAGGATTCTCATGTAACAGAAGGTGAGAGGGCCAGTTTGAAACCCTCCAACCACCACAAGGGTCTTTATTTCCAATTGAGATATCGAGTGAGGAAAAACCAGGACTACTCCACCCAGTCTTTTATGAATAACTGCTGGTAAGTCATGGCCGATGTATCATGAAATCCGGTTTCAGTGAACCAAAGAATAATTATGTTCTATTGGGTGATGAATCTCGGGTTTATGTGTCGGTTAAGAGCATGTGTTAAGAAAAGCACCCTGGGCAATTGTCTCCTCTCTAGCAGCGAAATTCATGACAAAAGAGTTATGCAGCTTGCTCTCAACTACTGTGTAATAATTTACCGACCCATTGAATGCAGGGTTGCATTTCAGTAGTGCCATCCGAGAAAATCTTTCCAAGAATAAGAGGTAGATGGTGATTTTTCCTCAAGATGTGCAGCATGGCTATTTCTAGGAGTAGGTTGGTTGTGGATGGGCTTGTGTTTGGAGCGTGCTATGAAATGGTGGATGTCTCCTTGCACATGAACCTAGATGCCACCAGTGACTACAATACATTACAAACATCCTCCTCAGATGGTATTGATATAATGAAAAACCGAGTGGACCAGTCAGTAGGTGAGAACTAAGCTAATCTTAGCAAATATTGACTTTGGTAATGCAGCCCAGGGAGTGCTTGTGGGAGAAGCAACACAAAAGGTGGGGTGGAGAATTTCAAACAGGCGAGAGAGAGCAACGTGGAGCACAGAGAGGGGGAGGAGAAGTACACTAGGGAGACAGCTGGAAAGCATGCACTCTTGTGGAGTGCTTAAGAGAAAAGAAAAACATAGTTGCCAAACAATGAGCAGTGGAAGAACACAAATAAATTGGCAATTCTTCAGGAGATGGACAGACACAAGCTGGGTAAGGCAAGCCATTGCATAAGAAGCAGGTAAATGAGAGTGACAGTAAAGTAAATCAATTGTGAGCAATGGACAGTCTAAAAGCCCCTCTTGATTCTTGATAAGCTACCGATATATATTTTGAAACTATACAGCTATTGTTTTTTTAGCTTTTTCGACAAGGCGGCTTAAGTCTGGGCATTATACTACCTTCTTCCGCCCAGCAGCACCTCGATACTTTTGGCGCTAGTACCCCTACCTGCCAGAAGTCCTGTGGTTTCTCCGTCCTCCAATTCGGTCCACTCGTCTCCACAGCCCTGGTCCGACGCAGGCTTGCCTGATTGAGTGGAGGGCGTGTGGGGAGGTTGAGCACCACCTGACCCTGGGGGGCGGAGTCACTGGCACCACCTCTTCCTGGGCTGCCTATTTAGCCCACATGTACTATACCGCGCGCAGCGGACGCGCTGCTGGCGCGCCGAAGGCGCACCAAAGGCAAGCCCGTCCGCGGCCGGGGCTAGGGGCCGGGCACCATGTCCATTTTTATGCGTATTCCTCCCAAGAACAAGTTGCACTTCGGGGCAATTGGGCTATCCCGGGCCATACTCTCTTACGTATCTTAAACCCCAGCCCCATCGCTTCCCTCCTACTTCCGATAGGTCAGCCGGCATATCCCCTGCCTTATGCCGCGGCATCTGTTCCTCCCCAGCCGCCCCTGGCTCAGCCCGCCCCCACGACTGTGTCAGCCTATCTCCTCAATACTCGCTATTCAGTTAAGCACCAGCTTGAGCTTTTTACATTTCTGGATACTGTTAAGCCTGACCTGATGTTTCTTACTGAAACATGGCTCTCCTCCGATTCTTCACCAGACATACTAGCGGCCATCCCTGACCCTTATTATATCTTACGTTCAGACCGTCTGGCTGGGAAAGTTGGAGGTGGAGTCGCGATAATTATTCATTCAAACTTTCAGTTTCTGCCTATGCCCTTTTCTATCATTGCAGCGGTTGATTTCCTCGTTGTCCGATCAACATCCACCACTGCTCCTTTAACTTGTGTCCTTTTTTTACCGCCCACCGCAGTCCATGCCCCTCTTTTCACAGGTAGTCGGGGAACTACTGGCTACGCTTGTTGTAAACAACTCCCGCTTACTGGTGCTGGGTGATTTCAACTTCTGGCCCTCTCACCCACGGGAGGATCCCCACTCCAGAGTTCACTGATCTGCTCTGTAATCTGAATTTTTCCCAGCACATACATTCCCCGACCCAGATTCATGGCCACATCCTTGACCAGGTTTGGTCAATCAATCTGAATATCCCTACCCCGATCATCAGCCCATGGCCCTGGTCCTACCATTCCCTTATCTCATTCTCCTTTGACCTTGTGGAGGTTAGTAAACCCCTGCTCCTCTACAACACCTGGCCAACAATTGGGGACGAGTGGACACCTCCCTTTTTTGTACTTCCCTCACATCCACTTTTCTCAACCTACATGACCTTTCCCCTCACTCCCAGGCTATCGCAATCAACAACTGGCTTTCTTCAGCCTGCGATCAGCTGGCCCCTCTAAAACGCCTCAAGACTCGCCGCCTCCATGACTCTAATAGATGGTTTACTCCCGAGTTAAAATAAAAAAACCTGGCCCTCAGGCAAGCTGAACGTCATTGGAGGCTCAGGTACTGCCCAACTTTAAAATCGTTGTACCTCACTCTGCTACATGACTACAAAAGATCTATTCTTCAGGCTAAATCAGATTATTTCACATCAAAAATTCTTCTCTCTGCTTACAAACCCAAAGACATTTTTTCCATTGTTCATGACCTTTCCACATCTGCAAGAGCTACCCTTAGACCTTCCCCTTCACAAGCCCTCTGTAATTCTCTCTACTCAGCAAAGTTAAATTTGGCTCTCCCACTGACAGTTGTCCTGTTCACCTATTAAAAGAGGCTTTCTCTGTCTTTCCTGATTACTTCTTAACAATTCCCTTTCATTGGGGATGGTCCCTGACCTTTTTAAATCGGTTAAAATTATTCCCATGTTGAAAAAGGTAGGGGCCGACCCCTCTTCCCCTTGTAACTTTCGCCCTATTTCCTTGCTTCCCTTCTTGGGGAAAATCTTAGAGAGTCATGTTACAGCTTGCCTCAGCTCTTTTACTGAGAACACGCACTTTCTAGATCCCCATCAAGCGGGCTTTCGTTCCGCACACTCTACAGAATCTGTCATTCTCTCTGTTCTGGATGAACTCAGATGCAGAGCCGACGCTAACTCTTCTCAGGCCTTGGTCCTCCTGGATCTTTCGGCCGCCTTTGACACGGTCGATCATACCATTCTGATCGACCGTGTCAAGAGTGCTGGCCTCCGGGGATCCTCCTTGGCTTGGATCGCCTCATTTCTGGAGAACCGCCAGCAAGCCGTCCAGTTAGCCGGCTTATCTGCTGCCGCTTGCCCTATCACCTGTGGTGTTCCCCAAGGTTCTTCTCTCTCTCCCCTCCTTTTCAATCTGTATATTTTCCCTCTCATCTTTGCCCTTCAAAAATTGGACGTCACAGTATTCAACTACGCTGATGACCTCCAACTCATTTTTAATATTTCTTCTTCTCCTTCTTCTGTCTCAAATTCCAATCAGTTATGATTTTCATCAGCGACTGGATGAATTCGAACCACCTTAAACTCAATCCCGACAAGACTGAGCTTGTACTTACTGGTGGTGTCTCCAGCCCCTGGTCTCCCACATTCTGGCCCCTTTCTCTTGGCCCTTTCCTTCAGCCTCTGTTAAAAGCCTTGGCATCAGAATCAGCAGTGACCTCTCCATGCACAACCAAGTCAGTGCGGTGGTATCTTGTTTTCTTGACTTACGCATTATACGTAAAATTTCCAGTTTTTTTTCCAATGAGGCACTTAAACTAATCTTGCTAGCCATGGTTACATCACGTCTGGATTACGGAATTGCGCTGTATGTCGGAATTCTGGCGTACGAGCTTCGCCGCCTCCAGCTAATCCAAAACCAGGCTGCAGGGTTGGTTTATAGACTTCCCAAACACTACCACATCACCCCGCTCCTAAAAGTTTTACACTGGTAACCTCTTACTGAACGTTCCTTTTTTAAACTTGGCTGTTTGATTTTCAAGGCTTTAGCCGGTTCAGCTCCTGCTTTTGTATCCGCCAAACTCAAGCCTTACATCCCCACCCGTGACCTTCAGTCTTCCTCTAAACACCTCTTGTGCATCCCCAGTTGCAGAAGGAAGAAACATGGCGGTATGAGTTTCTCCTTCTTGGCCCCCTCTTTTTGGAATTCTCTACCCCTCAGCATTAGGACCACAGCTCTCTACATGGATTTCCGCAGGGCTCTGAAGACCTGGCTTTTCTTGCAAGCTTTTGCTGAGTAGACTACTCTCCACTCACTCCCGTCCTCAGCGCCAAGAAACCGATTGGTCTAGGAGCGCTCTATAAGTCTTTTAACTTTAACAGCTGCATTGTTTGGTAGGATTGACCTAATGAATCCTAGCCCAGTATCTTGACCATAAAACTGAGTACTAACCTAAGGACTGAAAATTCATTCGCCTATGGCTAATCTTAATTTTTAATGTTGATAGCTTTGTAACAAAAACATTTTTAGGACAAGATATTTCCAAAGTATTCAGGTATCTATATTTTAGATGCTTAAGTTGTGACTGTTTACTGAGGGAAATAAATGGATGTCTCAGAAAGAAGAAAATATAGCATGCTTTATTCTGACACAACAAAAATACTATAACACTGAAAATCTGATTCCTTAGCTTGATGGAAAATTATGGTACACAAGAAGCATTTATATGGTAGCTTTATACTCAGTTTGCCACAGAAAAACATAAGTTACTGGTTCTACAGCTTCACTTCTATGTGCCGTATGATATCCCCTCTCAGAGGATCAATCTCTCCATTCCACGACCTTACCAGAATCACCACTATGCCATGCATGGAAGAAGTTTTTTTAATTTTGATCGAGGAGTAGATCTGTAGGCCTTTCATACCACTTCACCATTGCACCAGGTTGTAGAGCCAACAAGTCTGCTATCAAAGGACTCATCCTACTTTGTAGTGCCTCCCAAAGCACAACCCATGGAACACAAAGCAGTTGCAGCAGATACATTGCCACGTGTTATGAAGCACCTTCCTTTTTTTGTCCAGTTTCTGCATGGCGCCCACTACAATCAGCCCGAAGGTCTGTGCTCTCATCTCTCCAGTGGCGTAACAAATGTTTAAGGGGCCCCCCTGTAATGTACACGGAGGGACCCTCGCTCCGGATTTAATACGGAGCGCTCAGGCCTAAGTATTGTGCAGAGGGGCCCCTGCAGCTAGGGGGCACCCCCGCACCACGGGGGATGCGGGGGCCTGTGTTACACCCCTGCATCTCTCTAGTAATCTTTGATGCACATCCCTTCAATGTTCTCATTCACACTGCTGAGAGCATTCTGCATGACAAAATTCTCTGATTACATGTAAATATTTTTCACAGGTACTATTACTATAGAAATATTTTCATGCAGATCCATATCTGAAGTGTTATTCTAGTACAAGATAGCCTGTTCACTTCCAGAAGAGAACTACCACATTAAGGAGTTCCTCAGTAGGAGCCTCCTATTGAAGCAGCCTTCCATGGAAAAAAAGTAATTGTTTTCACAACCTTGATGAACGCTGGAAGACAACACAGGAACCACTGGAACAATTAGGTCAAATCCATATACTACAAATTAAGATGATCATCAGAGGTCAAAGCGGCGGTGCCTATTAAGCTCCAGGGAAGTACAAAGTAGGGGTTGTAACCTACTCAGTATCTCAACGACTCCAGGGCCACATATGCTCTAACAGCTCCTAGGATGTTGTGATGTTAAATTTAATACCAGTAGTTTCAGGAAGGGAGTAGGGCTCACAGTTGATAGAGTCGGGGTTGGGGGCTAACCTCTTGATGGAGAGTCTAGAGGCATCAACCACATTTGTTAATGACATAAAACAGCCTGCAATGTTACATGGAGTACTTTGGGTGTGTATGATTCCTTGAGTGTAAGAAAGATTTCAAAGTGGAACAAGTACTTGTGTACGACAAAATGGACTGCCACCAAGCAAGTCAAAATGGAACACATACTTTTACACAACAAACAGATTCCACCAAGAGGACGCAATCTGGTTTTCCATTTAATGCTGCAGAGAAAACTACTTACCATATGGGAAACTCAAGAAATTATGAGAAATCCTTAAAGCAGCCTCCGGCCTGAGACATATCCTGAATGTAAACTTTCAAATCACATTTTCACAAGGAAAGACCTGAAGGAAATGTTGTGTTCTTATTACACCAACATATTTCATTAGAAGCAGTCTCCTATCAAATTCATTAGGCTTCTAAGTTAAAATACACCTCGTCATTCAAACCTGAAGCGTCCATTTGTGAAAGTTTATGAATTAACACAATAGACCCCATTGATGGGTTGTATAGCCGACCATGTTATATCGTTAAGAAATTAAAATACCCTGTAGTAAAACATTCTAAAGGTTAACAAGAGGATATGGAAGAAGTGAGATTTTGTTGTGCAGACACCTACTACCGTTCCAAAGTGGAGATAATCGTATGTACCTGTAACCTAAACCACAAAGTAGATAGATCGGTGATGCAATCGGCCATAATAAAGAACACACAATGTTAGTTTTTCTGCCATAGCAAGAGGGGAAAGATATGCATCTCATTAGTTTTCCATGGATTTCATATTTTTATTTCGCTTCAAATAAGTGGCAAAGTGGAAAAGGCCACAATGGCTCCCATCCAATATGGCAGACAATTATATATAGAAGAGACTATGTCATTTTTAAATGTATTTATTTTTTATAGAGATTCTATTAGAGAACACTCAAACAAACAAAAAAGATCTTATGTGGGAAACCAGGGTACTTAATACAATGTTATCAAAGACATGTTTCACATCAATATTTCTACTGTTTATGGACAGGTTCCAAACATTTCTGAGCCCAAAACTAAGTTATCGTAATCTAATATTGTCGACACCCAATATCACAAGGAAGTAAGATTACTATGTACTTTAACATTGAACCTAATACCAGGAGTCTACCCTCAACTTAAACTCTTTGATTAGACCCACCCTAAGCAAACCAATATTACCACCCACTAAGGGCCAGATGTATGAACACATTTTCCCATAGACACAAAATGGGTAAAACCCTTTGATACCAACGGCCCTACATGTTTATTAGACGGCATCTCAAATCAAGCAGGTCTTCTCCTCTTTTTCCATTCTCTGTGGCCTCATTCCTGTACGGTACAAAAGGGGGTGGTGGGGTGTGGTGATGGACGGAGCATCTGAACCAATCAAACACTCACACCCAGTCAACAAATCTGGGTTTAATCCATCACCGTTCTTTAGCCCACTCTGCCACCCCAGTTCAGACATGGCCATATGCAAATCAGTCTGACCCTGTGCCTCATGGGAACGAAAAAACGTGCATAGGACCTGTATGGGTATTGGTCAGCATTTTGGTAAAAATTAGTCAGTGTTGGAAAAACGGCGCTTCATTGTCATCAGGAATACCATGAGAAGGAAGACAGGTAGGTGTGAGTCAGTGCAAAGGGATGAGATGCCCTGGCAGGGTTTTTACTGTGGTCTGAATTGGAGGGTCCCTTCTAGGTTCTATGCGCAGCACACAGAAGAGATGGATGAGCGATCTATGGACCTGCCAGCTAAGGAAACTAAAGGCCACATTACAATGGTGGTCGGACAAGCATCCAACCGCCATCACAGTGGGAGTGAGACAGGCCAACAAGTAGTCGGCAGTCCCACCCACCAGAAAGGATGCGCTGCCGCGTAGGCGGTCGAAACATCCCTTTTTCTATTGTGGCTTGTTCAGTGGCCGTAAAAGATCCGCAGCACAAGCTGCAATAGAAAATCGGATGTTTTTAAACATCCATGCATCGTGTGCCAGGCAGCATGTGGTCCCTGACTTACTGTGCATGGATGTTGGGGGGGGCACCCAGGTCACATATCAGAGGCTGAGGGGGGATGATGGCCCTGCAAGGGGCCCCCAAAGTCTCTTTCTGGCTGCCTGTTCATGGCGGTGGGCCCACCATGAACAGGCAGTCTGAAAGGGCTAACCTAATCACTACGACGGTGCCTGCGCATGCACTGCCCCCATTGTAGAGATAAGGAATCCAATCGCCATTCCAACGGGAGCTTTGATCCTGTTGCAGGCGGCGGTCCTACCCCCCCCCCACCACCACTGTGGTCCGATCAGCTGCATTGTAATGCAGCGGCCTGACCGATGCCCTAGTTCGCGGGAGGATTGTCACCGATGGCCTGCCGGTGGCGGTTCGCCAGCCATCTTAATGAGGGCCTAAGATTTGAACAACTCTTGTTGTGAACACAGCCAAATAAAGTAAACAGCTGATCTTTGGCTGAATACAAGAGTTAGATAATAGAATGTTCCCACACCAAATTACAGTTATGTTTAAAGGTCACTGGTAGGCAGTCATAAATTATAATACAAGCACGCTTCAATTAAGTCCACCTGCACACAATGGAAAGCAAACACATTTGCAGAGGCTGAGCGTTTTAATGATTTGAGCTTGTGCCTGTGTACAATTATGACTAGGGTTGGGCATGAATTCAGTATGAGACATTACAGAAAATATAATGTAAAAAGAAATCTGAAAGTACAATAATAGCAACCAACATAGTAAACTTATTTCTTTCATCAAATCTAGAAATGTTCAGTGATAAAAAATAAGATACTGACCCGCTGTACACGTGATTTTTTAAATATGTTATTAAACTGTATCATTTAAATATCCAAAGTCTAGAGGCCCATCAACTGGACCGTGTATAATTTATACTATAGAATCACTACTTTTAAAGATGATTACGGAACAAAACATTTTTTGCCAAGCTCCAGCGAAGAAAGTTACTTTGACAGCTGCAATGCCAAACCTTAACCAGAAAAATATCACAGGCAGAGTTAATGGTTAGAAAAAGAAAACTATCCTGACCAGAATAAAAGCCAATTTCAGCAACTAAATCACAATTGCTGGCCAAGGTAGTGAGAAGTCAAGTGGGAGAGAGTTCATCAACTCCACCACATAAGATGCAACTAAAATTCAACTGAATGGCTTTCATTTAACCAGCCTGTAGGAAAGTGGAATCTACTTTCATGGTTACCCCCTCCCCTTTTTGCTGGTGTCAGTATGTTTTTGTTGCCCAGTCTAGCTGGGATCCTTCTAATCAGGACCCCAATCACTGTGCTTTCTCCCTAAATTGACTATGGTAAGTACTTCTGTGCATCCACAATTTGCTGCTGGTTTACCCTTATAAGTCCCTAGCATATGGTACTAAGGTACCCACGCCATAGGTACCCCAGAGGTCTCCCATGGGCTGCAGCATGTGTTGTGTCACCCTTGAGACACTCAAACTGTGACAGCAGACCTGCCATTGCAGCCTGCATAAGTTGGTGCTAGCACCACTTACAACAGATATATGTTTTCTTATATCTGAGGTCACTAGACATAAAACCTACAAGTAACCCCTAAGGCAGACCTTTCAGTCCTGAAGGCAGGGTGCTGGGTTATAAGTGTGAGGTACTCCTGCATGAGCAAGACACCCCTACAAACCCCAGAGTCGATTCTCCAGGCTTTGTAAGTGCGGCCAGCCATTTTGATACATATAGTGGCCATCCAACATTATGCAATGGCTATGCGGTGGCTGTGCCGAAACCTGGCCATATTTGGTATCAAACATGTTGGAATCATACCCCAATACCATTACTGGTGTTGGAGGTATGATTCCATGCACTGGGGGGTTCCTCCGGGAAGCCCCCAGTACTCCTGGTAACAGCCTTTCAGGGTCTGCCAGAAGGCTAGTGCTGCTGACGACACTAAAAACGATTCTGACCTCCTGCTGCTGAACTGAGCACAAGCAGGGGAATGTAGAACAATAAGTTTCCTGTCACAGGGAGGTATGACCACCTCCCCAACAGTGTGTTGGGCTGGAGTGGGGGCGCTAGCCAAGGCCACCAGCCTGCTTTTGACTGCACATTTGGTGCCCTCCTTGCATACTCCAGCTTGAACCAGTTCAGTTGGCTCACACTCTGGCGTGAAGCTGGACAAAGGACATGGGAGTATCCTCCCCTCTGTCCAGTCCCTCATCTGGGTGGGAACCCTGAGTCGTTCTAACCCCTTTCCTAGAGTATTTAAGGGCTTACCTATTAGTGGGTCCTAAGATTTGTTGTGGAACAAGACTCGAGCCTGAAACCACGTCACTCTTCAACCGTCTAGACGCTTGAACTTCGCCTGGAACTAAGACTGCATCAAGGAAGATTCCTGCTGATCCTGGTCTTCTGTTCTGCAAGTCTTCTTCGTCATCAGTGCTACTATCAGGATCTTCAACTGACCTGTGGGCATCAAGGACACCTGAAATTATCTCCCTTGGAGTGAATGAGTCACGCCCCTGCATCTGCAGGCAGTGCAAAGAAGCTGACCAGTCTGCTGCTCCTGACCTCCTACGGACTTCGAAAGACTCTGAAACTCCCTCGAGTACTGGCCTGTCCTTTCTGTAATTTGGAGGCCAGGATTCATCGTGGGAATCGCTGGGACCGAAATCCTATGCACTGCGTCGACTTGCCGTAGCCAAGGCTTGTTGGCTCTGCACTTCAGAGATGTTCGGGCTGCAAAAGGCTCCAGCATCTTTTCCTGCTAAGATCAACATCCTCACCGCGTCCTCTACACTTTGGGCCTTCATCTTTGGTGAGCTGCTTGAGGTCCTCTTGCGACTCCTGTGCCTTTGGCCTGTGGATCTTCTCGAGGGTCTTCTTCTGCTCCAGTGGGCTCCCCTGCTTGGACTGGGCCTGGGCCTGTTCGGACTCTCCTGCTTGTGGTGTATCCCTTGGACCTTGTTGGTCCCAATGTTGCTCCTTCTTCACTTTGCATGCCTGTTGCAGCTGCCAAGGCTTGTTGGGGCTCCCACTGGACACGGCCCCTGGTTCTCTACTTACAACGTGGGACAGCTCATGCACGGCTCCTAGACTTCCTCACCATCGCCTGGTCCCCACAGCTGCAGTGACAAGGTTACTGTCAACTCGGTAGGCATTGCTCTTCCGTGCCTCCAGGCACCTCCGAGTGGCATAGACTCTGTACCCTCTGCTTGCATGTTCTCCTCTTCAAGAATCCACCCTTAGATTTCACCGGCCTCTTGCACAGTCTTCTCCAGCGGCGTCTTTCCTGAAGTCCTCCATTGTGATCTATGGCGGTTTCCGACGTCATTTAGCAACCTTGTACCCGGCTTCTCTGGCGCAGGTATCCTAGTTCCTGGGGAATCCATGGGTAGAGTGACTCTCCAACCTTCTATCTTCCACTGGGTTTCTATCATGGTCCACTGGGAAAAGTCCTTTTCCTCCAAAACTGCAACCACAACTTTCCCGTTGACTTCTATTGGACATGCGGCTGTTAGCACTCTGCACACAGCTGTTGTGGGGTTTCTGGGTTCTTAGCTTGGGTGGTTCCTTGTGTCCCCAGCATCTCTGAGTCTCATGGTCAAAGTCCCAACTTTGATCGCAGTTCGCATACCACTTTTTTAGTATATGGTATGGTCTCTCCTTGGAGACCACTGTATTTTGTGCAAATTTACCTGTTTACAACTGAAGTATGATTCTGTATTTATATTTATATCCCCGAGTAGGAGATATACCAATGTGTTAGTGAGTATTTTGTAATAGACAGATATATATATCGATATATACCTATTATATATATATATTTTTTTTTTCGATTAACCTACACTCAGTGGCGTCTCCTCCACTATGGCGGACAAGCATCACCAAACTGCTTTTAAGCAGTGTGAACAAGAAGCATAAAATGATAATAACTTTAAGTTATTGTAATTTTATGCTTTCTTCTGCTTTGCGAGAGGGTGGGCGGGGCTGCTCTACTCTTAGAGCAGGGCAGCGGAGGAGTGGTTTGCCCACTCCTAAGTGCGCAATGACAGTTTGGTCAGCCCTCTCAGGGCCGCCCAAACGAGTCATGCACACTTTTCCCGTTCTCCATGCAGGCTGCATTACAGCCGCATGGAGAAAAAACCCAGGGTCCCATTCCCTCTTTGAGCGTCCAACAAGGACGTACCAAACCAATCACAATGCTGCATTGCAGCGTTTTGCTTGGTCAGGGGAGCCTACCAATCACAAGGCTGCATTGCAGCGTTGTGATTGGTTAGTGGGCCTGGCTGTGCTTACGTCCGAGACGGAGAAATGCAGGAGTGAAGACACGGGCCCGGCGCACCGCTAAGTTTAATTTGTTTTATCACATATGCGCGATCCCCTCCCCTCGCGCGCCCTGCCACCCGCAAGTCATGCCTGCCACCGCTGCCTACACTACATGATTAGATCTGGTAAAACAAGCTGCTTAACACTACTTCAAGATAAGCCTGAAGGCTGCTCTCCACAGCTACCACTTTGAAAGTTTTCTATGGTTATCAAAGAGCACTAAAATCACCATAAGGGTTGCCTGGATTAGTGCACGGTGCTTCGCTTAAATAAGTGTCCATCATATAATAAGCTAGCCTCCTACACAGCCTCAGAAAGAAGGTGCCTTGAATTAGCTCCATTAGGTTTGAATCCTGTGATCTACAGATTAAATACTGATTTGTGCGATGGGAGCTTTAAATCGATAACCAGATGTATCTGTGTCACTGGCAACCAATTCTTCTGGAC
Organism: Lissotriton helveticus; assembly: GCF_964261635.1. Classification (NCBI taxonomy): domain Eukaryota; kingdom Metazoa; phylum Chordata; class Amphibia; order Caudata; family Salamandridae; genus Lissotriton; species Lissotriton helveticus. Next base: position 1,270,457,053 of record NC_136063.1, read on the forward strand.
TTTGACTTAAACAAGTTAGTTCTGAGATTTGGAAGCTTGATGTGCTTCAATTGAAGACAAATGGATAATTTCATAGGGATCTTTAGAAACCAGGCATGAACTGCAAAAAGTACGTTTTCGATTTAATTGAGCAAAAATTGTAAGGTACCACTGGAAATGCTCAAAACGTTTCAAACCTATTATATTTACGGCAGTAAAAATAATCCACTTGTTGAATAAAAGGAGTTGCTTCAACCCATGAACTTCTGAAATAAATATTGTGCTCTGCATTAACACAAAAATGTGTGAACTGCATTTGTGTGCAGGAGGGCAAACTGTCTGTTCTCGTACTTCACTGAAAACCAGAGAACGGCAGAGTTCCGACATGTGCATTTCATGAGCAGCTCAAACAAACATGACTTGTCAAAAATCAATAACGTTTCGTTATGTACAGATATGAAAAAAGAAGAGTTCTGCCTACAGCCAAGCTGATCCCCAAAAGCTCAATAACGCACGGAGTTCCATCAGCGGTCGGGCCTTCACAGCGCTCGCGCTAGCATGCAGGTGTGGCTGTCTGTCATAATCAAAGCACTCAGGTGCGGCGCGAGAGAGCGCGCGCGCGCTGAAGGAGCTCCACTGAACCTCGGCGAGAGATTACACACACAACTATTGGCAGAGCCCCGCACGACAGCATGTCAGATTTCATACTCGGCAGACATCCGCAACAACTGATGCCTTGTAGTCAAAAAAGGGCTGTTAAATTGCCTGTGAAGGGTTACTGGCAGCCTGGAATGTTTTTCTCATTGTTTATTTAGCTCCCAACCCCTCTTGGTCTTTGTTGCTGATTGCCCTGGCTGACAGCACAGGAAGCCTGGACTTTGTACACGGGCTGCTGCCGGATTGAGTTACAGGTAACAAGTGTGCAATCAACCTGCCGGGGCCGGGCCTGGGCGTCCCACTCTCTGGCGCGCGGACACAAAACATGCGCCCCTGCGCAGGAAGTCAATTAGCCATTAAACCGCTCCTGTAATGAACAGCAAGGTTGCAGCACAAGCGACTGTTTATTGTGACACTTTGGGGGCATACTCAGACCTTCCATCATGCGCCCGAGCAGCCATCAAACATTATATTCGTTGATGTTAAATGGAGCCTTGAAGAAGCGCATGCGTTCGTGGAAGGGCGTTATGTCTCTCACACGCCTGTTTATGTATGCAGTAGAGTTATAGCTATAATGACAATCTGTTTACCTCTGTTTTTTTTAAAAGAAACACGGCCGAGCTTACTCTGCCTTCGAATTGAGTCGCTCTTCGAGGACCATGGATTAGAGAGTGCTTACAAAAAGTAAAATGTTCTATGAAAAAAATACGGAACATTTTGCCTTGTGGGCAAGGCACACAATTCGTGACAGTTTTTGATGTTAAAGCATAGTCATACGAGTAAATACAAAAAAACAAAAAACGTGTTGGCAACTCGCATGGGATGCATAACACGTGCTTGTTAATTTCCAAAAACACAAATAGGATTGCAGCAGCAATAAATCAACCACATAACCAGGTGTTACACAGGACAGTAGAACAAAAGACAGACTCCGTTTCCTTCTAATCGACACAGACTTGATCCGTCTGTGTTGGTGGCCACTGAAGGCAATTCTATTCGCGGAAAGAGAAACTCCTCATAACAAAGATTTCAAAAGGCATAACTTATTAAACACAGAGCATATGCTTCACCCATATTATGCCCCAAAGACATCTTGTACAGTTCGAAATTAGGGAAACAAGGCTTCATTAGCGTACTCATTGATGGTGATAATTTTCGACTACCTAGAGCTGAGGGATGTATTCAGGATGAAGGCACCTGCGCTCCATTCCTCGCAGTATTGCACTATTCATATGCATAGGAGTATTAAAGTTAGTTCCGCTGATGCAGATGTGAAAATACAAAATGCTGAGAAGTGACTGACAGCAGCCATTATTTCATACCATATTTCTAAAAACGGATTGTCTAAACGGTCCAAGGGCAATTGGGGTTATTGGCTGGGGCGGCTCTTCCATGTGGGCGGTGGAGCGTCACCCCACTGCTTTCTCGCAGTGCGAGAAGCAGAAACATAAAATGTTATTATTTATTAATACCATTTTATGTTTCTGCATCTTGCACTGCGAGAAAGCAGTGGGGTATGGATGGGGGTGGGTGGGTGGTGCTGCTCTAGGGCAGGAGTGGCTTGCCCACTGCTCTGGAACACTGACTGTTTGGTCGGCCCTCTGGGGCCGACCAAAACAGTCCTGCACACTCTGCCTTTTCTCCATGTAGTCTGCATGCAGCCTGCATGGAGAAAATGGCCTCCCCATAGACGCCTGGCTGGTTGGCGTCCCGGCCAATCACAATGCTGCCATTGACGCGTTGTGATTGGCTATGGGGAGGGAGGCTGCCTGCTTCATGTTTAGTTTAGTAGTAGATTTGTATTGCGCGCAAATACCCTAAGGTGTCTCGGCGCATAGGATTCTTAATCGGACAGGCAGAAGCTGAAGGAGCTCATTGATTAAAAAGCCAAGTTTTCAGTTGTTTTCGGAAAATGGCAAGGGTGGGGCTAGATTTAATGGACAGAGGGAGGGTGTTCCAGAGCCTAGAGGTGGCTACTAGGAAACGTCTGTCTCCCCAAGAAGAGGTTCTGGTGCGTGGGACTGGTAAAAGACAAGTAGATGATGAGCGGAGGGATCTGTTGGGGGTATAAATGAAAAAAAGCATTCCTAAGGAACCTTGGTCCTGAGTTGTGAATCGCTTTGTAAGCTATACAAAGTGCTTTGAATTTTATACGGCTTCTAACACGCAACCAATGAAGTTGACGTATGGCCGCAGTGATAGAGTTATATTTGGGAGAAGAGCAGAGAAGCAGAGGACGACGCCGGGCCGGCAAAGGTAAGTTACATTTAATTTTTTTTAAATTTAAACCTCCTCCCCCCTGGGATTCAAGCCGGCCACCACTGGTTATTGGGCTATAATGATGTTTGCCAATGACATTGAAGAGCCACCAATAATATCACACGCGTGCTGGAAAACCAACGTATTCTTTTTAGCACTTAACTACTGAGCTCAAGGCTTAGGAGGTGGGATCCGGTTAGAAACTCCAGCACAGCATAATACAGTAAATAACGTTCAAACTCAATGTGTAGCCAGCACTAGACCTTGAAAGAAGAATATGAGTTTTATTAACAGAGCAACATTCAAACACAATGTGCAGCCAGGACTAGACCTTGAAAGAAGAATATGAGTTTTATTAACAGGGCAGAATAATGAGTATTTAAAAACAGGTCAGAATAATGAGTATTTAAAAACATGGCATAAAAAACCCGAAGAAGAGAAGACCCCCAAATCTTTTAATAGCATTGACATACTAGGTTGTCAAATAAATTGATCCCATGTCAAATGCTACCCTCTAGGGCTGTGCGGCGGACTCGCCAGATATTTTACTTCACCTTTTATGAAGTTTGTAATGCTTCAGTTAATGAAATGGTGGTAGACAAAAATGATACAATTTTCAATGGCTACAGTTAGCATAAGTTTGGACAACTCAATGGATTACATTTTCTAGCTGCTGAGTTTCCATTCACCAAAAACATCTGAATGCTTTAACACACCACCTAAACAGTATGAGTTCCACTTAAAATTGTGAACAGTGCAATTCAGAGATTTTTCAACATCTCTGTTTTTAAAACGTAGGTGTTCAGGAATCCAGTTACTAGTGCCCAGGGAGAAGGACAGTAAATATGTTAAAAATCAGTTTAAGTCCCAACTTATTGGAGACATATATAGTAAGGGATTAACACTCACCTTAACATCCCACAGGGTAACTATGGACCTGCTGAACGAATATCTTGTCACAAAATATTGATTGCAAATTGCCACCAGTATTTCTGAGACCAGTAAATACCTTTTAAGCCCTTGCCTATGTACTAATAGGCCTGTTTTAAAAAATCTGAATTGTGGTGAGTTGCATTTTGACATACCTCATGAATATCAATGAAGTAGATTTGTGACTCACTATGAGTGGACATCATCACAGGGATTGTGGCCTGATAGGATCAGCAGACCAGCATGTCTGTGTCTGCTTGTTCATAAAGCAAAGCATTCATTTGTTTAACGCATCCCATTTTCCTTAAAGGAAACAGGAGGCTGAGTTTAAAAAGACAGTATACGTTTTTTTGCTTATTAGTAGTTGGAAGTGGTCTCCTGGACCATTGCCTACTTTTCAACAAACTTTTTTTTTTAATTCACAAATGGGAATAGTAGTAGGAAAAGAGGGGTGTGAGTGGGTGGGTGTGTGCAATAAAAGTAATTTTCCTTTTTAAAAGAAGCAGCACTGACTGGACAACACCTTATTGAGTGTTGTTGGTGTGTGCCAGCAAATTAAGATTACTCTCCCACATCACCATACCTGAGCAGGCCTTGGTTTGCTCTGCTTCACACACTTGAGTCACGTGCTACAATCGGGTACTTGGTTCCTAGCAAAAAGACAATTGTATATTTATTACTTGCGCAGGACACTCATGCAATGCAACTGATAACCCAAATTCTTGCTTAGGGTTCACAAGCAAATGGTATGACAGTGATGTAGAGAAGCAGAACGTTGGATGTAAATAGAATATTTCGTTATTTTACTCAAATACTGGTCTTATTTACCCAACTATATTTTAGAAGATTTAGTTTCAGGGCTTGGGCTATAGACTCTTTTGAGCCAGAGACACCTGAAACAAAACACCATGGTCTACCAATCGGGACATCTATATATATGTGACAGGGTTAAATATCTGCACTTAATACACAATAAAGGCTTATCCACGTAAGTGCAATCAATTCACATTACTGAACCTTTAAAGTTATGAGCAATATTACAAGTACAGTATACCATGTTCTGTACTTTTCCCTTGACCTCATTTGTACACAGTAATATTAAAACAAACTTAAGGTAAATATTACTATCATAATTTTGTATATCTCAATGTAATACTTAGAGTGATACACGTTCTTAAGAGCAGTAAGAGTCATCATGTGGTGACACTCTTTTTGGGGCTAGAAGGACAAGTTACTTTCCTTCGGTAACGCCTTATCTGGTGGAGACAAGATCTAGCTGCAGATTCCTTACCTTTGAACTTCCAGGCATCAGGCTGAATCTGAAAGATTTTTCTTAGCAGTACCCCTGCACGCTGGTAGGTGGCGTCGGTTCGTCATCGTGACGTCTGTGTCTTTTTAGGGACCTCCTTGGCATGCTTACGTCAGTACGTTTCATGACTTTCCACGCCAGAAGTGTGGAGGCATAAAGTTAACTGACATTGTGTGTTAAAAAACAACTAGGGCCCTGAATGGGATCAGCCCTGACATGGAAAAGCTATACGCAGTGCAGGGATGATGGGTGAGTCGTTGTGGAATTTGCAGCTAGATCATGCCTCTAGTTACTGAAGGTAAATAACTTGTCCATCTGATAAAGACATGTAGCCACAGATTCCTTACCTTAGAACAGATTTCCAAGCAATACCATTCTCGGTGGAGGGACCGCGGAAATGTTTAAGCCAGAAAGTCCTGAAGGACCGAGAGGCCAAAGAGGGCTTCTCTACGGACTTGACTATCCAGGCAATAATGCTTGGCAAACAAGCAGGGATGCCCACGTGGATGCCTGGCAGATGTCAAGAACAGGGACTATACGGTGGAGGGTTGTAGTGGCTGCCTTAGCTCTGGTTGAATGAGCTCCTAGTCCATCAGGAGGCTGTTTCTTGGCCAAAACATAACAGATTTTAATGTAGAGGATAACCCATCGGGAGATGGCCCTCTTTTGCACAGTACGTCCCCTCTTTGCTCCAACGTACCTAAAAAATAGTTGGTCTTCCACCCGGAACGCTCTAGATGAGGTTAAGGTACAACGATAACACTCTTTTTGGCTCCAGACGATGGAGACGTTCTTCTCCCTTAGACGGATGCGGAGTAGCATAGACAGTGAGCAAGGTGACAGATGCCCTAGTTGGAAGGGTGTCACTACTTTAGGCAAAAAAAAAAGCCTTAGTGCAGAACACTACCTTGTCTGGAAAGATGGTCCGGTAAGGAGGCTGAGAAGAAAGAGCCTGCAACTCGATCAGCTTCATGACAGAAGTTATTGCAACTAAAAAGGCTGTTTTCATAGTAAGCAGCTGGAGGGGGCAATTATGCAGTGGCTCAAATGGTGCACACATAAGATAAGTGAGAAACAAGTTAAGGTCCCATTATGGCATGATGAAAGTTCAGGGGGAAACAAATGTGTAATCTATGTACAATAGGGGACTTGAATAGCGACGGTTGATATGGCAATTGTTGAAAAGCAGAAAGGGACAAAAGGTAACTTTTCAGAGACCCCAGGACAGAGCCCTGACAGGCACGAGAGAGAGAATGAAAAGAAGAATGTCAGAAAGGGAGGCAACAGTGGGGTCAACAGACCGATCTATACAATATTTACAAAACTTTTGCCATTGGCAGGCATAAACCGACTTAGTGGAGGGAAGCCTGGCTGCCAGAATAACTTCAAATGCTTCAGGAGGAAGGTCAAGAGGGTGTCAACTGTCGCCGCTCATTCGCCACGCAAGGAGGCGAACAGTTGACAGGTTCAGGTGGAAGATCCTCCCGAAGGGGCAGGCTGATCAGAGTATCGATGCTCAGGATACTACACTCTCTGTGCCCAGGCCGGAGCCATCAGAATGACTTGGGCACTTTGGACAGGAATGGTATGGGCGGAAAGGCGTACAGGAGGACATCGCTCCACTAGTGGCGAAAAGCATCGCTGAGCGAGAATCGCCTTGGAAACTCCAGCATGCAAAACTGCAGACATTGCACGTTCTCTTTGGAGGCAAACAGATCTAATCAAGGCTCTCCCCACCACTGAGCGAGTCCTTGCGCCACCTACGGATGGAGACGCCATTCGTAATCCACTAGGCACCGATGGCTGAGTTCGTCCACCATGGCGTTCAGGGAACCAGCGAGGTGTTGAACCACTAGGGATATGCCCTGTTGTTCAAGCCAAGTCCAGAGATGCAGGGCCTCTTGACAGAAGATTCACAACCCCATCCCACCTTGTTTGTTGCAGTTTCACAGGGCGGTGGTGTTGTCCATGAACACCTGAACCAGCCTTGCCTTGAGAGATGGTAAGAAGGCTTTCAGTGCTAATCGGATCGCACAAAGCTTCTACAGGCTGATGTGGAGCCCGCCTTCCGCTGGAGACCAGAGTTTTGGTTTTTTAAGACTGTTTTTGGCCTTTTTCCCCTGTCCCATCTGCCTATCATCCGCCTTCAGGGGCCCCCTTCTGTGTGAGCGGTTGACCAGAGTCCTGTGATCTACACCTCTCCCAGATGGCACGCTCACCCCAGAAGTGATGCATCTGTGACTACTGTGAAAACTGGATGGGGACCGAGAGGGGTCTGCCTTTGACACAATCACGATTTGTTATCCACCACTGCAGATTTTTCACAGTTCCCTCCGAGATTTAGACCAGGTTGGTGAGATTCCCCTGATGCTGCGCCCAATGGAACTTCAGGTTCCACTGCAGAGCCAGCATGTGCCATCTGACATGATTCACTAGCAGGATGCAGGAGGCCAGGAGTCAGTCTCACTGAAATCCAGGATAGCAGCTAAAACATCGTATCATAGCCTGAGTATCCTGGAATCGCCACTCAGGAGAATAGGCACGAAACTGCGCTGTGTCCAGAACACCTCCGATGGAAGGGAACGTCTGAGAGGGAGTCAGGTGCGACATCGGCATGTTGATAGTGAACCCCAGTAAATGCAAGAGTTTTCCCGTAGTCTGGAGGTGGGGAAAAACTGCCTGGGGCAAGCCCGCCTTTAACAACTAGTCATTGAGATAGGGGAAGACTGAAACCCCTGATCTTCACAGGTGAGCTGCAACCACGCCATCACCTTGGTGAACACTCGAGGTGGGGCACTGGTGCGGCCACAGGGGAGCACAGTAAACTGAAAGTGCTCATGGCCCACCGTAAACCGCAGGTAGTGGCGAAGGGCAGGGAGAACAGGGATATGGATATAGGCGTCCTGCAGGTCCAACACTACCATCCAATCTCCCGGGTCCAGGGCAGACAGAACCTGAGCAAATGTGAGCATCCTGAAGGTCTCTTTTCTGAGGTACTAGTTGAGGGCTCCGAGGTCGAGAATAGGACAAAGGCCTCAGTCCAATTTGGGGACCAGAAAATAGAGAGAATAGTAGCCTATTTCTGGCCCGGGAACCCTCTCTAGTACTCTCTTAGCCAAGAGAGTCTTCACTACCTCTCGAGCAAAGCTAAGTGAACATCCGTCTGTCGATCGTATGTTGGAGGCATGGAGGGAGGGGCAGTCTTGAAGGTGAGGAAACCAGCCCCTTCGGACTATCTGCAAAACCCACTTGGCCTAGGTTACATCGCCCAGTGGTGGAGGTGATGGCATATCCTACCACCAGCTATGCCCATGATCTGGGAGGATCGGACTGGGAAGGTTTGGAGGCAGAGGAGGGAGGGGGGGTTGAGGCTTGACCTGACTTCTGGTCGCCCAACCGATAGGGTTGTGGGAACCGCGCCCATGGCCGAGCAGAGATTGTGAAATATGTGCGGTCTTCTGGCTAGGGTAGGGCTGGTGCAGCTGGAAACTTCTTTTGTAGCTGCGAAAGGACGTGGGACGGATCGATACTGAGAGGCCTAAGAACTGGGCCATTGCCCTCAACTCCTTCAAGAGCTCTAGTGTGGCATCTACCCTATCTCCAAAGAGTCAAGAGCCATCAAAGGGCATGTCCATAAGCCTCACATTCTCAGCCAGGCATTGAGTGCCTAAAGGTGACCGTCGAGGAATTCACTCTGCCCAGCGAGTCAGTCGTGTCAAGGCCACAGCTTGTGGCAAACTTTGCTGCATCCCTACTGTTAGAACTGGGGGTCTCTAGTTGGCAGAGGTAGGTACCACTGTCCAAATAGGGACCCTTGCTTCTATTCAGGGCAAGGAGGAAACCCTCTGAGATAACCCCTGCTCACCCTCTAGGTAGCTTGGCACGAGCAGTTTAGGCTAACCAGAGGCAATGTGTAAAGTATTTGTACCAACACTCACAGTAACACAGTTAAAACACCACAAACTGACTCCACAACAGTTTAGAAAAATAAAGGTATTTAATCTAAACTACACAAGACCAAAACGACAAAAATCCAACATACACAGTTCAAGAATATGGTTTCAAAAGAGTTCTTAAGGTTTGCGATAAAATTCTTCAGGTTGCAATAAAATAGTCCACAGATGCGTGAAAAGGTCACAGTTGCGTCACGTTTACTCTCAGTACCTTTTAGTTGGGACAAAGTTCCAAAAGCAGAAGCTGGTGCGGTGGAAAACAAGTGACGCATTGCTCCTGAGACCCTGGGGAGGCGTTTGCGACAGCCCCGCTGCAGCAGCAGGCGTGTTGAGACGAATCCAGTCTGTATGGGGAGGAAGGCCACTTGTATGGATTCCGGTGCGGAGGTTCCGTAGGAAGTTTGTTTTCGCAAAAGGCACGATGCGATCTTTGGAGTTGCGACGATCTCCGGGGCGACGATGCGCGGACCAGTGGTGACCTTCTCTCTCGCAGCTCCTCGACGCGATGGTTTCTGCGACAACACTCGCAGCGACGTGATGCGGTCCTCAAGCAAGCGGTGCGGCGATCTCACCCAGCGATGACAGGCTCTGCGACGACACTCGCAGCGATGTTAGACTTTCCCACACCGGTCTGGTGCGTCCCGCAAACGAAGCATGCGACGGCTCTGGCAGCAGCAACAGGCGCTGCGACGATCTCGGCCTTCGTAGCGGCGGGAATTTCCTTGCACTGTCGGGGATGCGCTCCGCAACGAGCGATGCAATAACTTTTCAATTGCAAAAGTCTCTAAAGCTTAGTTTCAAGCTTCCCAGCACAGGTAGACCTTCCAGAGGCCCCACAACTGGATCAAGCACTCTAGGAAGGACAGAACTCCCTCAGCAGAGTTCAGGGAAGTTGGGGGTGAAGTCCTTTTGTTCTTGGGACTTCAGAACAGGGAGCCAGCTCTTCTCAGGCCCTTGGAGATTCCTTCAAGACAGGGGACACAGCACAACAGCAAAGCCCTTCCCCTCTCCTTGGCAGCAAAGCAACAGGTCAGTCCAGCAGAGCAACAGCAGGACAGTCTTCCTTCTTCAGATTCAGCTTTCTCCTTGGCAGAGGTTCCTTCTTGATTCCAGGATGATCTAATTTTCTGTTGTCAGGGGTCCTGTACTTATACCTCTAAAAGTCTTTGTTCTCTTTGTGCAAGTGGGCCCTGGGCCCGGTCTTAACCAGTTCTGGGTGTTGCTTGAGCACTTTGTTTGCCTGGCTTCTCTTTCCTTTCAGAGTGAGGGGCAGGGTCGTCAGCCGCCCAGCAGGAGGTGGAGCCAGCATTGTGGAAGGCAGGCACAGCCCTATTCAGGCCCAGGTGCTAACTCCTCCCAACACTCCAGTTGCAAATGCAGTCATTCAGCCTAGGGCTGACTCAGCCAGCCTCCTGGGGAATCCCCAGCCCCTGTCACTCTCAAACCAGACAGTCAATACACAAACAGGCCAAGGCACACAGAAGGGTCAGACAAGAGAACAGCAACTTTCTAAAAGTGCTGTTCTCAAACACAGGATTTAAAAACAACCTTTCCTAAAAGATGTGTTATTAAATTCTGAGTTCAGGGATACTAGACTCTTATGTCCTATCTTGTTCCTATGAGAAGAAATGCTGGTAGCCACTGTAGCCAGCATCCCCCATGTTAATCTATGGAGCAAGATAGCCTTTCAGTAGTGAAAAACTAAAATGGCTGCCATTCACTACCAGAGCACGTTACCTGCACTGTACATGCTCTACCTTTCACATACACTGCACCCTGCCCAGGGGGGTACCTTGGGCCTTCCATAGGGGTGACCAATGTGTACAAAAAGGGAAGGGTTAGGCCTGGTCAGTGGGGACACTGGCTAGGAGGACATGGCAGTTCACAGACTGCACGCAGGCACTGCGGTGGCAGGCCTGAGACACCATTTTAGGGCTACTCATGTGGGTGGCACAATCAGTGCTGCAGGCCCACTAGTAGCATTTCTCATCACCAGCCCTGGCACACCCAGTGCACTTTACTAGGGACCTCTAGGTGATACAAATATGCCAATCATGTATATCCAATCATAAAACCAATTTATACAGAGAGCATATGCACTTTAGCACTGATCAGCAGTGGTTAAGTGCGCAGAGTCCTATTGCCAGCAGCCACGGGTCAGGAAAAATAAGGGAGGAAGAAGCAAAAAGTTTGAGGATGACACTGCAAGAAGGGCCAGTTTGAACACCTCCCATCAACAACAGCTTGGAAGTGGACAGCCTGGGTTTTCTCTGGTACTTGTGGGAGCACTTGCACAACCGTCTCCCACAGTGAATAGGAGCAACTGCCCAAGAGGCATGTGGTGTATACCAACTGCAATGCTAGGATGGTGGAAGAAAAGATTTTCTTGCCCCTGCTATCCAGCCTTTTGGATTCCCTATCCAGATGTGCGAAGGAAACAAGTCATGGGAAATAGAGGCTTGGACCACCAAACTCTCGGGGTCAGAGGAGAGGAGAGGAAAGCTGGGTCGCCCGGTGCAGGGCGGTGGTGGCGGGCGATAGTTCTATTCACAGGAGCACCTGTGCTGGGCTTGGACCAGGTGCCCAAAAGAACATCTGTTAAGGGCTCATTAAATGGCAACAAGAGTTCCATAGTGGTGACACTAGGTTGCAGGACCTCTGTCAAGACATTGGTCCTGACCGCCACAGTAGGACGCTGCAGGTCCAAGACCCTTGCAGTGCTACGCACCACCATAGCAAAGGAAGCCCCCTCTTCAATAGCTAGGTTAGGAGGTGAAAGCTTGGCTGGCTCTGGAGAGGTATCCAAGCCACTGGCATCACCCTCTTCCTCATACCAGTCTATTTCCTCTGTATAAAGCAGAACTTCTAAGGGGCACTTCTGCCCCTCCCAATCCTCAATCAATCCTACCCCCTCTGAATAAGGCTGACGATAGGACATAGAGTCCAAGGGCTTCACAGGCACCGGCCTCTGCATCGGTGGATGCCCAGCAGGCTCCGTGTCACCTGGAATTAGGATGAGGTGGTGCTGCCGACGGTCTCAGCATCAGATGCAGCATTGGGGAAAGTCAAGTGGGTATGACCAAAGCCAGTCTGGATCCGGGAACCGATCCCTGAGGAGCCCTGGGTGCTGAGGCCGGAGCCAATGACACAGAACCCAGAGAAGCTCCTTCTGCTGAGCCTGCAGGGGCCAAACGGTTGGAGGCAAGGTCAGGTTGCCTAAATATGGTGCACTTGGCATCATAAAACTCCTTTACCTGGGTGGGGGTCGCTCCCGTCCCCGGAAAGGGAGGGAAACACAGAGTTGACCCAGGCACGCGCTCCGCTGAGCAGGGTCTCGAAAGCCGAGATTTCTCAATCTCGTCGGATGACGGACGGGGCAAAGACAACGCCTGCTTCAACTTCTTATGTTTTTTATGAAGCTTCGTACCTGACCCTTTTGAAGATTTTGAATGGGAGGACAAAGACTTGGATCCCCAAGAGCGGTGCTTGGACCTTCCTCTCGACTGAGACCAGGAACGAGTTCTTCAAGGAGATTCGAGGCACCTGATGACTGGTCGCAAGCAGCTTTAGGGCCCGGTCCCTGAAAGCTTTCGGCTCCATGGCTAGGCAATTGGAGCACGACTTCAGGTCGTGGTCGCGCTACAGGCACCAAAGAAACCCACAAGGTGGGGGTCCGTAACTGACATGGCATGGACAAGCACTGCACAGTTTGAACCAGAGGTCTTTTTGGACATCCCATACCGAAACCATATACACAAAAAGACAAAAATTATCTAACAAAAAATGACAGGGGGTAGCTCTCTTCGCCAGACATGCACTGGCTGGCGGAAAGAAACAACTGATGTCAGCGTGCCGAGGTTGCACCTATAAAGACGGCCCGTACCCCACGGCGACGAACTCAACGCCTACGACGTCACACGGAGCCGAGTTCTGAGTAAGGAATCTGCGGCTAGATGTCTCTATCAGATATGCTTTCTGTAATAAGGAGGGTACTTAAAAATGAAGCAACTTCCCACAAGTTGGATTTTGATGGTTCAGTGTTCGTGGACTAAAAGAAATTAAGAAATTGGATATACTAGCACAGAAGCACATCTTTTTCTGCCTGTTTTAATTTATGCCAATGTGAGCATGCTCTCCGTTATCAAAATATTCCAACCTAGAAAGAAAATGACTAAGCTGATTGGAATATCCTGCTTTCACTGGAATATCCTGCTTTCACTGAGATCACCTCTGAGATTACCAAACATGCCTCCAGTTCCACTTCTCGATACACATGAATAACACGTCTAAAGTAGTTGTTATTAAAAATGTCCGTAACTCTTTCAAGAAGGCAGTCCTAATGGGCTTTGTTGCTAAAAGAAATTAAGTTGTTTTAAAGATACCTTGACAATTATTTGGCATAGTTAAGTTTATCCTCAACCTTTCTTATGCATTAACTCTTTCAATTCATTATTATTAGAGATCTGAAAAATGTCACAATTATGTCTTGAAATGGCCTTTAAAGACCAAGATCATCTGAAGTTCCCTTCCTACATAAAAACATGATTAGCTCCTGGCTGAACACCAAGCTGATGTCTTCAAATCTTCCTTTTTAACTAGCGCATGGTCCAATCATTTAAATATTGATCCTCACTGTCATCCTAAAAACACAAGCAGTTTTGAATAACTGCTGTCACATTGCTGGTTTTCCTAGGTCTCCAAACTATTTAACAAGGTGATCTGTTTGCAATGCGTCTTGAAGTCTCACCTTAACCTGTGTTCTTGTTCAGTGGCGGCTCATCCGCTAAGGCAGAGGAGGGTAGCCCACTGCTTTGCAGCAGTGAAATAAAGATAACATGAAATGATAATAACTCAATGTTATTATCATTTTATGTTTTCCTGCTGCTGCAGCTTTGCGGGTGGGGTGGGGCTGGGCTGCTCACACAGGAGCAGGGGGAGGAGTGGTTTGCCCACTTCAAATGTGCATGATTGTTTGGCTCCCTGTCTCGGGTCGGCTAAACAGTCATGAGCAATTTGCATGTTCTCAACTAAGGCTGCATTACAGCCTGGGTGGAGACCATGCCCAGGCCCCCATTGCCTGTCTGAGTAATGAACCACGGTGCTCAGACCAATCACAACGCAGCATTGCAGCGTCGTGATTGGCTATGGGGACTCTTGGTGCCTCCTGGTCTGGCCAGGAGAGAAAAGAAGCGCAATTAGGTTAGTATTTTCCTTCTTTTTTTCCCCTGCCTCTGATCCGTGTTGGCCGCCACTGTGTGTGTGATCTCTATGATCATTCATCGTCAAGAAGATCGGAGTGGACGCACTCAGATCCAGTAATTATGGGGCCTTTTGCTATCAAGAACTGAAACATGGTTTTCGAGTCTAATTTTTCAGAAAAATTATGATATTATGGTCTATCATATTTCTCAGAGACCTTTCCTTTGTGTGTTGGTTTCCTAATCAAAGTGAAACTACCCCAGGATATTCCCACCTGAGGTAGTGACAGTTAAAGCGATTTGGTTGGACTCCAGGCGCTAAGTCACTATGTGCAATGCACTGCTGCAGATAAACAGTTGAGCATTAGTTTATCATGAATGAGTCGATTGCGCATCCTGTTCTTACTTCGATAAAAAATACTTTTTAAGGGACCCACAACTTATCCTAGCTGCAATCGGTTCCCAGTGATTCTGCCATTTTTTCCCACTGCACTGTTGTTTGGAGCAATGAGTGCGGATCACCACAAACTTCAAATATTTGATTATTTATTTTGTACTCAAATTGACGCAATTAAGTAAAAGATCCTGGATTAAAGCACCAACCATGTCTTCCACGCCTGTTGAACTACAGAGGCCTGATAGCCAGTGATTAATTTGAGCCAGTGGGGGCCATCAGCATTCATTTTTGGTGCCCACCGGCCCAACACAGATTTTTCTTCATTAAGCATTTCCTGAGAGCAAGAGTGAGAAAAACAAATGAAATTAAAAGGCGGAGGAAGACAAAAAAGGAGAAACCCTCGCAAAAGGAGAAAGCAGGAACCTGCAGGAGTGAGATAATAAGACAGTATGTGTCTGTTGTTGGGTTAAAGAGGGCGGAGGATGATTTAAGAGCAGCAGCCTTTGTATTCCATGTGCCAATATAAATATATATGATCAGTGATGCAAGGAGAAAAACGGGTGTGTATCACATAGCATATAAAAAAAGCAACAAACATTTTGACAATTGCAGTGTGAACAAGGGCTTCTGAGCCCGAAACGCGTAGCTGCTCTCTGTTGGGTGAAATAAACATCATACCTGAGCCTTGTGGTCCATCTCCTTCTTCGCCGATATATATATATATATATATATTACCTACTGGCGATAGCCAGTAGGTATATATCGTTAGGATTGTTTTCCATAGGGAAATCGCAACATTCTATTGGGAATAACTTTGGCGCCGGTTGAGGAATCTTCCTGAAATTTTCCTTAACTTTGCCTCGCGGCGCTCCGCTCCTTCCCTGAAAGTTTGAGGGGGATTCGTCAAGCGGGGGCCAAGATAAAAGGGGGGCCCCAAAACGTGTTTTCCCCATGTTAATTTCCATAGGGCGGTTGGACTCACTTTTAGCCCGAACGGCTGAATGGTTTTCCACCAAACTTGGCAAAATTGTAGGGACTGGTAGCCCGATGTGCCTTTGCTATGTCTCAAGATATGTGCTCCAGTGGTTTTTACGAAAATTAACTTTGAAAAAATATATATTGGGCTACATTGGGCTATATATATGTTAGAGCCCAAATGTAGCCCAATGTAGCCCAAAGATGGCCACCAGAGACAAAAAAAAACAAATGTAGCCCAAATATCAGCCAGATGTAGCCCAACTATAGCCCAATGACAGAATGTCCCAGAGTGTTCTAAAGAACAACTAGAGCGCTAACAGTCTTACTTATGACAAAAGTATGGCACGCCTGAAGTCATCTTGATTGGAATAAAGTGTTAACACTTAAAACATTTAATTTGCAAAGGAACAAAATGAGGGGGTTCATTTTGCCATAGAAATTATGATTAGCGCTGAAGAAAGAAAAATTAGGGCACATTTTGAGTGACTTCTCAAATCCTCTTATATTTCATTAAAAAAATTCTGATATGCAGTCTCCCAAGATGGCCACCAGAGACAAAAGAGCCCAAATGTAGCCCAAATATCAGCCAGATGTAGCCCAACTATAGCCCAATGACAGAATGTCCCAGAGTGTTCTAAAGAACAACTAGAACGTTAACAGTCTTACTTATGACAAAAGTATGGCACACCTGAAGTCATCTTGATTGGAATAAAGTGGTAACACTTAATACATTTAATTTGAAAAGGAACAAAATGAGGGGTTTCATTTTGCCATAGAATTTTTATATATATATATATTCACTGAAAAAACCATAGGTTACACACCAGTTATAGTTAGGAATTAGCATTTAAAAAACCTTTGAAATTCACTGAAAAAACCATAGGTTTCACACCAGTTATAGTTAGCTGGAAATTTTACTTGCATAAAATCATTGAAATTCCCACGTTATAGTTAGTTGGACTCACTATAACTTGCACGTCTGCAATGCACTGCTGATGACGTCACATATTACATCACTCATGCATATATTTAAATATTTAAACATTACTCGCTAATATATGTATTCACTAAGATACACTTAATAAGCCAGTTAACCAATCAATTTTTTTTTTAAAACACTGAAAAAAACATATTTTTCAGGCCTTATATAGTTAGGATTTAGCATTTTAAAAACCTTTGAAATTCACTGAAAAAACCATAGGTTTCAGGCCTTATGTAGTTAGGAATCAGCATTTAAAAAACCTTTGAAATTCACTGAAAAAACCATAGGTTTCAGGCCTTATATAGTTAGGAATTAGCATTTAAAAAAACCTTTGAAATTCACTGAAAAAACCATAGGTTTCAGGAGTTATATAGTTAGGAATAAGTTTTTCAAAAACCTTTGAAATTCACTCAAAAAACTATAAGTTTTAGTGGTGTTATAGTTAGCTGGACATTTTACTCATACAAAACCAATGAAATTGCTCCTATATAGTTAGTTGTACTAACTATATTTCGCGCACCCGCAATCCACTGCTGATGATGTCACATATTAGATCATTCATGACATGGTCAGTGACATCACTGATGACATCTCAAATGACATCACTGATGACATCACTGATGACATCATCCACGTGACAATCACATACACCTTTTCATACACTATTACAATTTTTCATCACTCTTTGTAAAATACAGAGTTTCATATTTAAATCCATTGTCACAGCAAAACAAGTATCTAAAAATCCACTCAGTGATTCATAGATGTATACACACATCTAATCACTTACCTATGGATTCACTCATACATGCTGTCAATGAACAATAGAACACTATCAAAAATACTTATACATCTATATCGACATTAAACAACAGCACGCATCCTATTCACATATGAAGTCATCCTACTCACTAATGCAAACAATGGATCATACTTACATATTTACTTAGCAAAACACTTATACAAACACCACTTCTTCTATTCATTTAGATAGTAAGTCATACTTAGTGAATTATAAAATCATTATTACAAGTATACAGTTATCCATAGTCACTCACACAATCATTGTGTCTTATGTATACTTATTTATATACAACTGACACATACACTGCCTTTTATTTTTCTAGTTTGTTGGACCTGTACCTTTGAGAAATATATTTGCTCATCACCACACCCATAAAGAGATTCCCTCACCCAAACTGTTAGAACATGTAGTTTTAACTTCATATATCTACTGAATCAACTATTCACATATCTTTGGACATTCACACACCCCCCACCGAACCACACACACTTTCACACTCCTATACAAATACTCAGTTAACTAATCAATAACTAATATAGACTTTCACATAGCTAGTAACCAACTGTAGAATCAGTTTACACAACAACTGACAAAGTGATACAGATATTCACACAGTTTAGTCACTATCCTTTATATTTAGTGAGACATTATAAATTGGTCAAGTAAACAGTCAATTACACTGCTACTAAATCCTCCATCCAAATATTTATTTATATATATCCACTCATTCTTCAATGTAAATTGCTATATATATAATGCATATTTAAATAACGAAGCAAACCACATTCCCTGGATGATGTCATCAGTGATGTCATTTGAGATGTCATCAGTGATGTCACTGACCATGTCATGAATGATCTAATATGTGACATCATCAGCAGTGGATTGCGGGTGCGCGAAATATAGTTAGTACAACTAACTATATAGGAGCAATTTCATTGGTTTTGTATGAGTAAAATGTCCAGCTTACTATAACACCACTACAACTTATAGTTTTTTGAGTGAATTTCAAAGGTTTTTTAAAAACGAATTCCTAACTATATAACTCCTGAAACCTATGGTTTTTTCAGTGAATATATATATATATATATATATTCCAGCCAGACGAGTCTAATCGACCGATCCTTACTCCTCCTGGTGTGAAGTCTGTAAATCATTTCTGATGCGTCAATAATATCCGACCAGTAATGTAGATCCGGCCCTGTCAGTCAAGGTGTGAGGCACACCCCCAGCACCTGAGAAGCCCTGACATATGAGGATGAGCCAGCTCATAGAAGCCCAGCGCTTACATTTCCATCAGAGAAGCGCACAGCCTGGGTTTTGTGGCCCCTGCCTGCCCCTCGACGTCTCAGACTCTCCCTGCAGAAGTTGCAACAGTGTTGCTGCTTCGTACCGATTCACTTCAAGCACTGGGACACATCACCCATGACACTAACAACCAGAGAGCTCTCACAAAGAAGGTGCCACCATCAATAAAACACAAGAACTGGTGCATGCACACCTTGCATGAGATCTGCGCCGGCGCTTCTCCGAGGGGACGTGCCAAGGACGAGAATCCTAAATGCACCACAAATACCCCACCAATGGGAAGGCTGCTCTCCGAGAATAGGACTGCTACGTCCTGCCTTGGAGGTCACATCCTGGCCGCAGTACCCATCATTCTCTGCGGAGGACCACCACAGAGGTCAGGAAGGATTCTGCGGACATCGACCGAGCCATGGATGGTCCGGCAGTCCCTGGCACCACCGCAGGAGGCAGTAATGTGCAACTTTGTCAAATCCTTAATACATGGATGAAAACGGGCTCCTGACTGCTCTTTCGATTACAAAATGCAACAATAATTCGAGTTCAGGGGCCATGGTGCCACTGCACCTGCCGCACCAACACAAGCTGCGACCTTGGCAGGAAGCCAGTTAGAAGGACCCCAGGGGGAAGCCCAATTTCAGCATCAACCATACACTCTGCCTCTTGAACTGAAAGCAGAGCATGAGAGGGGGTCGAGGGGTCACCAAAATTCAGATTATTTAGCCCTGGTTGGGCACTCGCTGGCTGGTATGTTACAGCCTCCGAGGGGCATCTCAGTCGTCCCCTAGCTCCTCTAACCATCAGAGGCGGAAATATATATATATCACCCACCCATTACCCTTTTAGCCCGCCCCACCACTGTCTAGTGCTTGCCAGCCCCCACTGTTCTGGTCTATGAGACACCTGGCATAGAAATGGAGCTTGATTTAGACTGGTAGCCATTTGGAATTATTGATGTCAGTTTATAACGTTGCTTTCTGCAAACAAATGATCTCTTCATTTTCATCCATCTTGGGTGCAGTTAACAGTTATTCAGGATATTATACTGAACACTTGTATACCTCTTTCCTACTCCTAAAAAGGAATTAAAGCTCTTTCAGAATGCATGGTAGACCAAGCAGGTACTCCATTCTTTATACATAGATGGAAGAGTGTTGGTTAAGATAAAACGTATAATGAGATGTTTGCCTTTCATGTTGAGGCAAAGAGCAAGAAGTGTCCTAGCCGTCACCTTTCAAATGCTGCTACATTAATTTAACAGACTATGAACCAACAATTCAATTGATATTAGATTGAGGCATTTATTTGCTGTTCATTTCTATGTACTTTACTCCACATTTGAATCATGGGTCAAAGAAGTTCGATACGTTTCAGTCTAGAACAAATTAAACTTATTTATGTCACAGATCAAACAAAAACATACAAACTTCGTTGAGAAGTAGTGTGATGTAAAAAACAATACATGAACAAGTGATACAAAACAACAAATTACACAAACATTATGTCACCAGTCTTAATTCACAAACAACGCAGCTACTTGGATATCCTTTAACATCCACATTGTATAACTGAGTTAAGTAGCTGCTATCATCAGATTTTTTACTCCTGTTGAGGTGCCTGGTACGGTACAATCTCCCATGTCAGGAGGTGCCAAGATCATATTTTTGCCATGATCCACATATGAAGGATCTCGGTGTTCAAGAAGTTGAGTTTAAAGAACATTTGTAGGGTCCAATATGGTGTAGTGCCTGAAGTCAGTGGTAGAGTCCTGTGGTATCCCATTATAAGAGGGCTTTTTCCTGTTTTTGAATGATCTGGGCATTATACACTTAGTTATAACGGATAAGCTCCAATTAATTAACCAGGTTTGCCACGTGGGGACAGGTATACACTGATGAGAAGAGAGAGAACTATTAAGCCTTGAGGGTCATCTACTTGGTGTATGTCTATAATTTGGATTCTGTCTGCAAAATAGACTAAATCAAATTCAGGGCCAAGGCCTAGATTTGTGTGTTGCATATTTTTTTAGTAGTACTTAATGATCAAGAGTGGTCAACAGTGTCTAAGTCTGATGGGAGATCAAGTAAGATAAATGTGGCAACTGCTGGAATCAACAGTGTTCCTAAGGTGACCCCAGATTGCAATTAATGTGGATTCAATACCTCTTCTGAATTTAAAAACTATGTGTCTGTCTGAAAGGGTGTGTTTTGTTAAATAACAGATGTTAGTAAAAGCTGCTTTTTCAAAAAAGCTTACCCAGTGAAAAACCCTCTTTAGCAATTCAAAATAACTAATTTTGAGCTCGGCCAATTACTGCAGCGGCTCGAGTCATTTTCCTGACCCGATCTCTCTCTGTGTTGAACTTATGTGGTCAAACGAACACATGCAATACAACTTCCTAAGTCCGGTCAGGATAAATAAATCAATAAGAACAACGCAGTTCAGAAATTTACAGCAATTGTTGTCTCTAATGTGCTGTTCACAGTAACCACACACTTAAATTGCCTATAACATCTTCCTAAATAAAAGAGTATGGACCTTTTTCCATATCTTTATAGGAGAGTATGGACCTTTTCCCATATCTATATAAAATCCCGGATAAGTCTTTGAGATATGAAATTTTGTGTTTAAGGATTGGCTTTGACCCCGAATGGCAGATGCCAGGTCTAAAACTGAAAACTATGGAGAACCTCAGCCAGTGTCCCTGCCGGCGTGTTGTAAATACTCAGTGAGTCATCTTTGGATGGACTGCATACACTTCCTTGAGGAAAGGAGGAAGGTTCTCCGTTCTGTTTTTATAAAACATGGAACTCGAACGCGAGGTGAAGGCCTTAACCTGATATGTGGTCTTAGACTCCATGATGTAGCTATTGAGCTGGTCAATTTTTGAGGAAAATTGTAACCTCCTATGTCAGGCTCTTTCTTGTCAATTGATTGAGACCGTGGGTAGAATTTGAACTCCCAGGTTTGGTGGGGGCTTATTTTTACTAGATAGGCCGATCATAGATAAATTAGGCGGTTGATCGAATGAGAGACCAGGGGTTACGATAGTTGTCCTGCACACTGAACTTTATAATGTTGGTTGGCAAAATGAGATGCATGCCTTGAGGAATTACCACCTTTTCTAAATGCTGCTAACACAATGTGATAATGGGGTTGGTTTGTATGCTGCACTTTATATTGCTCTAATTAGTTAAATGAGCTGCTTGCCCTGTGTAACATATTTCCCCCTTCCAACTGCTCTTTATAGGTATGTGGCTGTAACCTTTAATAGAGGTTTGTCCTTTTTAAATAGGTGGATGACGATCATGTCAGAAAATGGACTGATTGGGACCTCAGGGTTCATGGTAGTTTGGCCATGAACTTTGCACTACAACACTCTACCCAGCAAAAAAAGATGTATGACTTGGGAACTCAGTATTCTCCTGAAAGTTATTAATATGTTTGATAACGTATTGTGAATTTACTAAGTTTTGTTCCCCTCAGATAGGCTGCTGTTGATCACGTAAGGAACAAGGGGGAACAAGACCTTGGGAATTGAGAAAGCATGGCCAGCACATTGCACTTTATAAAATGTTACCTGCCTAGATTAACTGTATGCCTTGGGTAATTAAAAATATCTCTGATGTTCGTAATAGGTATATTATAATGTTATGACCCTTATTTGAGTTTTACTATGAAGAAATCCTAATTTTTATACTCTTTATTTTTATTTCAGGTTGATAAGTGTTGGTGGATTAACTGGAATTAAGGGTTACGTTTGGATTTTAGGACGTTTGTAATTATGTATGTGGAATGATGTCTATGCAATATTTCTATAAGATTGTATTTCTTAGAAATAAAGGATTTTGACTGACTTCCTAAATAATAGCATATCCAATTTCAGGTCCTCTCCTCCACACACAAAGTCAACTCCAAGCATATTCCAGACATCTAATAAAAACGAATTGTACCAAGAACCTGTAGTACATGCTTATAAATGAATCACCTGATTTGAAAAGAAACTGCTGGTAAAGAGAATGCAACTACCAATGAGATTCTGTTTTCGATGTTCACTGGCTATGGAATTCGACTAATTGAGGTCCTTTCTGCAATTCCACCAGCAATTTAAAGTCTGTTATTTTAGTAAAAACTTTCAAATGGCTTATCTAATACTGTCCCACTTTTTAGGTTGAGCCTACCAGACAGTGCATGCACTATCTGTTGTAAGACATACTGTGGACTTATCAAGAACATAGAGGGACTAGCAGCCTGCCTATTGCTTACCACTGATTGGATCGTTTTTGCCACTCAAATTTGCCTGCTTCTTATTCATGTCAGTCTTGAGCTTGTCTCTCCCATGTAGCATAGCCTTTTTACCATCTCTTTTGATTAGCTTTAATATGTCAACAGCTTGCTTTTCAAGCGCTACTTTTTGTCTTTTTGGCTAAGCACTTCATAAGAGTGCATTCATATTCAAGCTGTCTCCCATGTGCATTTCTCTATCCCTCTCCGCATTCCTTTTTTTTTTTTTTTTTGTCCTCATATATGCCACCAGAATTCGTATGCTCTAGATGGGTCTCGCTGTTGCCTCTTATGCTGGTATTTTCGAGTCCGCCCTGGTAACAGTATCATAGCAAACAGGGATGTCCCAGAGGTAGGCTGTTTTCCTTATCCCACTCCCCCTGGCCCATGTTGGAAGCCCTAAACCAGGGGGAGGACAGGACCGACACAACCTCTGGCATAATCATCGGACCATTTACTTGTTTGACCAGACCACCAGTTTGGACCAGACATTCTCGATATTCTCATTACGTCCAACCATGTCCATCTTGCATACTTCCATTATATGTTTTAAACATACTGCAAATCTGGGGGGAACTGTTGACTTCCACTCCATACATATTTGTCTCCTAGCCAAGACTACTACATAGAAAATAAACTGAGTATCAAAACTATTTAAGTTATAGTCTTTCAATAAACCAAAGAAAACCAATCTGGGTGAACATGTAATAGTTATTGACAATACGACGCCCAAAAAATCAATTATCGCTCTCCAGTAGTCCTGAATTGCAGGGCAATTCAAAAAAATATGGATATCGTCTGCTGCATTATGGTTACATCGGGGACAGTAATAGTTATTCTGTGTTATCTTCTGCAGTTTGGCCGGGGTCCAATATACTCTATAGACAGTAAAAAGATGGTTACGTCTCAAATTGGCTGGTTTGATTAGCCTCTGGGAAAGAAGGAAGGAGTCTGACCATATTTTACTAACTTCTTCCGGAGGTTCGGCTATGTTATTTTCCCATAATTTTATCACCTCCAAGTGTAGTTTGTTCTCCTCGTCCTTGATTATCGACTTATACCAGAATGAAACTTCTTTTATCCATTTCCCCCCTCTGCAAACGGCATCAAGAATAGCTGGGTTTTTTTCGCATTGCAGATTCTGACTTGACCACCAAGCTGATAATTGATAATATTTAAACCTAGTGAGGTGTCCATTTGTAAGTTGTATTAAAGCATTCCAGTCCAAGAGACCTGAATCTACCCATAAATCTCCCCATTTTCGTAGTCCAGCTGTTTTCAAGGGTTGTGAAAGCTGATCTTGGAGACATGAAGGCGTACCCGGGGAATCCCAGATTGGAGTGTGAGTATGGTAGTAAGGAATATTGAACGTCTTCCGGATGAACCCCCAATTTTTCAGTGCAGTCTGCAGTATCTTAAGACAAATTTTTTAAAAAAAATTCTGGTCTCCAAACTTGAATAAGAAATAATCATGGTCATAAGGTAAATCATTTAATAAAGCTTGAAACAAGCGGCCCTGTGATGATGCATCTAACTTGTTCGCAAGTAGCCTAAAATTTTTAAAGTGAAACGCATGACAGTATGATAGCAAGTCTGGAAGGGCTAAACCACCAATTTTTAAGCCCCTTCTCAACTTTTTCCATGCTATTCTAGGTGACTTGCAGGCCCATATAAATGATCCGATCTTACCCTGCAAATTATTGATATCTTTTGAAGAAAATGATAAAGGGATGCAATTATATAGAAAGGTCAGTTTCGGGAGAATTGTCATTTTAATAAGGTTAACACGGCCATATATATTTAGAGGCAGGTTCCCCCATCTTGTTAGAGTTTTATTAATATCTTTAACCACAGTCTGCCAACTGAATGATGTTATGTTTTTTAACGCTCGGGTTAAATAAATTCCCAAGTATCTCATTTTATGTTTTACGCCCTGTATATGTATGTTATTATTCCACCCCATTATCTCCGTTTTCTCCTTATTAATCTGATAGCCTGACAATTTTCCAAATTATTCTGATAAAGAAAATAGCCTAGGTATTGCCACTGAGTGATTAGAGGTATACAGGAGAAGGTCATCTGCATACAAAGCAGTTTTTAATGACATATTACCAAGCTGAAAAGGTTGTATTATATTATCATCTCTGATTCCACAAACAAAAGGCTCCATATAAACATCAAACAGAAGAGGGGATAAAGGGCAACCCTGTCTAGTACCTCGGGATATATCAAACCAGTCAGATAGTATTCCGTTAACTAAAACGTTTGCCTTTGGGTTATAATATAAAGATTTAACCGTCTTAATAAAGGTTAGAGGAAACCCAAATGCTGACATTGTCGCCCATAAATACTTCCAGTTGACCTGATCGAAGGCCTTAGCAGCATCTATCGCAACTAAGGCCAACGGGAGGTTTTTATCGATGGCATAATCAATGGCCCCTATCGCTTGAAATGTTAATTCGTTTAACTGCCTCCCTGGAATAAAACCTCTTTGATCAGGGTGGATTATAGATTTTATGATCTTTGATAATCTGGTGGCTAGAATTCCGGAGAAAATCTTCATATCCGAATTTAAGAGTGAGATTGGTCGATACGACTCTATTCTCTTTGGATCTTTATTAGGTTTTACTATGAGCGTTATAATGGCTTCTGCCCAGGAGGGGGGAACCGAATAACTATGAGTTAGTAAGAGGTTAAAAAGTTCCATGAGTGTAGGTAATAACTGATCTTTATTATCCATATAAATCTCAACTGGCAGCCCATCTGAACCTGCAGCTTTTCCCCGTTTCATTCTCTTCAATTGGTTTAATATTTCCCCTTCTGTGATCTCACTTTCCAGATATATTTTGTCCGGTTCAGAAATTTTAGGTAAATTTTTTGATAACAACCAAGTTGCTAAGTCATCCCCTTTGGGGTCTTTATCTTCCGTGTAGAGGCTTCTCATAAAAGACCGCGCTTCCTCTCTAATCTCTGCATCTGTCTCTATCAAGTCCCCTGTCTGCCTTTGTAATAGGGTTATAATATTATTCCTCGTTCTCTCTTCTCTAGATTTCCAAGCTAAGAGGGCTCCACATTTTTCTCCATATTCAAAAATTTTAATCTACTGGTCTCCCACTTTTCTTTAAGAATTTTCTCATCCGAGATTTTAAGCTGAAGTTGTAATTCAGTAAGTTCCTTCTCTATCGAATGAGTTCTCCTGGAGTTAATTAAGATTGCGTTTTGTAACTCAAGATCCTTTCTTATTATTGCTGCCAGGTCTTCCCTTCTTTTTGCTTTCATACTCTTTCTCTTATAAGTCATCAAAGAGCTTAAGACTCCTCTCAAAAAGGCCTTATATGTCTCCCATACTACCTGAGGAGTAGAAGTGCCTGCATTTAATATGAAAAATTCTACCGTTTTATCCTTAACTTCTATTTTTACTTGATTATCTAATAGGAGTGATCTCTCTAGGGTCCATCTGGTTTTTAAAGGAGTTAAATTCAATGTAATTTCCATTTCCAGTACTGCATGATCTGACATCCCTGTCGGTGTAAAGGAAAGGTAATTAATGTCTGTGAGAAAGTGCTGATCGACTAAAAAGTGGTCAATTCTGGAATAATTCTTGTATTTTTTACTGTAATGAGTAAACCCTAGTGTGGTCCTGTATTTTTTTCTCCATACGTCTAAGAGACTAAAATTCTTCATTATTGCGTCTAGGGTAGCAATTGATTTCGAGGGGGCGTGATATTTAGCTTTAGAAGTTCTATCTAGTTTTTGGTCAAAGACCAAATTAAAGTCGCCTCCCAAGATTACTGGGCCAGTTGACCCTAATAATGCTATCTCTAACTTAGATAATGGGCCCGGGTTATCATCATTCGGACCATAGTACGCTGCCAGTGTAAACGGGATATTTTGAATATTTATTACTGCTACCAACCATCTTCCTGATTGATCTGTCTCGTATTTTTTTAGACTTATCCCTCTATTCGCTCGGATCATGATGGAGACTCCTCTTGTGGTACCAGATTGCCTGGAACAAATTATTTCCTGGACCCAGCTTAAATTCTTAAAGAGAGAACTACAAATATCTACCTCTAAATGGGTTTCTTGTAACATTATAATATGCGCTTCTGAATTTTTTAAGAAGTCACAAATTCTATTCTGTTTCGTTTTTTCCCCCAGGCCGTTAATATTCCAAGACAGGACTTTAAGCTTATATGAATTATTCATAAGTCTACTATCCTCTCGTACCCATCCATAGCTATGTGCAAGATGTATTCATCTATATATGAGGTTTTTGTATTTTTTCCTCTCCGCATTCCTAGTTGCTCTGTACCCATGTGCTTCTCACAGCCGTCCTATATTTCACGCCAACACTTGTGTGCTTTACCAGTTGCTTTCTTGCCCCTGTGCTTCTGCCCCACTCGGTCTATATTGAGCTGTCACCTGCTGCCTTTTTCTCTCCACCACAATGTTGCTTTCCCCCCCACTTTCACACCCTCCTTCTCTCTCACCCATTGCTTCTCTACCCTACATCTGCCCTGTGACTCCACGTTGCTCCCCACCCTCGCCATCCATATTGCTCCTTCGCACCTGTAGCTCAAAAAAGCAAGTGCTGAAACAATTACGCTACAGCAGCATCACAGCGCCTTTCTTTTTTAAAGTTTGTTTTCATTAGCCATGCTGCAAAGCATCGAGGATGCATTACAGCATGATTACAATACATTGGCAAAACCAAAGGGTCACAAAGGTGAGACCTACTGTGTTTTGCCAATGTTTGTTATTGGCATGCTTAAGCAGTACCAATCAAAGGCATTCCTTCTGACCATCATTTTCATGAGGGACACTGGTGCCACATTTGGCACATTATAAATACTATTTAACAACATCCCATCTGTACTAACCTACAATCAAACATTCATTTCAACATTGACTTTGAACTATTCAACTGTGTATCTTGCCGCATGACGAGAACTTGATTAATAACAAGTAAATCTGGAACAAAACGCAGATTCAGTCTTGATGGAACAAAAGCGTAAACTTTTGGTAGACATAAAAAGTGTTTCCCTTTCTTCCTTAATCATGCTGAGGGGTTAGGTATCCAGAGATAGTTCCTGAAATCTGTAATTCTGCCTTTAATCAATAGGACCTCTCCTATCAAGTCGCAAGCTATTTTCGAACACAGAATTACTATGAAGCAAGACCAAAGAACAATTGCTAGTTTACAAAGATTATCACGGCATTAAGCCCCCAAAAAATTCATGTTCTGCATCTCGAAGGGTGATACTATGCTGTTGTCCATCTCCAGCAGGAAACGCCTAAAGTAAAAGAGTAGCATAAATAGGTCAGAGGCATAAGCAGGTCTGCGGTGATATGTTCTGCAAGAAATCGGACTATTCACATTTGTCTTCAGTGCACATCAACGGTTCAATCGAGACAGAGACTGTCAATCGGTAGAAAAGCATCAGAGGGAAAGAATTTACACCAGACTTGGAAGCAGGGGCTTCTTGATTCAAATCTACTACTGATGATGCACGGAAGCACAATGGAGTTCGGCAATGCAGGGATTAAGAATAGGATTTAGCCGGGGCTTTAAATCGGTGGGTCCTGTCGGTGCTGAGCACCGGCAGTTCCAAAAAGCAGGTGCAGGGATGGGAGCTCCTTTTTTGCCTCCCCCCCCTAGGATGGAAAAAGAAATCTTAACTCCGTAGCAGTATCCCACTTCACTGATTTTGATCTAACTTCAAAGATACTTATTAAAGTTCTTTCACAGTCTCATCATTTCAGAATTGAAGCATTTTCAATAATCCCTAGAAGAAGCCATAGTTGTTGCTTATTAAATTATCTTATGAAACTAAGAACCATTGGAAAAGCCAATACTCTACGTCGGTATGATGTTACTTGTTGTATTATATATCTGGATGCAGTGACCGAAACAGCGATTACAAGTCAGGTGACATACTATGCTAAACCCATATTTTTAGCTTACATGTTTTAAACCACACCCTAATTACATCGACCACCCCATTGAGAGACCCCCCTAGTTTATTCTTCCCACTTAGGGCCCTGGACTTGTTGACAACAGACAGCATACAAGTATTCATCACGAATTAACGTAATTTAAATTTAGAAGGCACGACAGGGTCTAAGCAATGTCAAAGTGACCTGCCACACAAATCATAAAAAGTTGGCAATCATGGGGGAAGGGGGGGTTGCAAGGGGGATAAAATACTGATGTCTTCAAATGTTGCAAAATGCAGGTATTAAAGAACAAAGGGCAAACTTCTTGAAAGCACATGCATGGTAAAATGGGCACTATATAAAAATAAAAAGCTTGGAAGAATACAGAATCCTAGGTGTCGACTTTGCACATTAAGAGTAGTGTGACATTCCCACACCCAAAAACCATGCTTGACCAAAAAATACCCTTTTTATAACGTTTGCCATTGTAGAGCCATTTGAAGATTTAGAAACGGATCCATCGTGAAACAAAGAATAGAATTCCAATGTAAAATGAAAGGCAAATCTTCCTCTTGAAGTGGAACCAGAGAATTAGAAAAATCACGCGCTCTTTAGCGTTAAGAGCTGTGTTGGTAGGCCAGTAAAGGCGACATGGGCGGCGCCCAAGCCTCTTTTAGTGGTCAACCCAGAAATGATCCGAAGCATGCATGTTATTGCTGGCACTGTTGTCAAATGTAAGATTTTAATAAGAGCTGAGGCTTGTCAGTAGGGGACGCCTCCTCACAAGAAGCAGAGGTGCGTAAGGACAGGTGTCCAGAAAGAAATAATTAATATTCTGCACGAATATCGTTTTTATTATCGCATTAGGAGACGCGCATGATTAATGAACGCGACCGTTTCCCCTTGGCGCACCAGTCAGCAGAGAAGGGAGAACAGGGCCCCTTTCACCAAAAAAAAAAAAGTCCACTGCCAGAAGCGGAAGGTCACGAACCGTGTCGAAATAAAAAAAACAAAAGAAGGGCAACTTCCAAAAATGTAAATAAACTTGATTAACCTGTATGTTGTGCGAGGCTGCAGTCAGACCCATCCATCTTGCCAGAGCTTTTATTGTCACTTCCCCACTCCCACTGACACGAAATGATGGGCCTGTTGTGCAACGATGATTTATGCCTCTTGTTAAAGAAAAGTAAGAAAGTTGCATTATGCTCCGGAGTAATGTATAGCATGCCTAAAATGATGAAAAGCAAGCATGTTTCGGGAAGAGCACGGGAGGATAATGGATGGGTGGCGGAGTACGTGTGTCCTCAGAAGAGCAGGGGCTTGGGGTCAAAGGAGACAGCAGGCGGAAGCTCGCTGAATATGCTCTTAATAGGTTCGCTCCAAAATTCTGATTAAACACTGATGGAAGTGTTTTTATCCCTCTAACCTACAATTTGCATTGTTCCCCATTCTGCCCTGCTGCCAATACAATTTTTTTTTTTTTTTTTTACAATCTTACGGACAGAATATTTAAGAGGTGACAAAATACGTGTCTTTTATCCTATTATTACATTGTTGTGTCTTCGCCTAATGTGCAGTGCCGCTTGTCTGGGACGTGATTGAGAGATTGATACAGTAATTACAGTTCTTGTTTTCTGGAGAAGCTAATTATCACATAAAACCATCCCTGGCACACACTTTTCAAAAAAGGGAAATAGTTTATTTTTTAACTAGAGTCTGGTTTTTACATTACACTCCACAGTGGCGCCAGTCCCAATGCTGGGGAGGCCTGCACAATACTCTAAACCCAGGTGAGGCCAAGCATTAGTTCCGAAGTTCACTGATAAATTCCTAAAATGTTTTGAAAAGAAGTAGGGTAGGCTGGGTCGCAAAACACTTCAATTTCTTGTCACTACTACAGCACCTACCATATACCGGTATGTAGCACATACCACCGGGGTGGGGAGGGGAAGAAAGAGAGAGAGAGAGAGAACAGAAAGAGCACTACGACCTGCTGGAAGACAATGTTAACCACAACATACATACCAGATAGTGCAGAAGACTGACTATCAACCATCTTCTGTATGTAAGTACACAGTATTTTGGACTTGGCATCTGCTGGGCAAACAGTGGGGGCCGCTCCTTCTCCCACCTGGCGACTAAAACCTTGAACACCCTGCTCTACACCTCAGAGCCTCTCCATCAGTTCAGAAAGGACCTCTAGTCCTGGATGTTCAACCAATAGGAACAGGCAGCGTGATCCTGCAGCATGATCCTGCAGCATGATCCTGCAGCATGATCCCACAGCACTCCGAGACCCTCACGGGTGAAGCAGCTGCACTCTACAAAGCCTGACTGATTGATTGACTTGTACACGTTTTAATAAGCACCAGCTGTTGGTCTTCGGTTTCCACACAAGTACAACGGAGTTTTCTGTGCCAATGCTTACCTTTTTTTTTCTCTGCGGCGTAAACATTTTTCACTATGGCAAAAGTCCTTTCCCTACACCCAAATAAGTCTGGTGGGGATCCACTGTACTTTCCATCCTGAAAGGGGAGTTACTCCAGACCTGTACTAAAGTACATGTCTCACCATTTCTAAGGAGGGAAAGAGTTGGAAGGTGCAAACAAACATACATGTTTTTGAGCAATCCCAAACGTCCAAGACAAACCATCTCTGGGAACACTCACTTAACACCTCAAGTGGGATTTACTACTGACTACATCTCTGCACTTCTAGCTGAGAAATCTGCATTAGTAACTTGATTTATACCAGCCAGAAGTCCCTATGTGAACTTCAGTCAGGCGTAAAAAGGGAAATTAAGTTATAAACATAGGTTTATGGCCAAATGTACCTTTGTCAGTAGGCCTTTATAAGTCTAAAAACCTGGCAACTGAGGAGAGTAGAAAGATTTACACTGATAAGCGCAATGGTCAGAATTTCAAAGGCACAAATAGTGAGGCAAACAAGTTTGAAAGTTTTTAAATGTTTCAGCATTTTTCCATCTAACAAAATGATGAATCACAGGGGTTAGACGAATCCTACAGGTTAAGGGACTCTCAAGTGAAAAGTGTCATGTCCTCCCAAAGTGTTCCTACACTTTTTACGTGTGGCCTGGCAAAGCAGCTTCAAAAAGAACAATTGATGGACAGAATACAGAATAATGTCATACATTCACCCCAGAACAGAGATCTGGGCCTAAATCCACCGTTTTTTTGCTCACCATGCCCTTCCAGTTTGGACCCAGCCATATGCAAATCAGTCTTGACCCTGCGCCCAAAGGGAGCAGTCTAGGCCCAACTGCCAGGCCAGGTCCTCCCTGGACTGGAAACAAGCATCCTAGTTCCTATCAGCCAGGATAGCTTGACTCCAGTGGCATGGAGAGCACAGGACCCACGTCTGGGCATACCCGTCACACTCGCTGTGACAAACGCAAAAAGAACAATTGATGGACAGAATGCAGAACAATGTCATACATCTGCCCCAGTACAGAGATCTGGGCCTAAATCCATCGTTTTTTTGCTCACCATGCCATTCCAGTTTGGATCCAGCCATATGCAAATGAGTCTTGACCCTGCACCCAATGGGAGCAGTCCAGCCCAAACACCCAAGACAGGTCCTCCCTGCCTGCCTGCAAGACCTACTGTTATCAAAACTTTAACATATACATATACATAGAGCGGGTTTTGACACCACCCATGGGTATAAATCTTCCACCTCGTGCTATTCAACATTTAAGTGTATCCTTCCACCTTCCATTGCAATAATACTACAACTAAAAAGCACACTCAATCATTACACATTCAATTCTTTATGCAATACATACGTGGCATAGATAAAGCCCTCTTTTTTTGTTATAGAAACAAAAGCAAGACTGCAACAGAGGTTCCCTTTCCATACGACCTACAACAGGCCCACACAGAAAAAAATAAAAATAAAAAAAATATATATATATATATATATATATATATATATATATATATATATATATATATATATATATATATATATATATATATATATATATATATATATATATATATATATATATATATGTATATATATGTATATATATATATTACCTACTGGCGGTCGCCAGTAGGTATATATAGTTAGGATTTTTTCTCTATGGGATTTTTGAAAATTCTATGTCTAATAACTTTGGCGTTTGTGGACGGAATTAGCTGAAATTTTCAGGAAAATGGCACATTTTGTTTCTGAGCAGCCCTTGAAAATTTGGGGGGGGTTCGTCAAGGGGGGGCCGAGAAAAAAGGGGGGTCCCAAAACGTGTTTTTAACATTGAGTTTTCCATAGGGCGGTTGGCCTCACTTTTAGCCCGAACGGCTGAATGGATTTGCACGAAACTTGGCAAAATTGTAGGGACTGGTAGCCCGATGTGCCTTTTGTAGGTCTCAATATATGTGCTCCAGTGGATTTTGAGAAATTAACGTTTAAAAAAAGATATATATCTGTAACAGCGGACCTGGCAGCGTCCCAGGACGCGTACTTTACGCGCAACGGAGCTTTGTGAAGCGAAGCTGATTGGTTCTCCGGCGTCTGTCAACATTCCAAAAAGTCCGTAGCGGCCGCCATCTTGTCTCTCGGTAGGATCGAGAGACAAGAGGAGGTCAAAACAAAGGGGGAAATAACTATAAGGGGGCATAGTAGATCCTCGCTGACCCCCTAGGTTTGATGTGGAGGTTTTAAAAGGGCCCCGCGGGGCAAAAAAAATAATAATAATAATAATCGAACGGCTGAATGGATTTGCACGAAACTTGGCAAAATATTAGGGACTGGTAGCCCGATGTGCCTTTGCTAGGTCTCAATATATGTGCTCCAGTGGATTTTGAGAAATTAACGTTCAAAAAAAGATATATATCTGTAACAGCGCTCCGCTTCGCGTAACGGAGGTTTGCGAAGCTGATTGGTCATTCTGTCACTGGGCTATAGTTGGGCTACATCTGGCTGATATTTGGGCTACATTTGTTTTTTTGTGTGTCTGGCGGCCATCTTTGGGCTACATTGGGCTACATTGGGCTTCATTGGGCTACATTGGGCTACATTTGGGCTCCAACATATATATAGGCCAATGTAGCCCAATATATATTTTTCAAAGTTAATTTTCGTAAAAACCACTGGAGCATATATCTTGAGACATAGCAAAGGCACATCGGGCTACCAGTCCCTACAATTTTGCCAAGTTTCGTGGAAATCCATTCAGCCGTTCGAGCTAAAAGTGAGTCCAACCGCCCTATGGAAATGAAGGAAATGAATGGGTAATTTGTAATTAGCAAATAGCTAATCACAAACTAGGAATGGTAAAGAATCGCTATTTATTCCTTAAAGTTCGCTATTTAGGAAATGCAAAAAACTTTGATGATACATATGGCGGTTCATCTCTAACAAGATAAGAAGCATAGGGATACATTTATGATGACTGGCGCATCACCAGGGATGTGTTAGTCATTCTGTGCCGCTGTTCCGTCACCTATGGTGTGCTGCATTTACAATGCGGCGCATCATGGGGCAAAAACAGCACAGATGCGTGATGTATCTGTGCCGTAAAGGTGGCGCATTGCTGGAGTTGTATCGCAAGTGTGATGAAGCTCCAGCAAGGGTCGGGGGTGCCCCTGTCGCAGGGTTTCTGTTCTCACACAGAACTGTGGACAGAGGATTGGAACCTCGGCGAATTAGGGTGTCCCAAAACTCACGTTAGTAATCAAAAACTCCTTAGCAAGCTAGGTACAGTGTCACATTGGATATAACAAACTCTCAATGTTTAGACAATCCAGAATATGAACTTATAGTACCTCAGGATACGTGGAACTCATGAACAGTCGGTCGTTATATATTTCTTAGAAACCAGAACATGGAGTTAAGAAGAACACATGTGTATTTGAAATGTTTATTTACTAATGCCGTCTTCTCAGGCGTAGTATCTTAGATAATACAAGTACACATATTATCAGTAGCAAAATTACCAGCATAGTTACTAGTACATAAAAAGCGAATGGTGATAGTATGTTAACATGCTGTAAATGAATAAGAGTTAGCAACACTTATAAGCAGCCGCGGGCCGTGGAGGGAGTTACGGTGAGGCAGGGAGGCGGGGAGGGGGAGAAGCAGGGTGGAGAATACAAGTACACATATTATCAGTAGCAAAATTACCAGCATAGTTACTAGTACATAAAAAGCGAATGGTGACAGTATGTTAACATGCTGTAAATGAATAAGAGTTAGCAACACTTATAAGCAGCCGCGGGCCGTGGAGGGAGTTACGGTGGGGCAGGGAGGCGGGGAGGGGGAGGGGCAAGGTAGAGAGGGCTCCACCCTGCTTCTCCCCCTCCCCGCCTCCCTGCCTCACCGTAACTCCCTCCACGGCCCGCGGCTGCTTATATCTCACCCTCCCTAATACACATATTATATTATTTGCTAAGAAGGTCTCTTTGTGTTGGTTTAGGGCGTGCCCATACTTTAGTGTCTTAGATTTGAAGGAATCACATCAG
Source organism: Lissotriton helveticus (assembly GCF_964261635.1). Lineage (NCBI taxonomy): Eukaryota > Metazoa > Chordata > Amphibia > Caudata > Salamandridae > Lissotriton > Lissotriton helveticus. The sequence goes on from NC_136063.1 coordinate 1,270,492,514, forward strand.
CATACACCAGCTCTCTCTTCATGTGAACCGCATCAACTGTTGTGTATGTGTGTTCGGCAAAGCAATATAAAACCCGCCTCATGCCCAGAATTGGCAGAAGTTGCACTTATGTTATGAGTATGAAGTCGTGGAGATCAGACCTCATAACAATTCTGTATCGTGTTGTTCTTGAAACTTTAGCACTCGCTGTACAGATATAGTTTAACAAGCAAAGCAGATAGTAGAGCAATAACATATTATTCTCATGTAAACCACGATGAACTACTAGGTGGAAAGCTAAAGCAACAACTAAGTGTCGTGTGCAGAAGTTGCAAAAAAGGAAAAATGGCGTTTAAACCGGTAATGAGCCCATGCTAACTTAACACGGTGTAAAGATATCCAGGACCTAGATGACACCTCCCCATGATCCGGAAACGAACTGAATAAGATAATAGAAGTGCCATCTCATGAGAGCAGATTGCAAGTTTATATGTGGACGGTCCGCAAGGTAAAGCATTAAAAACTAGGAAAATTTAATGCTAAAGAAAAATAAAACAGCCAAGTACTTTATCGAGTCTTAAGCCAATAGGCAAGGTAAATAATAAAAACTTGACAAATAAGTCAATGAATTGTCAATGAAATGCTAGTACTCAGCATATCAAACATGAAAAAGGTCTATGACATAACTGTGTATGCAAAATAAGCTGCAACAGCCTCCAATAGGAAGTCACCGTCTTCATCCGAAAACAGTTCAGCCATCCAATTTAAAAGCGGAAAAGAACATACGTGCTCTCCCAGCACCGGATCCTCTATCACCATCAGAGGACAGCTCGGTGGGTTTTCAAGAAAGCTCTGTTCCAAGAAAGACTGTGCTGCCGCCAGTAAATTCCAGGGACCAAGTAGTCCATGCATCAATGCCACAGCCATAATCCTTTCGCCAGGACAAACCAACTCGTGAGTAATGATAGGAGTCATCAGCTGATTAAAGTCGACGTCAGGAGAAACCGGTCCGCAGAGACACAAATCAATGGCCCAATCGAAATCACAGGTCAGGCAGTGAAATACAGGCTGGACACAGGTGAAGTAGGAGAATCGAAAATATAATCCATATGCCGTGCTTAATATCGCCAACGGCATTGTGCCATAATATTCTAGCATGCGATTGCGGAACAGTGTCAGCAGCTGCAGGGTGGGAGGTTGCATAGGAGGGACATCCATATTTAAAAATGTAAAAAAGCACAAGAGCGTCCGCTGGTAATGCAAGTAAAAATGCCAATCCACGAACCAGAGTGGAGAAAATAGAATGAAAGGAAGGAGGGATGACTCCAAAGATTTTCTCAAATGAAGTCACGAGACCACTGGTAACAACTTTAAAAAAGTGCGCCAGGGTCTTTGTGGAGGATGCGTTAAAGATAGTCGGAACCATCTTGCTGAAATTGAAAGGCAAATCTGAATTGAAAAGGGTCTGCACCTCTGTACGGGTGTTCGCTATGTGAAGCACGAAAGTTTCACGGGCCGAACTCAAGGCCACCTCTCTCTGAGACAAAAGAGCTCTTATTCTTGCCATGCCGTTGAAATCTGTCCCAAGGTTGGTATTTGTGGCCAGATTGAAAACTCCCTATGTTCATGTGTGGGAGGAAATAGAACATTTCTGCAGCAAATAACCCGTTCACTTACTGTTACGATAAAAGGAATACTTTTAATTAACTCAGAACAATCTTCATTATTGAGCATCAAATAACTACCATTTTCCAACAACTTGAACGTGGGGATGATAGCAGGAACTGGCGTGCCTTGCAACACGCAAGCCATATTTGGTCGGTGTTTGTTGCATGAACCGTGTAACTGTATGTGCCTACACATTAGTGAATGATCTGGCGTCTCAGTGCATTCCTCTCCATTCAGATAAACTTCTTGATCATCTTTGAAACATCTGTATGTGTATGGAAGCGACCAGACCTCATGAAGAAAAGCACTACCTAAAGGTTCATAACGACCTATTGGTATATATTTCATACAATTTGAAAACTTATATAAAGCAAAAGGCAGCGTTATTAAACCGTGGATAAGGCACGTTGCCAAAAAACCCGCAATCCTCTGCTGATGATGTCACTGAGCATGTCATGAATGATGTAATATGTGACATCATCAGCAGTGGATTACGGGTAATAGTATCTCTAGTTTACTCCCCTATAGCTGTCTTTCTTTTAACATAAGTGTCTGTTTCCTTCCCTTATACTTACTGTTTTTGGTTCGCTTCTGGTTCGCGTACCGGCGAGCGAACTGGGAAGCGAACTAAGAGAAATAGAGGTTGGCACAGTTCCAAATATTGTACCAATTTTTTAATAACGGGGAGGTAGTTCTGAAAAGAACTTTTTTTTTTATTGTTTTTGTTGTTTTATATTTTTTTTATTATTTTTCGGAACATTTTTTTACTTTTTTTGAATTTTTCTGAACAGTTTTATATTTTTGGGGGTTTTTCTTGGAGGGGGCAATGAAAACGATTCATTGTAAAGGGCTCAACAGGAGCAACAAAACAAAAAAAGAAGTATTTATTATTTTGGGCGTTTCGTACAAACTTGCATATGATAGTCAATAGCTCTGTTGATCAGAGTGATGCTTCTTTCTCCGTAGCAAATGAATCCATCGCAAAATACGCAGATGTGTTTTACTTCACCAAATCTCATTTGTATATTTGGCACCATCTCCCTGCCCTCTGGTCCCGTTACTTCCGGTACAACAGATCTTCTGGCCATAATAGGGAGATTATCTAGGTCGTTCCGAAACTGTGCAGCACTGTAGTTGTTAGGATGCCACCTAGTCATATGGCGATGCATTGTGTAGTTTCCGAAGCTGTATTTTTTGTCGGTCCCTCTGGACAGTCTATCTTGACATATAAGGCAAGTTACGTATCTTGCATTTACTTTTTTCTGACCTTTGGGAATTTGAAAAAATTGCCAAATGAAGTTTTCTTTCCGGTGAGACGTCCTGGGCTGCTCAGGCAAAAACTGCCTCTCTTCGTGCTCGTCGTCCTGTTCCTCTTCTTCCTCTTCTTGTTGAATTATAACTTGAGCAGGTGGTCCACTCTTCCTTGGATGTGGTGGAGGTGGTGAGGAAGCACCAGCTGAAGCTACTAAAGAAGCCATTGCTCAGTGATCACAAAGGGTCTTTCTCTCACAATGATGAAAGTCAGAGTGAGGAAAGAAGGAGGGATTTTCATCATTTGGGAAAAACAAGAGTTCTCAACCAATCAAAAGTGTTCATTTTAGATTATATGACCTAGTCTTACATCATTAGGAAACCAAAAGTGAAATGAACCAATGAAAAGTGTTATTACCAAGTCACATGACTTGCTGTGTTTACGTTAAGCGCTTTGCAGGGCCTCCCGGTTTGCTTCCAGAAACCTGCGCTTTGCGACTCGCTTCGCGTACCAGTTCGCTAACGTAGCACGTCATATGACGTATCACGCGAGAACGTGAAACGTCATGCGGACGGGAGGCGTCACGATGTTGTTTTCTAACGCAGCACTTGCGGTAAAGAAACGTTTACCGGCTCGCGGTCTATTTCGCGGCATCAAGGTCAGCTAACGGGAAGCTTCCCGATTCGCGAAGCGGGAACGAAGAAAAAAAAATATTTAAAAAAAAAATTATTCATAAACATATAAAATATATTTTTGGATTTAAAGAAGAATACATTTTACAGCTACAGATATTAGCTGTTAAAAAACCAATGAAATTCACAGAAAAAACCATAGGTTATAGACCATATATAGTTAGGAATTAGCATTTACAAAACCTTGAAAATTCACTGAAAAAACCATAGGTTATAGACCATATATAGTTAGGAATTAGCATTTAGAAAACCTTATTTTACTCACACAAAACCATTGAAATTCCATATATAGTTAGTTGCACTAACTATATATCGCGCACCCGCAATCCACTGCTGATGATGTCACATATTACATCATTCATGACATGGTCAGTGACATCACTGATGACATCACTGATGACATCTCAAATGACATCACTGATGACATCATCTAGTGTCTGTGTGTTTTTGTAAAGTTTAAATACGTTTTACATATTGAAGAATGAGTGGATGTATGGAAGACTGAGTGTGTGTGTGGCTGGCTGGGAGGTGTGTGACTGTGCATATCAATGTGTACTTGTATCAGTGATTGTATAAGAGAGTAAGTATGTGTTAGTATATGTGTGAAAAGTATGGTGTTCTGTGTTTAACTATAGATGAGGAAATCGAAGTGTGATTGATTCTTCACAGGACTGACTAGGTGTATGAGTGCATATGATAGTGTTCTAATAATAACTGACTGTATGTATGAGTAATTGTATGGGTGAATGAGTGAATGTGTGTGTAGACGTACGAATCAGTGAGTGCGTATGTAGTAACTGGTATTGGTGTGTCATGATGTCATCAGTGATGTCATTTGAGATGTCATCAGTGATGTCATTTCAGATGTCATTAGTGATGTCATCAGTGATGTCACTGAAGTATGGTGTTCTGTGTTTAACTGTATAGATGAAGAAATGGAAGTGTGATTGATTCTTTACAGGACTGACTTGGTGTGTGAGTAACTCCATGGATGAGTGGCAGTGTGTGACTGTCTGCATAGGTGTATGAGTGCATATGATAGTGTTGTAATAATGAGTGACTGTATGTATGAGTGATTGTATGGGTGAATGAGTGAATGTGTGTGTAGACGTAGGAATCAGTGAGTGCGTATGTAGTAACTGGTATTGGTGTGTCATGATGTCATCAGTGATGTCATTTGAGATGTCATCAGTGATGTCATCAGTGATGTCATTTGAGATGTCATCAGTGATGTCATCAGTGATGTCACTGACCATGTCATGAATGATGTAATATGTGACATCATCAGCAGTGGATTGCGGGTGCGCGATATATAGTTAGTGCAACTAACTATATATGGAATTTCAATGGTTTTGTGTGAGTAAAATAAGGTTTTCTAAATGCTAATTCCTAACTATATATGGTCTATAACCTATGGTTTTTTCAGTGAATTTTCAAGGTTTTGTAAATGCTAATTCCTAACTATATATGGTCTATAACCTATGGTTTTTTCTGTGAATTTCTATATATATATATATTGCAGTAGCAAGATTTCTTTGTAAAAAAGACGTCGCACACCACTCTTTAGATTACGCTGTTCGTTTCATTTCTTATAGGTCTCCCACCCAAATACATATATATACTGAAAATAAACATAGGTTTTAGGGGTGTTATAGTTAGTTGGACATTTCACTCGTACAAAACTGTTGAAATTCCCCCGTTATAGTTAGTCGTACTAACTATAACTCGCGCGCCCGCAATCCACTGCTGATGATGTCACATATTACATCATTCATGACATGGTCAGTGAAATCACTGATGACATCTCAAATGACATCACTGATGAGATCACTGATGACATCATCCAGTGAATGTGTTTTGGTACAATATTTAAATAAGTATTTGCTATATATATATATATATATATATAGCAGTCTGCATTGAGGACTGAGTGGATGTATAAGTGTCTGAATGGAGGATTTAGTAGCAATGTGCTTGACTGTCTAAGTGACGATTATAAAGTGTCTCACTAAATGTATGGGATAGTGATTAAACTGTGTGAATACCTTTATCACTCTATCTCTTGTTGTGTAAACTACTACATAAGTTGGTTACTAGCTATGTGAAAGTCTATATTAGTTATTAATTAGTTAAGTGAGTATTTGTATGGGATAGTGAATGAATGTGTGTGTGTGGTTGGGTGGAAGGTGTGTGACTGTCCAAAGATGTGTAAATAGTTGATTTAGTAGGTATATGAGGTTAAGACTGTATGTGGAAACAGTTGTTTGGGTGAGTGAATCTCATTATGGGTGTGGTGATTAGTAAATATATTTCTCAATGATACATGTCCAACAAACTAGAAATACAAATGGCAGTGTATGTGACAGTTGTTGTATATAAATAAGTGTACATAAGACTCAGTGATTGTATGAGTGACGTATGGATAACTGTATACTTGTAATAGTGATTTTATAACAGTAAGTATGAGTTACTATCTACATGAATAAATAAAGTGGTGTTTGTGTAAGTGTGTAGCTTAGTAAATATAAGTATGATCAATTGTTTGCATAAGTGAAGAGGATGACTGCATAAGTGAATAGGATGTGTGCTGGTGTGTAATGTTGATGTAGGTGTATAAGTGTATTTGATAGTGTTCTATTGATCTTTGTTAGCATGTATGAGTGAATCTATAGGTACGTGTTTAGATGTGTGTGTAGATGTAGGAATCACTGAGTGGGTTTTTAGAAACTTGAATTGGTGTGTCAATGGTTTCAAATATGGTACTTCATATTTTATAATGAGTGTTGAAAAGTTATACTAGTGCATGATAAGATGTATTAGATTGTCACGTGGATCATATCATCAGTGATGTCATCAGTGATGTCATTTGAGATGTCATCAGTGATGTCACTGACCATGTCATGAATGATGTAATATGTGACATCATCAGCAGTGGATTGCGGGCGCGTGAGTTATAGTTGGTACGACTAACTATAACGGGGGAATTTCAATGGTTTTGTACGAGTGAAATGTCCAACTAACTATAACACCCCATAAACCTATGGTTTTTTCAGTAAATTTCTAAGGTTTTGTAAATGCTAATTCCTAACTATAACATGTCTGAAACCTATGGTTTTTTCAGTGAATTTCAAAGGTTTTGCAAATGACAATTTTTAAATGTATTAATTCTTATGTTTATTTTTTTGATACTGATTTACAAATTTTTTTTAAACTATTTATTTTTTAGATATTTTATTTTTTAAATTACATTATACATTACATACCAAAATATACTTTCTCAGAATGAATTACTTCCGTTTAAATACTTTGCAAATAGGCAATAGAGTTTTAAGTACAGTAGTTACAGTTGTTGCAATAGGCAACACAATTTCAAACCTAATGCAACATTGAGCTGAATGGGAATTTCTAGTTAACCACATCGCTGCGGCGGCTATTCCGCCGCAGGGCTAAGGGGGTGGGGGGGGGCCGCGCGGCGGGCTCATGCTGGTGACGGAACCGCTCTGTCACCAGCCGCGGTTGAGCTGTGCTCACGACGGAGCGGGTCCGTCATGGCCCTGCCCGCTTAATAGATCGCGCCGCGCAGGTGCGAAATCAGCGCCGCGCAGGCACGTCGGGCGGGCCATGACGGAACCGCTCCGTCATCAGCACAGCGCCACCGCGGCTGATGACAGAGCAGTTCCGTCATCAACATGGAACCGGTTAATTGAAATTAGCTACTTTATGGATTACTTTTCTAACCACAGGACTGGATCCTAGATTCAGTCCTGGGACATCTCCTGTAAACAGTTGAGTAAAAGCGTTTTGGTTACAGTAATGATTTTTAAGGAATATTATTGTATTTTAAAAGTTGACACTTAGAAACTTTTTCACATAGAATCACCAATGTTATCCTATGGGTGGAAATTCACTTAGCAAGTAAGTAGTGTTATCATTACTATTTCTTCCTTAGTGGTGGATCCTGGATCCAGCACTGGTGCATCTCCTGTAAACAATTGAAATAATGCGTTTAAGTCATACAGGCGATTTTTTAGGAATATTTGTAGTTTGTGAAAATAGACACAAACTTTTCTGGTGAAAACCAGACAATGGATTCCTACGGAAGGAAATACAAGTTACTTGTAAGTATGGTCAGAATTACTTTTCAGGATCAGTACTGGGCTCAAAGATGCAGCACTGATGTCTCACCTGATAACAGGTGAGTAAATCGGAATTCGTTGTTTGACTGATTTTAGGTGAATATGTTCAAGTTCCAAACTCCACACTTAGAAGAATTTCCAAGTTAAACCAGTCAATGTTACCCTATGGAAGGAAATTCACTTAGCAGGTAAGTAGTGTTATCGTTACTTTTTCTTACTCAGTGGTGGATCCTGGATCCAGCATTGGTGCATCTCCTGTAAACAGTTGAAAGAATGCGTTTAAGTTATACAGGCGATTTTTTTGGAATATTTGTAGTTTGTGAAAATAGACATTTAGAAACTTTTCTGGTGAAAACCAGACAATGGATTCCTATGGAAGGAAATACAAGTTACCGGTAAGTAAGGTTAGAATTACTTTTCAGGGTCAGTGCTGGGCTTAAAGATGCAGCAATTGGTTCTCTCCTGATAACAGGTGAGTAAATCGGAATTCATTGTTCGGATGATTTTAGGTGAATATTTAAAAGTTGCAAAACTCCACACTTAGAAGAATTTCCAAGTGAAACCAGTCAATGTTAGCCTATGGAAGGACATTCAAGTTACTGGTAAGTATGGTTAGAATTACTTTTCAGGATCAGTACTGGGCTCAAAGATTCTGCACTGAGGTCTCTCCTGATAACAGGTGAGTGAATCGGAATTCGTAGTACATCCAGTAAGCGCCACAGAGCTGCGTAGCAGAAAGATGTAAAAAGGGTCACGGCCTGCACCACCTCTCTGCAACACAGCGCAGTGGCGCTTCCTGGAAGCACCTGGTGGGTACTTGGCCACTATGGTCCCTCAAGTTTGAAATGGAATTTTTTCTCCAACTTAAAACACGCCACAGGGCATGTTTGCACACGTCACGCCAGGCCCCTCCCCTCCCTTCACCACTGTGTAAACACGCCCTGTCACCATTCTAAGTTGAGAGATTAAGTCCCCTTCAATCCTAAGGATCCCTAGGGTCAAACTAGTCCACTAGGTACCTCCAGTAAGTGCCACAGAGCTGCGTTTCAACGAGGTGTAAAAAGGGGCGTGGCCTCTGAACACCTGTCTGCAATGCAGCTCCCTGGCGCATACTGGACATACCTGTTGGGCTATTTGGCCCTCAGGGACCCTCAGTATTGAAAGAGAATTAATTCCCCAACTTAAAACGCGACACAGGGCGCGTTTGCACAGTGGTGAAGAAAAGAGGCGTGGCCTAAGGTGATATGTCTGCAAGCACACTGTGCGGTGCGTTTTAAGTTAGAGAATTAATTCCTCCTCAATCCTGTGGGTCCCTGGGGGCAAACCAGCCCACCAGGTCTCTCCAGTATGCGCCAGGAGGCTGCGTTGCAGAGAGGTGTTCAGAGGCCACGCCCCTTTTTACAACACTCTGCAACGCAGCTCCGTGGTGCTTACTATAGGTACCTGGTGGGCTAGTTGGCCCCCAGCGACCCTCAGTATTGACAAAGAATTAATTCCTCAACTTAAACAGTGCCACAGGGCGTGTTGGCACACATGTGAACTCAGGCCCCGCCCCCTCCCTTTACCACTGTGCAAACGCGCCCCGTGGCGCGTTTTAAGTTGGGGAATTAGGTCCCTTTGAATCCTGGGGTCCAACCAGCCCACCAGCTACCTCCAGTAAGCGCCACTGAGCTACGTTGCAGAGAGGTGTAAAAAGGGGCGTGGCCTCACAACACCTCTCTGCAACGGAGCTCCCTGGGGCATACTGGAGGTACCAGGTGGGCTAGTTGGCCCCCAGGGACCCCCAGTATGCAGGATGAATTTGTTCCCCCTCTGCAAACGCGCCAGGGGGTGCGTTTGAAGAGTGGTTCAATGAGGGGGTGTGGCCTTTGGCCGCGATCCTGTTTTTTTTTTTTTTTTGTTTTTTAGTTCTGGGGCTGTGTAGCTCCTCTTCTTTTTAATTTTTTTTTTAGCCCTGGGACCCCATCCCCCAGGGCCTGCCCCCACTTTTTAATTTAAATTAAAAAAAAAAAATTCGGTAAGGGTGCCGCGTGGGCCCCCCTCCAGAGGCCATAATTTGCCCCGGGGACCCCATCACCCAGGGCATGGCCCATTTTTTTTTTATTATTATTTTGGAGGGGGGCTACTTTGCCCCACTCCTGTGGCCAGTTGTGGCCCCGGGGACCCCATCCCCCGGGGCGTTTATTTTTTTATAAAATATTTTTTGGGGGGGAGGGGGGCCACTACTAGCCCAGGGGACCCCATCCCCCGGGGCTGGCCCACTCCGTTGGGGACAGTGGCGGGGTCCCCAATCCCCCCACGGTCCCAACCGGCTCGGCGCATCCTGCGGGAGCCGGCATTGCTTTTCCACATGGGGAGCAGTTAACATGCTGCTCCCCCTGTGGAAAAGCAATCTGCAGGTTTTCTGCTCTCTCTTCCAAATAGGAAAGCAGTTTGCAATGACAAGGTGGGAGCCGCGAGGCTCCCGCCCCGTCATTGCAAACGGCAGTGTCCCGGGGGTGGGCACCCCGGGACACTGCAGGAGCCGGCCCCCCGGGGGTGGCCGTCCCCAGGGCCCTTGAGAGCTCCAGGAGGGGGGCCACGCGGCCACTCTCCCATCATTTGTAAAGCACCGTGAGCCCCCCGCATATATTTAATTGGAGTCATGGGGGTGGCGGTCCCCAGGGCTGGGGGGGCCTCAGAGCCCCACCACCCACACCCATTTCAATAAAGCCCCGGGCGGTGGGGGTCCTCGCGGCTGCAGGGGGGCCCGTGAGCCCCCCGCATACATTAACTAAGAGCCCCGGGGGGTGGCGGTCGCCAGGGCAGTGTGGGGAGGATTGGGACCCCCACTTTTTTCTTAATATTGCCCCCGGGATTTGGCCCCCGGGGGCAAATTACCATATTTACAGGGAGACTGCGTTTCTTTTTTTTTGCTATTGCTAGGATGCGCGGATCCTATACGCATCCCGTGATTTAAAGAAAAAAAACGAAAACATTGTTTGGGCCCTGGGGGTCCTTGTGGGACCCCCTGAGCAGGCCTAGGGGGTCAGGGTGTGTCTACCCTACCCCCTTTTCGCGTTTTGAGGTATTTGTTTTTGGTTTCTTGTGCCTCGGTTCTACCGAGGCACAAGATGGCTGCCAACACTTCCTGATTTTGACAGTTGTCAGCCAATTAGCATTCAGCTCGTGCGCGTAGGGTACGTGGATAGATACGCGGATCCACCACGCCCATAGATATATATGTGACTTTAACTGTTGTTTTCTCAGGAACTACTGAACGGATTTACACCAAATAAGCAAAAGGCACGAGTCTGAACCAAATTTGGTGTAATTCCGTTCAGCATTTCAGGCTGTAGCTGCGGCTAAACATCCTACGGGAAATTGCATGGGGAAAACGTGCTTTGGGACCCCCCTTTTTCCTCGGCCCCCACTTGATCAGTCACCCCCAAACTGTCAGGGAAGGAGCAGAACTGAGCTGGCCAAAAGTTTGGAAAATTTCACGCACATTCATCAACCGGCGCCAAAGTTATTCCAAATAGAATGGGCAGATTTCCTATGGAAAATAGGTCCTAACTATAACTACCTACTGCCGCCCGCCAGTAGGATATATATATATATGCAGCTATGGTTCCAGATCACCTGAGGTCTCATCCTGTGTAAATAGTGTATGTCTGGTGTATATATATTTATTGAGAATATGCTTGTACATTCGTGTTTTTATACATATATTTATATATGAATAAATTATAGTCCTTATATATTTTTTTACACCTGATTTTAACATGATATTACAAATCAAGTATATTTCTGATATTTATTACGATGACAATTGTTTACAAGACACTATTTGCACTTTATCGACGTGTTGCACATTGCCAATTTTGCACTGCATTTTGAATCTTTTAAATTTGGATTATCCAGTGAAATTTCTTTAAGTGTATTGCTAAAAACGACAATATGGCATTAGCACTTTATTTACTGTTGTTTGCACATTGCTACACAGGTTGGAATCAGGGATTATCCCGTGATGAACTCTGCATTGATATGTTGTCTATGTCTATGATATTATTCATTTTACATGTGACCATGTTCCACCAATGAGTGTACACTAAAACCACCACTAGTACTTTAAAAATTGCCTCCTCCCTTGCATGCGTCATGTGATCAAGGCCTCTGTGAAGGCCGAAACGTCATGCTGAGGTGTGCCGTCTCCCCGACGAAATAAAATACACTGCTCACCTGCACTTGGGTCTCCTCTCTTCTTCTGCGCTGCGGTATCCAGGATTGGGCTCCAGGCGAGAGCAAGCAGGGACTGTTTCATATATATATATGTGTAAACAAAGGAGTGCCCCAAATGAAGACATCACACTCAGAGGGGTTAATGCACTCCACTGCCGGCAGCAACAGTTGCAGCTTTTCCCCATACCTCCATATTCAAGTCACCATACGCGTTTCAAGCACTATGTCTGCTCTTCATCAGTGGCTCAAGTAAAATCACGGAGGCAGTGAATTTTTCAAACGAAAATGGCTTTTTATTCAAAAGTTCCGCCCATGTGGGCGCATGGCATCCTGGTAGTAGTAGTCAATGAAATGGTTGCCCCAGCTTTAGTTCGTCATCCTCCCTAGTGAGCACTGCATACTCCGTGAAACAGTTAATCCAAGTGGAATTTTAATTACAATGTCTCTGCCCATGTGGGGGAAGTAATTGAGGAGAAAGTTGTCCTGTTCCCAATAGAATCCCGGTAGTGAGGCCCCCTTCGCTCCATACAGTGCCCGCAATATCGAGCACCTAGGATCCGCCTTGCACGCGGCGGGACATCTTCGCGGCCGGACCAGCCGCAAAATTTGCAAACAAAGGAGTGCCCCAAATGTAGACATTTGGGAACAGGACAACTTTCTCCTCAAGCTTCGAAACGCGTCGGGCAGATCCCTTACGGAGCGGCATCCACGAGTGGATCCCCGTCCTCACCTATACATAAAGCAAGCTGCTGTTCGCGTGCTACTCAAAGGTGGACACCTGCGAGCATTGATAGATATATATATATATAAACTCCAAGCACTCTCAAACCTCCGAGTTTCAGCGAGAAAGAATGCGCGGCCTTCCTCTTCGTGGTAAGTAGGAAATTGTTTTTATTGCGTATATATATAATATATATATATATATATATATATATATATATATATATATATATATATATATATATATATATATATATATATATATCCAGAACGCACTTCACCAGGTCTAATGGATACAAGCACAAGTGTGCACGGACTGCATGCACTTGTTAATAACTTCCTTGGCAGTAACACCAGACCTGTTGGTTTACCAATGCTTGGTAAAACTGATACAACTAATCTACTGTGGCTGCCCTCAAAAAAGCAGACTCTAGTCCAACAAAAATAGTAATAATGCTCTCAAAAAGTAGTGCACCACCATCTATGAATGGGAAAGGTAACTTTTTCTTAAATATCTTCAGTAAAAGATACAATTTCCATAAGGAATAAAACAAGACAAGTTTCAGAATCTGACTTAATTGCCATTTAAATGTAACCAGGCCCTGGCTGGGTGACCCTTTTGCATTCATGTGACTTCTTGAAAAAGCTCATGCGTTCAGTTCCACGTTTTGTATATGATACAGGAGTGACAGAATGCAAATAGAGAAAATAAATTGAAGTTGCGAACATGCATTGTTCAGTGTTAAGAGTTATGTGAACCTATGTACTGGCAAGATCACGGATACACTAGAATAGTAAGTTAAATTACGATTTCAAAATATAATGTAGTGGCCTGAATTTAATGTCAATTTTCCATTTTTCTCGGAAAACCACCTTTAAAAGAATAAGCCAAGCAAGAGGCCTTCATTTCCCATCACCCATCAGCACAGGAAATTACATTATGGCACCCTGGACTCCTCCCCGTCCTACCACCTGCTTAATGACAGTTCTATTATGGATGTGCATAGGGTGCACCAAAGGCAAGCCGTTTTGCACCCACCCTCGCCTAGACCGCACCAAGCGCCTAAAACCCTGGTCCGATTACAGTCCAGCGATACTCTGCAGCACTCCTTAGATCACTAGACCCAGACACCGCTTCCCCAACTGCTGCCACGCCACGCCACACCTCACACCACGGTAGGAGCTTTCACCTGTACCCACTGCCAGTTCTCTAGCAGCCACCCACCCACACACACACCCCACACAAATCCTACAACCCCCTAAACTCTCCCTCCCAACACGCACACTACACAAGTACCAACAACACCTACACTCCCAACCCTACACCACATGCCATATCATACCCACACATCAACGCCCACTCGCATGCATGCTTCTCAACACACAATCACTCAGCAAACATACAACCAAAATATGGGACCTTCTGAACAGCGATGCACATGACATCCCCTTCATCAGAGAGACCAGATTTAACCCCTCTTCGGCTTCCGACATTGTTACAATGGGCTACAAGATAGCTCGACAGGACTGCCTTCACAAGCCAGAAGTAGTACTCACTATCACCTACAAGGAACCCATCAAATCCACAGAGAATGCCACCCCATTTATGGAACACCTGCACTTCAAGCAGCAAATGACCCAAAAATTCACCCTGAACGGACCCTCACCTACCGACCACCTGGACCCCAACCCACCTTTACCAACCTCATCACCAACTTTGCAAGTCCACTCACCATCGACTCCAAAGCCTAAATTGCCTTCTATGATTTCAACATTCTCCTGGAAGAGTGAAATGACCACTGCTCCACAGTACCCCCTCGAAAGATTGAGCAACTTCGGACTCACTCAGCTCCTCACAAAAACAACACACACCAGAGGACACACACTGGATCCGATCTTCACCAGAAGCAACATTTCCACTACACAGCTCACATGGACCAACCACTCCATCATCCACTTCCAAATCTACACACCTTGAGTCAGCACCCCTACCAGGTTCACCACTCCAAGCCGCAGCTCGAGCAAAATCACATAAGTAAAATGGCTGAACGCCCTCAGCACTGATCAGCCTAGCCCAAAAGACAACCTCGACAAGGACATCAACAACTGGATCAAGAACTACGCGGACTCCATCGCACCCATCAAACCCAACAAGTGTAGTAGATCAAGCATGCCACCTGGTACACAGAAGACCTCAGAGACACCAAACAACACTGTAAACAGCTAGAAAGGAAATGGAGAGCCAACAAATGAACCACGGACATAACTGCCTACAAGGCTGCCCTCAGAAGCTATCACAAGTAAATTCGAGACACCAAGAATAAAGCACTAGTAGACTGTATCGAAGGAGGGTCCAACAGCTGCATCGAAAACTTCTTGATTGTCAAAGATTTCACCTCGTCCTCAGCCACGGTCAGCATCATTGCTGCCTCCAAACAATCTATCCAACTTCTTCCAAGGCAAAATTACAAACATCTACGGCAACGTCACACACCAACCCAACCCCAGAGAACTCGTTGCTAATCCACCCACGGCCAACCAAGACAACCACCTGACCAAATGGACAACCCTCCCCAGAAACAACTCAGTGGCATTCATGCAGACCATCCACTCAGTGGCCCAAACGAAACCATGCCCACAACACATCTACAACCTGGGAACATCAGCAATTAGCACCACCCTGAACCACATCATCAACACCTACATCACGTCAGCCACTTTCTCGAATTAATGGAAACTTGCAGAAATAAACACCCTCCTCAAGAAGCCCACAGCCGACCCAAAATAACTAAGCAACTTCCGATCCATCGCCCTGTGCCCCTATCCAGCCAAAGTGATTGAGAAGGCCATTAACATGCAACTCACAACACACCTCAAACTTTACTACCATCTTCTACACAACACACAATCAGGATTCAGAAAGAACCACAGCACTGAAACAGCTCTCATTCTGGCCACCAACGACATTTGAAATATCAGGACCAAGGAGAAACGGCGGCCGAGACACTGTCTCCCACAGCACCATCATCAGAAGACTCCAAGAGACTGGCATACAAGATCCACTCTCAAACGGATCCGCTCTCAATTGGATTGGTTCCTTCCGCGTGGGAAGAACCCCATGGTCAGGCAGCCACCATTCACATCCGAGACCAAGAAACTGAAATGCAGTGTCCCACAGGGATCGTCCCTCAGCCCCACTCTTTTCAACATATACATGACATCACTCGCCAACATCATCTGAGCACAAGACATCATCGTCATCTCTTACGCTACTGACACCCAACTCATCCTCTCTCTGACGGACAAGACCAACACCACCAGAACCAACTTCACCAGCTGCATGACCACAGTAGCAGATTGGATGCTAACCAACTGCCTGAAGCTCAACTCTGACAAGACAGAAGTATTTTTCGGTAACAAGACCTCCCCATGGAATTCCACCTGGTGGCCATCGGAGCTCGAGTCAATACCCATGCACACAGACCACGTAAGAAATATAGGGATTATCCTAGATGACAAACACAACATGATGGCTCAAGTCAAAGCAGTGTGCATCTTCTGCTTCCACATCCTTCACAGCTTTGCGAAAGATCTTCAAATGGTTGACTGAGAGCGCCAGATGGACCATCTCACAAGCACTCACCACCAGCAGGCTGGACTACGGCAACACTCTCTATGCCGGAATCTCCAAACAACTCCTACACAGACTCCAGACCATCCAGAACGCAGCCGCAAGACTCATACTCAACCTCCCACGCTGCACTATGACTGAGTGGCTCCATTTCATGGTGCAGGCACACCTTCTTCCCCTCAGAGTGATTCACTTGTTGAAGTAAGATGCAAAGATACTGTGGTCGTTTACCTCTTTTTGAGGAAGTTAGCACACTCAAAATAATCAATCAGTTGTTTTAATTCTTTATGTCCCGAAGGCACTAAACTGACTTGAGTGAGCTCTGAGCCTGTGGGTGTCCACCTCTGGAAGCTTCACTGGCTCCCCATTCACAAGTGCAGCCAATTCAAATTTATCGCACATACATACAAAGCCTTACACAACACAGAACCAGAATACCTGAACATTCGAATACACTTTCACCAATCCACTAGATACCTACGCTCTGCCTCACAGTCACTCGCACACACAAACCCTGCATCCGCCAAAGCAAAATTTGAGGTCGATCATTCTCCTACGTCCCACCCAAGACATGGCACTATCTCCCTCAAAACATCAGAGCCTCCTCCTCACTTATTGAGTTCCGTAAGAAGCTGAAGACATGTCTCTTCAAATAAGCAGCTTGCTACCACACAGCTTGCTCAAGATTAACATAACAAAATATACCACTTGTCTCATCTAGACCAGGATGAGTACATTAAGGGACGGGGTTACCTACCAAATCATAACTTTAATAGAACACACTGCAGGAATTAAGCACAGTGGTGGTATACGGTGGATAATCTTCATCAGCACAGAACTATACAAGAATTTCCTCAAAACTCAACTAGACACGAAAAACCATCAATGAGCTCCTCATTACAACATTTTTAGATTTTTTAGATTTACATTTTTGTAAAAGTTCCTTGATGTCTTGAGAACAAAACATGAATATTTACCTCATTGAATGAATGGTAAATAGCTTTCATTATGCGTAAACCAGGGGTATGTGCAGGAGGACTAAAGAGTCACTGCCCTTACACTGTCCTAATTATCCTGCTGCAAAGAAACAAAATAATAAATGTAGGGTATCTGGTTGGTTGGTTTGCCACTGAGTAGGTTTCAATATGAAAAATAATGATCAAGTGACACTTCAGTACCCACTTCACAAGTTTATATTATAAAGCCTGCTTTTATTGAGTGACAAAAACCATTTAAACAAGGAACAATTAGGGAAAACTAAGAGTAAGGTTTCACTAACAATAAAATTCTCATGAAAGATATGCCAGTCCCTCCGAAGACCGTTCAGCAGTCCACTAGCGCGAGAATGAGAATCATTCTGTCCACGTAGTTGATGTATCATACACATAGTTTCATAATTTTACAACCCAAATCAGCACCTAACAACAGTGAAAACAGTACGCACAACAGGTGATTTCATTAATGGTAATGGTGATCAGCCATTAGGACAGTGAACCCATAGTCATCTCTCCCAGTGGCTCGATGGAACGCAAGTCGGAGTGCGAAACAAGAACCTGCAACTGAAAAACAAGAGTGGATCCAACTGTTGACAGCGAGTATTGAGAATACCTAAACTTAGAGCTCCTGGCCATGATCCCAAGAAATGGTGCAAGGTTATCGAACAACTGCAAGACCTTACTGCAGTAGAGCAGGTCAAAAAATTAGTATCTATCAATCTGGCATCCCAACGGATTTCTTCTTCAGCATTTTGTAGCTCAGGATCAGAGCTCATCTGGGCAGAACCAGCCGTTGC
Organism: Lissotriton helveticus; assembly: GCF_964261635.1. NCBI lineage: Eukaryota > Metazoa > Chordata > Amphibia > Caudata > Salamandridae > Lissotriton > Lissotriton helveticus. The sequence goes on from NC_136063.1 coordinate 1,270,510,605, forward strand.
ACAATAACGGACCCAGAGTTGGCGATCGTACTGCAGGGATCCGTGTCCTTAGATCAGGCCCTCACCACAGCCTTTCCTGTATACTTCAGCTGGACAAGTTGAACTGCAGCACCAGAGTTACTCATAACTATGACTGAGTGGCTCCATTTGATGGTGCATGCACACCTTCTCCCCTCAGAGTGATTCACTTATTGAACTAAGATGCAAAGATACCGTGGTCGTTTACCTCCTTTTGAGGAATTTAGCACACTCAAAATAATCAGTCGTTTCAATTCTTTATGCCCCGACGGCACTGAACTGACTTGAGTGAGCTCTGAACGTGTGGGTGTCCAGTCCCAAACAGAGGACAGCCCAGACATGCATACTGGGTTGTAAGAGATGACTGCAGTGCAAAGGTTTGCAATGAGAAAAGTGCTCGCATCATGCAAAGGACAAATGAAGACAAAAGTTTTAAAAACATCGGGAAACTCAATTATAAATGTGAAAATATCTCAGTGAAACACTGTCACTAGATAAACTGGACAGAGAGACGTTACCACTTAAACCAACGATGAGGCGTGTAGTAGCCCTGGAGGGAAAAGGATCAGGAAAAGAAAAAAGCCTGCCTATGACGGGGGGCTCCGATGTGCCATGCGGATTACAAGGAAGAAACCGAGATTTCACCTTCCCTACAACATGGAGGCAGAGTGCATGGCGCAGTATTACCCTGACGTTACAACAAGGGGGCCAGATTCCGCGTCTGGAGGATAAACTGTGCAGTCTCTGCCTTCTTGGACCTTTCAAATAATTTGTTATACATTATCGCACATATCTGATAAAACAGTGCCTTTTCCCCTTTTAAGTGCCTTTCAATAAGCAACATATTTTAACCAATTTTTAGAGAAGAACGAGTAATAAATGGAAATCACTTGACTCGATTTATTAGAGGATACGTTTCAAATTCTAGATATTAGTATCAACATGTACACAACCAACTATAGATGGCCGTGTCCAAACGGACAAGCGCTCCTTGTTAGCTGGCTTTAATACTCAGACCTTTCAGCTGGATCTCGCCTCTCGGCCATCAATAGTCCACACACACCATCATTTATCGCGAGACCCTCATTCACATTCTCTGCAGAATTACCTAACCTTTTGATTTCTAATGAGTTTGTCACAGATCCAGGACTCCGGAATTTTACTTACATTTTTCTTCTGGCCTCTGACCGCCTGAAACTCATACGCTGACTGTAAATCATAACAAAGGCATCAGTCAAGCAAGCGCCTCAGTTATCTTAAGAACAAGATGAATACGTATACGATGGGTCTGGTGGCATTTGAAATGGGCAGGGATTCACAACACCATCACGCAAAGTTCCGATCGATATCCCAGCAGGGTCCACAGGCAGTAAAAGGATATTGGCCCAAGAGATAGGTTTCAGGAAGTACCAAAAAGTCAGAGAACTTTAAGCATCGGTAACAACCAAAACAAGTGCCCGAATGTCAGATGAGGAGGGGCAGTCTGCAGGTCTGCAAGGTTTGAAAGGACTTGGAAATGGGCAGCTTTGTATTAAATTACTCTATTAAGGTTCTAGCTTTGCACATTACATTAGGAAGTTTTCGTCTAGTGGCTAAGCTGATGTCTCTTTGACCCTGACTATCCACTAGACCAAATGTTGTAAATCTGAGGAAATGACTCCATATTCCTGGTCTGACCTCCCTACCCCACCCAGTTTAACCTCACAATGGAAATCTATTTAGAAATGGCTGTGCACTTTGGAAGCTATATGTTAGTCATTGCAGATGGCTAAGTGCCTGATTTAAAGCTCTGAATGTAAGATGAAAACCAATTGCTTCGCATTTCAGCATTATTAAGCATTACAACATTCAGAACTTGATAACGAGGGCACCGTTGAATTTGGTAAACATTACACATTTCAGTTTGTGTAATGCACTAATCATCCATATTATCATTAGTTACACATAAGTAGTACGGACGGGAAGAGGGGTTGGGGGTGCTGGAGCCTGACTCAAGATGGCGGTAGACACCGTCTGTGAATTCTGCTGTAGCCATGTAGAAAGAAGCATTCTATGCTGGCCAAGAGGTACCTGAGAGGACAATACTGCCTGGGAGGTATGCAAGTGCACTGCTAGGGAACTGGAATGCCACCACAGCGGAGACGCCAAAGGGGCCTTGCTGGGTGATAGCGACACTACACAAAGCAAATCAGACTAGGGCCTGCGGTGTTTCCGGGATGTTTTTACGAGTGACTGCAGGGTGCAGCCACTGCACTTTAGACCCACCCACATTGCAGGGTCTGTGCGAGCTGGGATGGAAACTAGCTCCCAAGTGACCATGGCTGGGGCAGAGAGCTGCGAGTGAGCGAAGACACATGGGGGCAGTGTTCGAAGCAGAGCCTGCTCAAGGTTGTGGGGGGGGCAGAGAAATGCGAAATACTCCAGCACCAGAGCCTAACCATTTATAAGAAGACCAGGCCAAGGAGATGAAACTCAGAGGTGGGACGTGCCCCTATCCCGCCTGTAGTACCAGAGAAAAGCCCATTCTGTGATAGTTTTTACTAGGCCCCTTGGTGTGTCAGAGAGACTGGATATATGAAGCAATAGAGGCCCCAGTTATACATCGCCAGGCCACATGGCAGGGAAGAGGTCAAAAAAGGCATAAGCATAAAAAAATATTCCAGCAGGTCCCACCCAAAAAAAACGGATGGACCGAAGTTCCACACTATGGAAGAGCATCAATTGCAGGAAAAAAGCTCGGAAGACGATACTGACAACAGAATCAGAAAAAGCTTTATGATACACAATATCATGATAACTGTGAGGTTATGACCATAGTGTCAAGGGATGCATTGAAAGCTGTGCTCCAGGGATGTTTATAGCCGAAGCTGCATCATCATGGCTAAAAACAAAAGCTATGAGAACCTCAGCTTCTTTGACTGAGAACAGAACTCGATGAGGCAGAAGATAGTCACAAATGCATGCAGTCCCAGAAAAACTGGAGGAAATTCACGCCCAAAAGGTGTCAAATCAGGTCAATAGGGAAAGAAAAAGTACACTAACTTAGTGCAATTGGACAAAACATTTTGTAAAGTGGTCAATAAACCAGGAAAACGACTGGCAAACTTCCTCAGAGAATAACATGCAAGAAACACCAACATAATTGGACTGCAGGTCTGTGATGTTTTCTGTGGTTAATTTGCAAAAAAAAGAGCAACCGTTGGGCATTCAAAAGTGGATCTCCTCTTTCGTAATTGGTCTTTCTAAGGCATCCCTATCTTTGGATGATATTTTAGGCATGGAGGCCCCTGATAGTAGACTCTTCAAAGTGCAGAGTCACAGGCTTGTTATCGTAGAGATGGAATAGTTTCTTACCTGTAACTCGAGTTCTCTTGTAGGGGTATTTCGATGATAGTCATAATCATGTGAATAGTCCCGCCCATGTGCGTGTCAAGCATTCATTATCTCATGTTACCTCAGACTTGTGTCTTAATCCATGTTACTTTTCCAATCATTTGCTTCAACACTTCTTTTTAATTTTATAAACAGCCAGACTTCTAAAGTGAAAGGAGGTAAATTATGAGGCCATCTGAACTAATTCTAAACAATTCCTCACAATGCGCTCTATGTTCCTCAGTGAAAGATATCTCCCTGGTCTTAGATTTTTGGAGAAAAACTGTAATCCTCACATCCCATGACAGTATTTTGTATATTTTATATTCATTGGAACTCATCTAACGCAATGGGCCCCAGAAACTCTCCTCCTATTGTACAAAGGAATACATAAACATAGACATAAACAAAGATATAACAGTAATATATATTACATAAATGACAGCTTAGGTGTTGCGGATAAACACAACATATTCACAATAAAACAAGATTTAACTATCGCATATTCACAATAAAACAAGATTTAACTATCGCACAAACCCATAGTTCTAGTTTGACGCTAGGCAGCCTTCAAAACATTGCTTTACTGTGAAGGCGTAACACAACCCAAGAGGAAAAAATCAACTGTGCGCTAGTGTAGTCTCTCCGAGGTGTTCCAAAAAGTGAGTTATTACAAAATACATCAACGAACTTGAGAGCCACATCATTCTTTTTAGGATGTTCTCATTAAAGAAACTATTTCGGGAGGAGATCAAGCTCTTTTAAATATGACCGCAATTTCTGGAGGAAGTGTGCGGATGAGGACGTTTAGTATACTACTAGATACCTGGACGTTGCTAATAACCTCTGACCTGGGTTGATTTGTAATCAAAATGGTAGTCAAGTACCATTGGGGAGAGGATGTAGCCTTACGGTTAGAGTGGTCGACCTCGAAGCTGGGGAACCAGGCTCAAGCCTCTGCAACGACGCTCAACATCCTGTGATTATGGGGAAATCACTTAATCTCCCTTTGCCTAACAAAAATCAATGTGTCCAGTTGTAACGAATCTGGTGCTCATGTATAGCGCTCTGATACCCGATGTCTCGGATCTAGTTTGCGCTATATAAAACTCTATAAAAAAATTAATTTAAAAATGAAGTTCTTCCTCATAGCACAAAAACTATATTTACAGCAGAGGACACATTAGAATATTGGGTAAAAAGAGGTGGTAGCCTCAGGTAAATCATTATGCTAATTTTACACTGAACCAAACATAATTCAAACAATTTGAAAAAGATTCACCAAAATAAAAAAAAAACTATAAATTGGGAATGAGCAAAGATCAAACATATGTTTTGATCATCTAGAAAGTCTACAGCAATAATGAAAAGCTAGTTACTAATATGGCCTTAGCACCACGTTCGACGACTATTTTTATGGTTTAGACTTGGTTAACAAAAATATCTGTAAAAAAGTATCTGTTAAGTAATGCAGAATAGGAGAAACTAAGGTGTAGCTAAACGTTTTCATACTAGATGCATATTTTGCAATCCCTAAAATAGGTTACAAGAAAGAGGGGAACACTGGCACAGAAAAGAGGCCAAGTTTAAAAGAAAAGATGGTTGTAAGAGTCTCACTTAATTAACCCCTCCCATGCTCATGACGAGCTCAGCTCGTCATGAGCCACGGTGGCCGTGTGCTCATGACGAGCTCAGCTCGTCATAACGGCCGCAACACTCGCACGCAGGGCTAATTCCCCGCTATGCTGAACATTCTACAGAAACGGGTGTGGCCGTGACGAGCTGAGCTCGTCATGAGCACCGGGCGCTGTGCGCGCCCTCCCTCCCCCCAGCACAGTGGGGGAATCAGCCCCGCAGGCAAGGGGTTAATATTTACAAATGGGCATCTCTATCAGCTCTTTTTAGCCAAGTGCCTTGAATGCTTTCTGTTTCTATGGGACCACGTGCAGTTTGTACTTGTAGTAGTCTATGTTTGGACTTTACTTTCAGTCTACTTCCATAACATTAACTGTAACAAAACAATGTTGTAGATCGAGTGATCTTCTTGAAATCCACAGGCATGCTCCAAAATGAAATCTCATCTACTCGCGGCATTCAAAGGGATGCTGTTTTATTCAAGGTAAGGCAAATTTGAAAGTCACAGCAAGCAATGTGCATAGGGTTGGAACAGCATCCATAGAAGAGGTTAAAAATGCTGTTAGCAAACATTTAAGTGTGACTGGCTTTGATCTAATCTCTATCCATTTACTAATGCATATGGAAGAAGCGATAATGAGCTCTTTTTTAGTGCACGCCCCACACCTTTGCAGATTGCTGGTATTTTGACTCAGTGACACTGCCATTCAGTTCCTGTGCTCTATCCCTATAACAATAATTACAAAGGCTACATTGAATTGGCTTATTTAAATGTCCAATAGAGACACAGGAAGCAAAGTTGGTGCAGGAAGTGCACAGGGGGCATGGATGTTAAAGATCTCACATGGACTGCAGTGTACATTTACACCCGAGTTCTCCAGTGTAGATCCTGGAGGGCCGGTTCCATGCCAGATTTTTAAGATGACTACATTCATCTACATGTGGATATGCTATAAATCTGGCAGGGAACCGGCCCTCCAGGGCTGACATTGGAGAAACCCGATTTACACTACTCACGTATACAGGGCTTTAAGTGGGATGAAAAAAATGGAGGGTCTCTCAAAGTGGCCGGGCCAATGCAATTAAGGCTGTGGCTTAAAAACACCCAAGCTAAAAATATGTGCTTAGCTTAGTTTGCCGCCCCACTTGTATTTTGCTGCTTCTGTCATTGCATCCAGATATATGATACAACAAGTAACATCATACCTACAACAAGCCGGGACTATTGGCTTCGTAAATGGATGTTAGTTGCATAAGATAAATAAGCTGCAACTATGGCTTGTATTATATATCGAATAGCTTCCACTTAAAGCCCTGCTGACGCCACAACAATGTTGCTGCTCCTGCGTTTCAAAAAGAGAAGTGAAATCCAGAGAGAAAATTACCCTCTTTAAAGGATTTCCCTTCCTCTACAGTGCTCACCTGGCATGACGTCATGCAGTAACTTCTACACTAATGAGAAGTGTGAGCACGTGCACATCGATATGCCTGTTGTCACTGCAGTCCGGGGAATACGGACTGCCTGTGGGAGGGCACAAAACAGAGCCCGATAGAGACATGTTTCAAGGCCCCCTTTGAAAAACTGCTGGTGCTCAGCACCAGGGAGACCCGGCCCACTTAAAGCCCTGGACGAAAAACTGGAAAAGTGTTGCTCCCGGTTCCTACTGTGGCACAGATGAGTGCAGATTTTAAAGCCTACAGTAATACATGTCACAGAAAAGTGCCCTGGCATGCAGAAAAAGCAATTTTTATACTCTAGATAAGTCACCCCTAACGTGCCCAGTAGACTGCGGGGCTGGGTGCTTAAAATTCAAAAGTTTCACTTACTAAATATTTTTTTTTCAAAACTCCTTTAATTAAGTCAGCAAATATAGTAATTGGAGACAGTACAAAATCAGTACAGTATGCAAGTACCCATTTGTCGAATATTGAGCAGGTGACTATTACATGCTTTTAGTAAAACAAAAAATGTAACCATTCAGGCCCGTAAACGACAGCTCTGAACATTTCAAAACCATGTTTCATATACTGCAAAACAATATCTCGGTCAAGCCCCTCCAGCCCTTCCACCCGCATCATAGCTAACTGTACATCGTAACAGCCCAATGTGGCGTCTCTATATATTTCCGATTTCGGTTGCGTGTGGCGAGGGTGGTTCCAATACAAGGCCCCTATAGTCCGCCCATCTTTTCCATATCTGAAAGTGTTTCTGAGGGCACCCTTGCGCTTTAAAGATGGGTTGCTCCTGCCCCATACACCAATCACGACCCGCCCTCCAAACACCCAATTTGGGTGGAGACGGGTCCTTCCACACATTCGCAATATCCCTCTTGGCCAGGGTAAGACCTAAAAACAATAAATGCCTTTTATAAATGTTGCCCCCAATTTCGTTTGTAATATGCAGGAGAACTAACCTTGGCGAATGAGGTATAACCCAACCCAACACCTCAGACAAACTTCGAAGAACTCTCCTCCAGAACCAACCCAGCGAATCACAGCTCCAAACAGAATGCCATAGTGTACCCTCTGCGCCATCACATCTTAGGCACCTGGGGGAGTCGATTAGTCCTGCTCTCCAAAGCCGGTATCTAGTGAAATAAGTGCAATGTAAGTACTTGAATTGAATGAGCCTAAGATGGGATGCAATAGCCACATATCTAAGGGACTCCAGTGCTTCTCTCCAGTCGTCAATGTCCAGGGAACCCAAGTCTGTCTGCCATTTCTCACGAAGGGGATCAAGTGTCGTGGTGAGGTTTGTCACTAGCGTTTGGTAGATCCTCGCGGTTTATGGTCCCCCAGATCCCCCATAAACACTTTAGCCTCAACAGGGCTGAATTCCAGAAGGGAGTCCAGGTGAGCTATATATGGGGTTAAGGCATGTCTCCGCTGTAAGTACCTGTAAAATTGAGTATGGGGCATATCATACTGAATATTTAAGAAAAGTGTACGCTTCCAGTGAACGGTAACCAAATGCTAGGGAGTTGGCTGTTCATATTGCGACATTGGAGCACAAAAACGTTTCTTGGTTGCCTCTGGTGCACAACCCCAGATTTTAGTAGAAAAATCTTGGCACACAGGCTGGAAGCGTTTGCCCCATATTTGCATTAAAGTTGCAGGTAGTAATTGCATAACCCAAGGATAATTTCGAAGACCGGTTCTATTACTATTAGTTTTTTTTTCACTCGGTGCAGTCAAAACATATACAACTTAACCTATGAGCCATAAATACACAGGATGCATCGAAACTGTAGACCACTTTTCCTAGTAGGTGCTAGGTTAAAAGGCCTATCCTGCCACTGAAATACTATCACTGCCAACATGGACAGTCATCTACAGCCGAGTGAATTGACAGTAGTCCCACTACTTTAAAGTGTGGTAAAAACAAGGTATGCCCCTCTGACTATACAACCCTGCTTTGGGTTTCAATCCCTATCACAAAAGGTACCTTCAGTGTACACACATAACTGGCGATTGTGCTCAAGCAAGAAAAAAAACTACAGCTTGCTACAGTGAATTTGAGGCAGAGGGGAACATTCTACAGAACCATGTTGAGGACCTTTTTCTATCCCAACAGTAGGTAAAGTTGCATGTTTTTATAAAGGGAATCATTCTGAATAAATGTCTACTTGCACAATTTCGGGAAGGAAAATGCAAGAAACTTGCATAAAAGTAATTTTTTAATTTTTTACTGCTTATGATAAATGTAGCCCAGTGGCGAAAGTACATTTTTGATCTTTGTAGCATAAAGAAATGTAACGTTTAAAAATCACACTATAGTGCTGATTGGACGTCTGGCAGTTGTAAACTAATTGTACTGGTCTACCTCCTGTCAAGTGGTAGTAATTAGCATCATGATGAGGTGTCAAAAGCTCTGCTGCTAGTGCGCAAGACTGAAGGAGTAAAGTCATTAACACCAAGGCCCCGATTACGATGTCGGACGTACCAGAGTCCGTCTGACATCGATTGGGAAGTGGGACCGAACGACCTCCTGTCGTCGGTAAAAAAACAGGAATTAGGATGCGAACGAACACTGTTCAGTTGCACTCCTATTCTTTACCATGGGAGTATGCATTCTGAACGGAATGCATGCTCATTCGGAATGCATGATCCCAAGGTAAAGAGCTATGGTGCAGTTCATCCCTGCACACAGTGGCAGGCACCTCAAGGTGCCTGCCACAGGGTGCAGTGCTCAACATTCATTGGCCTTGCACTTATTAGGGCCCTGCCGGGGGCCCCAAAAGTGGGATTGCGACAGCCTTTGTATGTCAGAAAAACGAGCGCAGAAAGTCTGAGGGAATCTGCCATTGGAATCCCTCGGGCGGAAAGAGCTGCCCAAGGGATTACTGGAGGCTTTCCGAATGACTGACGGGCTCTCCCAGCCCGTCGGAGGCCATTCGGATATCCGGTTCAGAATCCTTTCCGTCCGACCCCACCAAAATGGGTCGTCGGAAAGGAATCTGAACGGGTCATTTCGATGTGGTCGGAATGGCTCCAATCGATGGTCGGAGCTGATTCGACTGCATCGAAATAAGCCCCTTAGTTGGTGTTACACCTGCATCTTTTGGTACGTTTACCCTTTCTTTTTGCTTCCTGAGATCCCGGTTTTTACATTGTTTTTGCTGGGTTAGTGCCTCGGCACACTTTCTCACTGCTGTTCAGTGCAAGTGCTCCTATTGTAAATTGTATTATGGATTGGTGTTTCCATGATTTGCGTATTTGATTTACTGGTAAGTCCCCAGTAAAGTGCACTGAGAGTGCAAGGGCCTGTAAATCAAACGCTGCTAGTGCGCAAGCAGCACTGATTGTGCCACCCACACAAGCAGCCTTTCAAAGGGTTCTCAGACCTTCCACTGCTGTGTCTGCACACAGTTTTTACTGCCAAAGTTGACTTGGCAAGTGCACCCACTTGCCAAGCTCTAAACTTTCCCTTTTGTTACATGTGAATCACCCCTAAGGTAGGCCCATGGTATCACTATGGGTAGGATGCAGTGCATGTGAAAGGCAGGACATGCTCTGGTGTATGGCATGTCCTGATAGTAAACTACATTGTATTTCGTTTTTCAATGTTGAAAGGCTATCTGTCCCATAGGATAGAATTGGGAATACTGGGTAACATTTTACTAATACATTCTTCCAATCAGGACAAGATAGAGAAGTGGAGCTTAGTATGCCTGCACTCAGAATGTAGAAATGCATCTTTTAGTAATGATGATTTTTATGTTCTGTGTTTGAAAATACCACTTTTAGGAAGTAGGTATTTTCTTGCTTAGCCATTCTGTGTGCCTCTGCTGGGTTGTGGATTGACTGTCTGGCTTTGGACTGACAGGGGCTGGGGATGTGCATTCTCTTCAGACAGCCACTGGGGGAGAGAGGTGGGTGTCGAGGTGTGTCCTGCCTTTCCCTGATGAGTCAGGGCTGGGCTGCATAGATCTGGGCTGCAATTTAGAGTAGAGGGTGGAGATTTCCTTGCACCTGAATGGGCCTGGAATGCATTGGACAATGTCATCTCCACCTCCTGCCAGGAAGCTAGGCCAGAGAGGACCAAACTGGTTTGGACTGAGCACAGACACTCTCTGCCCAAGAGAACAAATATAAATGCAGTTAAAATATTGGGGCCCAGACCCCAGAACTTTAGAACTCGTTTAGATCATGGAACCTGCCAAGAAGAAGAGCTGGAAAAACTGCCAGGATGAGTACTACCCCTTTGCTGTGTTGTTGCTTTACTGGGTTGGCCTGCAGCTGCTGCTTCTACCTTGGGCATTGAAAGGACTGGACTGAACTTTCTTCACTTGTTGCTGAGTATCTCCAAGGGCTTGAAATGGAGCTTGTGTCTTGTTCCCTAAGTCTGAGGGTCAGCATAGACGTCACTTACCTCTGTGTACCGCCTCTGGAACTGTGTGTTTCAGCTGCCACAGAGGGGGAAAACAGCTAACACCGTCACCGCTGCTGGCTCAACGTCCTGACGGCACCACCGCACTTCGTACCGCAATCCTCGTCTCACTGATGATGAGAACCGCCACCGAGCCACTGCTTTCACTGCGACCTGTGGGCACCACACTCCGCACAGCCTCTCTTCACTCCACCATCCTGGTCTCACTGACTACGTCGCTGCCCACTGAACTTGACACCAGGGGCCACACCGTGGTTTGGGGGCACTGCTCATAAGTCACATGATGCACTGCCCTGTGCCACACCGCAATCTGGGCCGACCGACGCCAGCTCCCATCAACCGGCACTGCCGTTTGCACCGTGACCTGTCAGCACCGCCACGAGTACGCCTCATACAGCACCGCAGTCCTGTGTCAATGACGCTGTTGAACGAACAACACCGACTTGTTACATCCACTGCCACTTGAAGGCACCGCACACCACACCGCAATTGTGGTGGTTGACACAACCAGCCCGCACTGACATAGTCGGCCGGAACCAAAAGTACTGTTTATGAGTCTGCTGACACTAATGTCGGTAAGCACCGACACGGTCGGCAGTAACTGTTGTTTTCTGTTTTTAGCACTGTTTTCAGTGATGTCATTTAAGATGTCATCAGAGATGTCATTGACCATGTCATGAGTGATGTAATATGTGATGTCATCAGCAGTGCATTGCGGAAGCGCGAGCTATAGTTAACTATAACGGCTGAATTTCTCTGGTTTTGTGCGAGTGAAATATCCAACTAACTATACCGTCCCTGAAACCTGTGGTTTTTTCAGTGAATATTAAAGGTTTTTTAAATAATATTTACTAACTATAACGTCTGTGAAACCTGAGATTTTTTCAGTGAATTCCCAAGGATTTTTAAATGCTAATTTCTAACTATAACGTCCCTGAAACATATTTTGTTTCAGTGAATTTCTAAGGTTTTTTAAATGCTAATTTCTAACTATAACGTCCCTGAAACCTATGATTGTTTTCAATTAATTCCAAAGGTTTTTTAAATGTAATTTCGAACTATAGGGTAGTAGTCGCGTTTGCAGAGTGGTGCAGAAAGTGGCCTGGGCCTCCGACCAGTGCTCAGGAATTTTGCTGCTTAAGACTTACAGGAGGTACCAGGAGGGCTACTTGGCCGCCAAAGTCCCTCAGGAATAAAGTTGACTTTATCCCCCAACCAGTACTGTGCCAGGACGCACGCTTGCAGAGTGGTGGAGAAAGGTGAGTGTGGCCTCCGAAGACCTCTTAGCAATCCCACTGTGTGGGATTTACTGGAGGTAATAGATGGGGTAGTTGGCCCCCAAGGTCAACCTTGGGGGGCAACTATCCCACCTATTACCTCCAGTAAATCCCACACAGCAGGATTGTTAAGTTCTCATAGCAGGCCACACCCCCTTTCCCCACCACTCTTCAAACACACCTCCTGGTGCATTCTGGGTTGGGGGATTAAGTCCACTTGAATCCTGAGAGCCCTTGGGGGCTAGCGAGCCCACCAGGTACCTCCAGTAAGCCCCACACAGCTGGATTGCTGAGAGTGGCCCGAGGCCATGCCCCATTTTTACACCAGTCTGCAAACACGCCTCCAGGCGCACAACTGCCCCGGAGTTGAAGTCCACTTTAGTCATGAGGTCCTCAGAACACAAGAGTACGTCTTTACCCCACCAGCAATGTGCCAAGAGGCGCCTTTGCAGAGTGGTGTAAAAAGGAGTGTGGCCTCGGACCACCACTCAGCAATCCCACTGTGTGTGGCTTACTGGAGGTACCAGGTGGGCTAGTTGCTCCCAGGGATCCTCAAGATTCAAGCGGAATTAATCCTCCAACTTAGAACGTGCTAGGAGGCGTGTTTGCAGAGTGGTGCAGGGAGGGGCAGGGCCTCTGGCGACATGCCAGATTTTCTTTTTTTATTAGTAAGGAGGGCTGTGTGACCCCCCTTCTCTTAAAATGTTGTGGGCCCTGGGGACCCCATCCCCCAATGGCCTGATCCATTTTTAAAAAAAACAATTTAAAAAACAGGAAGGGGGCCATGCAGCCCCCCCTCCCGAGTCCGATTTTAGCTCCAGGGACCACATCCCCTGGGGCATGAACTCGTTTAATATTTTTTTGTATTATTATTTATACGGGAGGGGGCCGAGTGGCCCTCCTTCCCTGGGCCACTTCTGGCCCCAGGAACCCTATCTCAAGGGTCCTGGCCAGCCTTTATTTTAAATTTTAGAGGGGGGCCACGTGGCCCCCCTCCTGAGGCTAAAATGGCCCCAGGGACCCCATCCCCCGAGGCCGGCCTTCCATTTAATAAAAATTACATTCTGGCCCCGGGACCGGCCCTCATATTGGGGACCGCGAGGGAGCCCCAATGCCCCCACGGTCCCTGCCGGATCCCAGCGAGTATCGGCATTGCTTTTGGACAGGGGCACTGCTGACATGCAGCTCCCCTTGTCCACAAGCAATGCGCTTTGCTTCGTGGAAGCAAGAGCAGGTTTACTGCTCTCGCTTTCACAAAGCAAAGCAGTGTTTGCAATGATAGGGCGGGAGCATGGGTCATTGCACACTGCAATGTCCTGGCGGTGGGTACTCAGGGACATTGGGGGGTGGCGGTCCCCAAGGCCATCTAGGGCTCCAGGAGGAGCTCCGCGCGGCCCCCTCCCAACATTTACATAGCCATGGGGAGGTGGTGGCCTCCAGGGCCGGGGGTCCGCAACGGACCCCGCATTAGCATAATTAGTGCCCCGGGAGGTGGCAGACTCCTGGACTGTGAGGGAGGTGTGACCCCCGCATTTAAACCTTGAAGCCCCGGGGAGTTGGCGGTCCCCGGGGCTTGGTGGGGGCTGCAAGGCCCCCCCACCCAAAATGTAAAAAGTACCCCAGGGAGGTGGTGGTTCCCAGGGCTGCAGGGGGGTGGTATGCCCCCGCACATTATTAATCATGAGCCGGGGAGGTGGCGGTCCCCAGGGTTGCGGGGACCCTCACGGCCCTTGCAAATATTAATAATATTGCACCCGGGACCTGGCCCACCCGGGGGCTTCTACAAAATGAAGTGCGGGAGCATGGAGAAAACCCGATTTGGGACCCCCTTTTTTCTGGGCCCCCGCTTGACGAATCACGTTGAAATGTTCCAGACCGGAGCGGGCCATTAGTTTTGAAAAATTTGCTAGGATTCGTCAATCTGCGCCAAAGATATTGGCAAATCAAAAAATGCTTCTACCTATTATATATATATATATATATATATATATATATATATATATATATATATCACTGAAAAAACCATAGGTTATAGACCATATATAGTTAGGAATTAGCATTTAAAAAACCTTATTTTACTCACACAAAACCATTGAAATTCCATATATAGTTAGTTGCACTAACTATATATCGCGCACCTGCAATCCACTGCTGATCATGTCACATATTACATCATTCATGACATGGTCAGTGACATCACTGATGACATCACTGATGACATCTCAAATGACATCACTGATGACATCACTGATGACATCTCATTTGACATCATTCTTGTGCTAATACGATAAACCTCTTCAGACTCTAATATAACCTTAGATACACTCAGTGTATACAGACACTCACACACTTCCACTCATCCATGGAGTTACTCACACACCCAGTCAGTCATGCAAAGAAACAATCTCATCTCCATTTCTTCAACTATACAGTTAAACACACCTTACTTATTGAAACATATACTAACACATATTTACTCTCTTATACAATCCCTGATACAAGTTCACAATGATCGATACAACCACTCACTCATTCGGTGGCTCTCATGCACAGTTATTTATATATGCCAACTCTCACATGTACTGTGTTTTACATATGTACTTACTATGACATGTAGCATTGAGATATCCATTCACTCATCAATACACTCATGCACACAGTCAACTGCCCATGTAGCTGTTTCCACATGCACTCTTGAACTCATACACCTAGTGAATAAACTGTTCACACATCTATGCATAGAGTCACACACCTTCCAGCCACCCCCACACAAACTCAATCTCCCATAGAAATACTTGGGCAAGCAATTAATAACACATATAGCCTCTCGTATAGCTAATGATCAACACATGCAGCAGTTTACAGAACAACAGACATAATGATGCACAAATTAAGACAGTTTAGTCACTAACCCATGCATTCAGTGAGACACATTTAATCACTCACTCATACAGTCAGTCACGCACCTACTAAATCCTTCATCCAGACACTTATACATCCACTCATTCTTCAATATGTAAGATATATTTTAACTTTACAGAAACATACAGTCACTGGATGTTGTCATCAGTGATGTCATCAGTGATGTCATTTGAGATGTCATCAGTGATGTCATCAGTGATGTCACTGACCATGTCATGAATGATGTAATATGTGACATGATCAGCAGTGGATTGCAGGTGCGCGATATATAGTTAGTGCAACTAACTATATATGGAATTTCAATGGTTTTGTGTGAGTAAAATAAGGTTTTTTAAATGCTAATTCCTAACTATATATGGTCTATAACCTATGGTTTTTTCAGTGAATTTTCAAGGTTTTGTAAATGCTAATTCCTAACTATATATGGTCTATAACCTATGGTTTTTTCAGTGAATTTCAATGGTTTTTTAATAGCAAATATCATAAGCTGTCGAATGTCAAGTACGTGGTAAGTGAAAACATTTTCGTGTTTATGCACACTGATCTGCTTTGAATGGTGCCCCCCCCCCTCATTTCTATTAGGAGTACTCTCTCTTTGCAGATAGTGAAAGGTAGTTAACGCAGGCCTTTGCCCCCGTTGTAATCCGTCGTGCCTGCTTCTCTCTCCATTTGATTGATTGTTATCCAAGTATTTACTGTTTTAGAATTAGTTCTCTTTGGTTCATTCTCTATTTACAAACAAACACAGAGTCGCAATACTCTGTTTAGTCTTTGCAGATAACGAAAAATCGTGTAAAAAAAAAGAAAAGGAATCGAGCAAAATCAGTAGGCCACTAATGGGATCTCTTTTTGACCTCGCTAAAATAGAAACATTAGGAACAACACCTCATGACAAATACAAAACTAGTGAGATGAACTGAACTCCACACAATGATGGCTGCAAAACAGCTCGGCTCCGCCACCCACCCCGCCCAAAATAACGATAAAGAGCGGCTGCCATGATTGGTTGCGGAATGGCCACGACGGAGCTACGAAATGATGCTGCTCTCATGCTAACCCCAGCTTCAGTCTGAAACATCCAGAAACACTGTAGACTACCAATTCGATCAGTTCCGGTAGCGCCCCAATGTAACCCGGTAGAGAAGAACTAGCCCTCCCCTCTTTCACTGATGGTTCTTGTTGCCTGTCCCTTCTGTTCTCATTTAACAGAACTATTTAGCCTGCTGAAAGGGGTTGTGTTCCGACCGCTGGTTGGTGGAGACATTTTGACTATATTCTGGACCTGCGTTGTCGCGTAATGCGTCATATGACGCGCCGCGTTAGCGCATCCGGAAGTCATCCGGGGCGCGCAGCGCGTAACGTAAGCATAACAAGTCATGTGACTTGTTAATAAAACTTTTCATTGGTTCATTTTACTTTTCTTATTGTAATGATGAAAGGCTTGCTCATATGACCTAAAAATTACGCTTTTCATTACTTCCGAACATTATTTTTTCTTAAATATATGTTATAATGTTCCAGGCTAATGTACTTTCCCGGAAATTTTACAACTGTCCTGCAAGTAAAATATATTCTTTTTTCGAGAAAAAGAGCGTTTCTTCGTCCCATGATGGAGCCGTTGAGCAAAAGAGGGTCGACCTGCTGTCTTAGTCGCCGATACGCCTGAATATGAGATTCTTATCGATCACTTTATGTTGCAGGAATAGAAAACACAACAGCCCTTGACCATTTATCTTTACTGCGTTCCTTCGTATTATACCTTTTACCCTTCATGTAATTGGTCTGCTTTATTTCACTTGCCTTTTAATGATTCTAAAACAGTGACTATTATTACAAACTTTACCAATGTATATACTACTACCATGTTTTCTTTTAAAAACCTTTATTGTGAAAATTTCATTATACAAATACGAGCCTATAACCACGTGGGCCGGCCACGGAGCAAACTGTAATCGTATGTGATGAGTAGACATTTACACTGTAGAGGAACGTAACGGGCGGGCCATTAGGTTGCAAGAACTAAGGTGTCTAACAGTTACGGAATCGGTGGACGTACATTTTATAATTAAAATACGACAGGGCCAGTTACAATAAAATTATCTAGATATACATTTGCGGGCAAGTACCATGGGTGACGTTAATTCGAACTTTCAACAGTACAGTAATCAATAACACATCAGAACTTAATATCAATAGGGATGTCGAAATATTCAATCAATTCTCGTCCCCGCCCGCCATGTGCTTCAAAACTGCATACGTATCTCGTGATTTCAAGGTTCTGCAACCAGTACACAACAAGGAGTTACGAGTCCCATTTATTCCGGCGCCATTTTGGGCGAGGACGGGCAGGTCCAGGATATAGTCAAAATGTCTCTACCAACCATCGACTATGATGATGTTCATATGCTGTATTTATTAGAGTAACACTCATCTGCCCACATGAAATTAATTTACCACAATCTAAACATGTCATTTTAATCTTTCCAAAGTTCTTCTAAATATTTGGGACCGTTTCCCTTGCCTCTGAAGCTCTCAGTGCCACTTCTTTGATGAATGTACTAGCAGGTCAGGGGTTCTCCTCCAAATCTCTCTTTTATGCAGCACTATAATTAATTGGTGCCACCTCTCCATATGACGATGCATGGTATAGTTACCACAACTATATATTTTTTCGGTTCCTCTGGAGAGTTCATCGTGGCAGATGAAGCGTGTAACATACCGGGCATTTACCTTTTTTTGCATGTAGAGGAAAGGAAAAAAAAATCGAGCGTTCGAGTTCTTAGGTGTCCCAGGGCCATTTTAGTGGACCAGGCCCAAATCCAAAGAACAGCTATCTCACAGGCTAATGGGGCGACCCACGCCGAGTTTCAGCATTGTAGGATGACCACACAAGTACAGCAACTTGCTAGACATCACCTCGGTGCCATCCGGATCTCGGCGCCCCACTGCAGATGAAGTGCCTCTCAACTATGAAACCACCAGAAAACGCTTGAGTCAGCTTTGTGTGAAGCCGCCATTTTGATTCAATCAATAGCGTCCCCCTGCACACATTCAGGGACCTGGTCGTGTCTTCAGGTCAAACGAATTTGGGACAAGATGCAGAAAGGAAAAGGAAAAAAGTTCCGCCGGACCCCGGGAGGTGGCCGCCTATGTCATGGG
The DNA here is from genome assembly GCF_964261635.1 of Lissotriton helveticus. NCBI lineage: Eukaryota > Metazoa > Chordata > Amphibia > Caudata > Salamandridae > Lissotriton > Lissotriton helveticus. The sequence continues at coordinate 1,270,528,878 of NC_136063.1, forward strand.
CGATCTTAGGCCACACCAGGGCAATAGTGAAGCTGCAGCAGGTGCAAATAAGCTTCAGACAGTGTTACAAGCGCTGCTCAGAACTCTCAACTATGACACCACCTCGGTGCCATCCGGATCTTGGCGCCTTGTGCTGGTTCCGGCCTATTCACACATCGGTCCGCTACTGACGCCACCTCACAGGCCAACGGGGCACCCCACGCCGACTTTCGGCGCAGCATTGTAGGATGGCCACACCAGTGCGGCAAATTGCTGGACACCACCTCGGTGCCATCCAGATCTCTGCGCGTTGTGCTGCCTTCGGCCTATTCGCCACAAGTGCGCACGCAACTCAGCTGCATAGCGAGTGAAACACCAAGGGGCGCCCCACTGCAGCCGAGGAACCTCCATCTTGGGGGCGACGCACAGCATCACATTGCTTTCCAATGCAGTCAGATCCTCAAACAGCCCCCACTGACTGACGCGAACTCACAGGCCAACGGGGCGCCCCACGCCGACTTTCGGCGCAGCATTGTAGGATGGCCACACCAGTGCGGCAAGTTGCTGGACACCACCTCGGTGCCATCCGGATCTTGGCGCGTTGTGCTGCCTTTGGCCCCATTCGCACATCAGTCCGCTACTGACGCCATCTCACAGGCTAATGGGGCGCCCCACGCCGACTTTCAGCATTGTAGGATGACCACACCAGTACAGCAACTTGCTAGACATCACCTCGGTGCCATCCGGATCTCGGCGCCCCACTGCAGATGAAGTGCCTCTCAACTATGAAACCACCACTGTGACATCCGGATCTTGGCGCGTTGTGCTGCCTTCGGCCTATTCGCACATCGGTCCGCTACTGACGCCATCTCACAGGCTAATGGGGCGACCCACGCCGAGTTTCAGCATTGTAGGATGACCACACCAACTTGCTAGACATCACCTCGGTGCCATCCGAATCTTGGCATCTCAACGCCTAGTGGTATCTTCCATACAGAAAATATTGTTACGCTACCTTTGGCCCCATTCGCACATCAGTCCGCAACTTAGACATCACCTCGGTGCCATCCGGATCTTGGCATCTCAGCGCCTTGTGGTGTCTTCTCGTCAGAAAATATTGTTGCGCTGCCTTTGGCCCCATTCGCACATCAGTCCGCTACTGACACCATCTCACAGGCCAACAGGGCGCCCCACGCCGACTTTCAGCATTGTAGGATGGCCACACCAGTGCGGCAACTTACTAGACACCACCTCGGTGCCATCCGGATCTTGGCGCGTTGTGCTGCCTTCGGCCTATTCGCACATCGGTCCGCTACTGACGCAAACTCACAGGCCAACGGGGCACCCCACGCCGACTTTCAACATTGTAGGATGGCCACACCAGTGCTGCAACTTGCTGGACACCACCTCGGTGCCATCCGGATCTTGGCGCGTTGTGCTGCCTTCGGCCTATTCGCACATCGGTCCGCTACTGACGCCGCCTCACGTGCCAACGTATTTTCTCCGCATTTTATACCCTATGCCGCATAACAGGTCATGTGACTTGTTTATAAAACTTTTCATTGGTTCATTTTACTTTTGGTTTCCTAATGATGGAAGGCTTGATCATATGACCTAAAAACAACACTTTTCATTGGATGAAAACTTTTTTTTTTTCCAAACGATGAAAGCCCCACCTTGTTTCTGGATGTTTCAGACTGAAGCTGGCGTCAGCATGAGAGCACCACCATCTCGTAGCTCCGTCGTAGTCATTCCGCGAGCAATCATGGCAGCCGCTCCCCACCAGAAGCCTGCAGGAGTCGGGGCCCCCAAAACTTTTGATGAATTCTCAAGGCGGAGGGGACGCTTTCGAGAATGGGGTCCAAGACCTAGCAGACAAGCGTCCGATTTCCAAGGTGTCCCAGGGCCATTTCAGTGGACCAGGCCCAAAAAGGAAAGAGCCTGCCGCCATTTTGAGAGTCCTGTGACAGCCGCCTATCGCTGCACCGCAAGAGTGGGCGCAACTCAGCTGAATTGCGGCTTTTGACACAGTGGACCAAAAACGGACGGAATGGCAACTGAAACGGTAAAGGGGCGCCCCACTACAACAGATGACACTCCACCTGGAGAGGCCCGTTCACGCCGCCTCCCCCGGGGCGCCCCACGCCGTTATTCGGAGCAGCATTGTAGGATACCAAAACCAGTGCGGCAACTTACTGGACATCACCTTGGTGCCATCGTTCTGCTGCCTTGGAACTATTCGCACAACAGTTTGCTACTGAAGACCCACCCCCCGCGACGCCCCACGCCGTTATTTGCTGGGTGGCAACTTACTAGACATCACTTTCGTGTCATCTAGATTTCAGCGCGTTCTGCTGCCTTGGAACTATTCGCACAACAGTTTGCTACTGATGACCCGCCCCACGCCGGAAATCTGGACGTTGTGCTGCGTTGGGACTATTCGCACAGCCGACCGCTACTTCGTTGTTTTTCCCTAAAAATGTTTATATGTTATTACTATTTTTGTTTTCTTGTATATATTTATAAATTATTAAAGTTTTATAATCTTACTACTTTGTCGGAGTGCTATATATTTTTAATGTGACACATAATTGTAAAAACTTTGATGTACAAAGAGTCATCCCTGGAATCTTCCGCTTCACGCTCGGTCCCCTCCCCAATCACAATACAGGATGGTTTTCAGATAATAGCAACGCTTCTGCTGTGACGGATCTCATCGAGTGTGGGCCTTGATCTACTATAACTCCTTTGAAGAGGGGTGAATCTTTACAGCTGTGGCCATAAACTACATCTGCAGGGCTAGCTGATACCCTAGGACCAGCCTGGACAATCGGACACAGAGGAAAAGGAGTGTCAGAGGGTGCAGTAGTGAATAGGGCGAAAGGGAGGTGTCGGGCGGGCACAGGGTGTGATTCTCAGGAAAGAGCAGCGCAGATGGGGGGAGGTTTATTACCCATGCATAAGACAGAGAGCGGGGGTGACCACTGCCTGGGGGAGATGCTTGCGAGGGTGGGGAGCCATGCTAAGGATCGACAGCGTGCACAGAGTGGGTCTGGTCAAGGCATCTAAAATGGCTGCCGTGCACGACAAAAGTGTGGCATTTGAAAAAAGACAAGATGGCGCAGACAATGTTTTTCAACACTTCCTGATTTCCTTCGAATCGCACGTTAACAGACGTTGGGGCATATTACCAAAGTTAAGCGATATTTATCCCTAACGATGCATTGCAAAGATTTTTTTACCGTCAGAAATTATCGCAGATAAACCTTACTATTATCAAAGTTTATCGCAAATACGATAAAAACCGACCGCAATGCATTAATATCGCTGAAAACTCAGCGATATTCATGCATTACCGAGCTAATCCTCTTAGCCATGTTATCCACCTCCCATAGGATAACATGGCTAAGAACTGCTCAGGGCAGCTGTTACTTTTTGGAGATATTCGCGCTTATCTCGAATATTTCCAAAAGTTGATAATAGGAGATAGCGATGTTAGCGACTGTTTCCAGTCGCTAACATCTTGGCATGCCCACTTTGCATGTCATTAGTGATAAATATCACTCACATGCAAAGTGGGGCCCAAGATGGTCGCTATCTCCTACTAGCCGTCGCTAACTGGTGTTAGCAACAGCTAGGTAATACAGATATAATTTTATCTCCGCGAAGCGGAGCGCTGTTACAGATATATATCTTGTTTTTGAACGTTAATTTCTCAAAATGCACTGAAGCACATATATTGAGACCTAGCAAAGGCACATCGGGCTACCAGTCCCTAATATTTTACCAAGTTTCGTGCAAATCCATTCAGCCGTTCGATTATTATTATTATTTATTTTTTTTGCCCCGCGGGGCCCTTTTAAAACCTCCACATCAAACCTAGGGGATCAGCGAGGATCTACTATGCCCCCTTATGGTCATTTGCCCCTTCGCTTTGGCCTCCTCTTGTCTCTCGATCCTACCGAGAGACAAGATGGCGGCCGCTACGGACTGTTTGGAATGTTTACAGACACCGGAGAGCCAATCAGCTTCGCTTCGCAAAGCTCCGTAACGCGAAAAGTACGCGAAGCGGTGCGCTGTTACAGATATATATCTTTTTTTGAACGTTAATTTCTCAAAATCCACTGAAGCACATATATTGACACCTAGCAAAGGCACATCGGGCTACCAGTCCCTACAATTTTGCCAAGTTTCGTGCAAATCCATTCAGCCGTAAGATTATTATTATACCGAGAGACAAGATGGCGGCCGCTACGGACTGTTTGGAATGTTTACAGACACCGGAGAGCCAATCAGCTTCGCTTCGCAAAGCTCCGTAACGCGAAAAGTACGCGAAGCGGTGCGCTGTTACAGATATATATCTTTTTTTGAACGTTAATTTCTCAAAATCCACTGAAGCACATATATTGAGACCTAGCAAAGGCACATCGGGCTACCAGTCCCTACAATTTTGCCAAGTTTCGTGCAAATCCATTCAGCCGTAAGATTATTATTATAATTTTTTTTTTTTGCCCCGCGGGGCCCTTTTAAAACCTCCACATCAAACCTAGGGGGTCAGCGAGGATCTACTATTCCCCCTTATGGTCATTTACCCCTTCGCTTTGGCCTCCTCTTGTCTCTCGATCCTACCGAGAGACAAGATGGCGGCCACTACGGACTGTTTGCGGCCACTACGGACTGTTTGGAATGTTGACAGACGCCGGAGAACCAATCAGCTTCGCTTCACAAAGCTCCGTTGCGCGAAAAGTACGCGTCCTAGGCCGCTGCCCGGTCCGCGCTTACAGATATATATCTTTTTTTAAACGTTAATTTCTCAAAATCCACTGGAGCACATATATTGAGACCTACAAAAGGCACATCGGGCTACCAGTCCCTACAATTTTGCCAAGTTTCGTGCAAATCCATTCAGCCGTTCGGGCTAAAAGTGAGGCCAACCGCCCTATGGAAATTAACATGGGAAAAACGCGTTTTGGGACCCCCCTTTTTTCTCGGCCCCCCCCTTGACGAACCCCCCCCCAATTTTCAAAGGCTGCTCAGAAACAAAATGTGCCATTTTCCTGAAAATTTCAGCCAATTCCGTCCACAAACGGCAAAGTTATTAGACATAGAATTTTCAAAAATCCCATAGAGAAAAAATCCTAACTATATATACCTACTGGCGACCGCCAGTAGGTTATATATATATATATATATATATATATATATATATATATATATATATATATATATATATATATATATATATATATATATATATATATATATATATATATATATATATATATATATATATATATATATATATATATATATATATATATATATATATATATATATATATATATATATATATATATATATATATATATATATATATATATATATATATATATATATATATATATATATATATATATATATATATATATATATATATATATATATATATGGGAAGAGCTCATAACCCACCTATAGTCCAAACCTGAATCGTTAGGGACAGCACACATGTCAGGGGAGAAATGATGATTATCAACAATTATAACCCATCTTAACTGTAAAACATAGCATGAGACCATTGATTCATGAACATATGAAGAAAAATAGGCAGATAGGAAGGCCTTAACTGGACACAGGAAGTATCTACTATGAGAAGGTTTCTCACTGTGAAATCCAATGCCAGCCCATTCAGGGCGTGATGAATTAACCTATGTAAATATGTATATATTGAATCAAGGCCAGATTTGTAATAGGACCAGTGTGACAATTGGTTATCTATTCAAGTTTCATAAATTGATACGGCGACTTGCATTTTATATAATGAAATACATAGGATTCCAAAGGGAAAATAATATCATTTTGACTCGACCCATTCAGGGTTTTAACACAAAACATCAAATGAATGAATTGGTAAATGTTGCCTCTCATCTCACTATCTGATGAAACCGTGTATATATATTGAATTATGTAAATTGCACGTAAAAATAAGCCGATTGCACTTTAACTTTATGATTTAGCCACTTTAAGATGGCGACCAAAACTGAATTACAAGTCCTTTGTTTATCTTTGTGAAAAGTTTGCCAATATCAACTTCTGCCACGGAGACGCAAAGCTGACACTGACGAAAGCGAAAGCTGAAACGCGTCTGTTGCTATTAATTTTAGTGCAATAAATCTTCAACAGATTTAACCCAACGTGAATGCTGGTTCGGTCATTTAGTGACAGTGAAGCTGGATATATATATAGGGTAGTGCTACTTGGTGGGGGTATGCTGTTTGCAGCCTTTGTTGATCTTAAATCAGCATTCGATTTGGTCCCGCTTGCTAAGTTGTGGAAAGCTTTACAAGAACAGGGCATCCCCACCGAAATTTTATCCTTTTTAATTAGATTGCACGAGAATAATTTTGCCCAAGTCCGATGGAACCAGCAGGGTAGCGTAACCGATAAATTTCCTATTGCAAGGGAAGTACGCCAAGGCTGTGTACTAGCCCCAACCCTCTTCTCGCTATACATCAACAGGGTGATCAGGTATTTTGAACAACAACCGACCGACGCACCTAAGTTGGCCGGAAAACTGATCCCCCTGTTGATGTTTGCGGATGATACCCTGTTAATATCAAAGACACAACAGGGGCTCCAGAAGGCTATTGGAGTCTTTGAAGTGTTCTGTGCAGATAATGGCCTTGTTATTAATACAGCCAAAACAAAATTCATGGTTCTGCACAAACGGAAATATGTTAGAGGGAAGGTGGCCATGGACGTGGTCCAATTAGAACAGACCCAAGTTTTTAATTACTTGGGCATCACCCTGTCCTTCAAATTAGATTGGAAACAGCACATCAATCACCTGGTTACGAGGCATGCACAATTGGCAGGAGCACTCACCAAGGAATTGTATTCATCACATACCAGGCCTATCACTCCAGTTTTAAAGATACACAATGCAAAGGTGGGAGCAGCGGTCCTTTATGGGGTAGAACTCTGGGGGACTAGCAACCTCACTAAGTTGACGGCTGCCCAAAACAAATTTTTTCGTAACATCACTGGCTTACCAGTATCCACTCCCTTGATACCCCTCCACTATGATCTGGGATCTCATAGCTTCGAGGATATGGCAAAATATAGATCGGTTGCCTACTGGAGGAGATTATGGGTAACCCCGGAACTCCTGCAGTATGCCCAGGGCTTCCTCGAGGTCAGAGACTCGGAAAAATCCCACAAAATCCAGTGGATGCGGGAGGTTAAAACAATTTATATGGCTATGGGCCTATCTCCATTATGGGATGCCCCTGTGAGGAATGTCTTCCCACCCAAGAAAATAGTTTGTGATCTGTATTGGAACATGGTTGAGGCTAAGACTTTTGGATATCACATCGAACCATCCTTTACTACCGCTTTCTTAGAGCTCAAGCACGTACCGGCCCTTGAACCCTACTGGGACTGGATAACTATTCCAGGGGACCGGAAGAAGTATCATCAAATGAGGGTGGGGACACTACCACTAAACACTTTAACTGCAAAATGGCGTGGGAACCAAAGTTCGGTGTGCCCTTTTTGCCCTGATCAAAGGGAAAACATAGGGCATGTATTCTTTGCCTGCCCCGGATATAATGTACCAAGAAAATCGTGGCTTAAACAGATTTGTGTTCAGTTATGCCTCAAAACTGCTAGCGAGGCCATTAGGATTTTAAGAACTGATACTTCTCAGCCAGTTGTTATAGCCATGTCTAAATTTTTATACTGGATGTGGATAATTTGCGCCCGTAAAATGAGTTTGGACTAACCCCAAAGCCAGTTGTTATATGCTGCTGTCCGGTTTCGTAAATTGTATTGAGAAACAGATGTACTTAGCATTGATTAAATGAATTTTTTTTTTTAATACAGTTTTAAATTTTTAAATGTGATATATTTAATCTTTTGTAAATATGAATGAGCTAGTAAGCTCTTTTTAGATATAGCTGTAACGATTAATTAATTGTGGATCTTATTAACTATGGGGTGGGGGATGAATTTGTAAATGTCTTTTATGATTGACAAATATCGAATAAAGACTATTTTTGATTGATTGACAGTGAAGCTGGATATATATATATATATATATATATATATATATATATATATATATATATATACACATACATACACATGCTGCATGAAATGTATTTATTTATTATCTCTATCGTAATTAACCTAATGGTAGACTTAAGGGACCTTAACAAATCTAATTTATAGTTTCCAAATATATCTCTCTTTGAAGCGTTGTTGTTATGGACACAGCTTGAGATGAAAATCGTGTAGTTAGATGCCTAAAACGTTACAGATGCATGCAGCTTGAATTGCAAGATTCTCCTAAAAAGCATTTATGTTCTTTTTGCGCATCATTTTTATGCACATTTTAGACACGCTGCCTAGGTCTACCGCTATGCACTTGGACTCCTTCCTCTCGCAGGCTCCGGATTTAAAACAAAAACTTGCATCCATCCTGCAACTTTGCAGATTCCATTGCTGGTGGCCATATATCTTTCATGGCAAAACTACACAGGTTGAACCACCCAAAAAAATCAATAAATATTAACCTTTTCTGAACACTTTCTGCACAGATGCTTTATCAATTGCTGTCAGGTGACAGAACAGGCAGTGATGTATTGCATTTCTCAGCTAGGAAACTTCAACAAACATAGAAATCGATGTAGATTAACAAGATTTTTCTAATACAAAAAAGTACAGATACATTTTCTGTTCCAGAAAACAATCCATTACTCTTTCTCGAAGCAAAATCTAAGTGGGTGTTCTCAGTCCTCTGTAAAAGGTACAAGAACAGATGAAGAAGAGATGTTTAAGGAGGTTACAATTATGCATATTGTATTTATATATTTGATCAAATAGGCTTGCCAATTCACTCTGTTTCAAGGACGCATGTTATACTGATTAAATCGTACTTTGCATGAATTATAAACTCTAAAGCATAGTGTGTGGAATTATATGATACATTTTAGGATTGCATGAGTCGACAATGCTACTTTTAAGCCACATGAATAGGTTTAGGCTAAAATGCAAGTTGTGAAGGAACGCCTCAAAATAATTTCAAATCTGGTTTTAAATTATGTACCCCCAGTTCCATAATAGGTGAGGAAAATTAGTATTCTAGGCACATGATAAATGGGAGGCAGTTGATAGCTATCTGAAAAAACCCTGTCTAAAGCCGGTTAGTGAAGCTTTTTTGCTGTTGAATGGAAAAAATAAAAATCCGAAAAGTTATTTTGCTTAGTACAACTCCTAACTCTTCCGATGTTGTCTGTGGTCTTATAATCACCAAACACATTTCTATACAATGTATTGCAATTGGGATAACTTGAGATGTATATTATGATAACTTTTGCAAAGTAAACTGAGCTATCATATATCGGATGTATTTAATTGCTTTAGTTGCACAGTGCTGGACGTCCCTGCTTACCATGCCCCTGTTCTGCTGGAATAAACATGCTTTGCTAACGATAAATTATCCAGTGAGTACTGGTCGGTTTCTAACACACTAACCTTGGGGTAACCTTAGTGCCTAGGTAAATACCCTTGCCTTCTGCTGTCTCTGATTCTCGGTTCCATCTATTATAAAGTGTGCAGCTTTCTGAAGACACTGGACTCCTTGCTCTGCAGCACATTCATCATACACCACAGTACAGGCTTCACTAGTTAGTGTTGAGCAGTCAGCGTGTGTCAGCCAGCAATGAATCATAGCTGCCACATATGGGATTCTTGGAAACTCTGCAAATACACCGACAGAGAGGCCACTGCTTAAAGGGGCTCAAGCCAATTGTATCTATCGGCGACAAGGCTTTAACAGGCAAGCCCTATGCAATAATCATTTCTGCTTATGACATGCAATAATTCACATGCTTACTGATGCCCTGTACCACTCAAATAAACTCTGCACTTTTATCCTATTCTGACTGCTACTTATACGTTTCCATTCACTAAAGGTGGTTATAGCGGACTCATCAATTTTCGAGGTGGTCGATCTGAGGGGAAAGGGATCACCAATGAATTCTACTGGGGATTGTCTTATGCCACTCTCAGTATTATCTTTGAAGTATGAATACAGAAACAGATAAGCGGCTAATTTCACTCGCTTGCATAGTGGCACCTCTCTTTTCGACTTCCCTTATTTTGTTGAACCACCACTGTACATAAAGTTACTTTTGCCAGTGGCAAGAAGCCAGTTTTCTTCTGTAACCTGAAAAGACAAAAGCATTAACTAGAAGGTGCGGTACAGACGGCCAAGTGGTGAGAAAATAATTTGTAAATATGTACCTTTCACTGCAGCCTCCGACGGCCACCTTGGAGCTCTCCCAGCAGTCTCTGGGTAGGCAGAGGCTGCTTTGCCAATCCTGGCACTGCTCCCCTGCTGGGACAGCAGCACCAGGATTGGTCTGAGCGGCCAGCTCTGCCGCTCAGACACTGCTGTGTAGCCTGCGGCTTTTCACCAACCTGGCTGTGAACACAGCTGGGTTGGAGAAATAGATGTGCGCATGTATGTCTGGCCGGCCTAGGACAGCCGACCAAACTTACATGCGCATTTCTAAGTGCCCACCACCTGCCTGAAATGGCCTGGCCCTGCCTCGCCCTGCATGGACGTCAGAGCCAGTCACAGAAAAATAAAATTATATTGTTTCATTATCATTTTATTTTTCTATTACAGACTATGATAAGTGGGGCTAAGCTCCGCCGCCATTATGGACGAGCAGCCCCAGATTAAGCCATTTCCCAAGTCTGATAAACAGACACATTCTTTCCTGGAAAGTGTGACCTGTTTGTGACCAAACTGCTCACGATGGATTCTGGTCCATCCGTTCTCAGTAGAAGTGTGTACATGTAGTCCTAGGAAAGGAGACTCAAAGTCTATTGATATTAACATTTTGCCTTTGTAAGAATCTCTGTGCTTCATTAGGTCACAGTAAAACAGTGAGTGCAGATCCTTAAATGTACAAACCAACAACTGAACATGAAAAATATAATTTCAATAGAAAAAATAATGAAGTAAAAGATACATGTAGATATAAAAATGAAATGATGATGGCCTTACCTCTCCCTGGATCTGTCCAATACTTTTGGCAGATTGAGGACTGCACAACAGTCGCATGGCTGCAGAAACATGCATACTAACTGAAGTAATGAAATGGTTATGGAACCATTGTCTTCGTAAGTGGAGATTGTTTAGTTACGAGGAGTAGGGGGTAGTCGTGAGGTGGAGGAGTTACAAAGCAGGCATATTTTAGAATTTCAGCAATTCATCGGTTTTTAACATTTAGATATAAGCATTTTACATTTTCACATAGTACTTCCTGATAAAAGCAAAGCACTCTCCCTGAAACATCCAAGCTTCTTCCAGATATTTTTTATCAGATTAACCTATTTATCAGTGTAAGACATAGTGTAAACTAGGAGGTTCATATGTGGTAGAACTGAAATAACTAGAAGGTATTTTGAAGGGGCCTGAAAATGTTGTACTGCGTTTGGGTTTTAATTACATAGGTTACTTGATATCAGAGCCGGAGAAACCATTGGTGCAACAGGTGCAGAGGCCCCGTGACCCAGAGTCCTAAGGGCAGTGCCCACTGGACCCTGAGCATTGCTATATTTTACTACCCCAGCAGCAATCAAAAGGGGCATTCTCCTTGCTTGCACCAAGTCCCATGGCAATACTACTTAATGCGCCCGTGGAGGCTGTTTGAGATCCTCAATTTATCATCATATATACTTGCCCATCTACATGTGACCATGAGCAGGTAATTAAATATTCCAGTTTGGAATGTAGAAAAGGAAAGATTGAACTTGACAATACATAAAAGGGTTCTTAATTGATAGACTTGCAATTTTCAGCCACAGCACATCTTTTTTACAGTTATGTGTGAAGATACACTATCTAATCAAAATGGGAAATTTAGAGATAATTATCGAGTTCATAAGGGATACAGCCTACTTCTAAGGACTTGAACTACAAAACCGTAGGGTAACCTTATTACTGGGGAAAAAAATCATACAAATATTGATGTGAAAAGATATGTATGTACGAGTCTCCCAGAATTGAATTTGGCATAGGAACATACCTATTTAATGAATTAAAACACAACGTGGTATTATGACATCAGGAAAATAATCAATCAAACTATATGAAAGAAATTGGGTGGTTTGTGATCTGAAGTTGACCATGTATCAAGAAAAGGCATCATGTTAAGTACAGAAAATGTTGCAACAATAGGTTGCATTTACAATTAAAGGTCATACAAAGGGTGCACTATAATCAAAGAGCTAAAATTGGGGGGAAAGTGTTAATAGTTACGTAAAAAATGTAACCACATCAAAGTATGAAAATAATAGAAAGCATACTACAGATTAACCTCAGCAGCTGGTCCCAACGTAACTTTTAACAAAGTATAGTTATTTGTAATCTCTGATCTCCTGTGATTGTAGGATGTGCTACCATTTTGAAGATCATCCCTTATGGTCTTCAAAGTGACAAAGCAATGAAGAGAATGCCATGGAAAAGGCAATCACAAAAGGAATGTGTGAGAAATCGGGCTGTTAGTTGAGGTGATGTGAGCCCTTCTCAAGCAACAGCCACGATCCATGTCAGGTGAACCACAAAATGCACTAAATTAACCTGTCCTTAACCTTCTGGTAGCTTGAGACAAAAGCAATCAGGCTTAACTTAGAGGGAATGTGTAAAGCAAAGAAACATAACGCAGAAAGACTTGGATACATTACACAGAATGGCCAACGACAACAGTATAATTTTCACCAAAGCCGATAAAGGGGGAGCCATCGTTATCATGAACACAGAGATGTACAATTCAAAAGTGATGGAACACATTTCAGACACTCAAACCTACACAATTTTGAACCAAAACCCGACGTTGGAATATTCAAAAACACTCAAAAACATCATCGATGAAGCTTATAAAAAAGGCATCATCACGGACAGAACAAAACAGTTCTTAACAACGTTGAACCCCAAAAGCCCGACACTAAGGATGGTTCCCAAAATTCACAAAAACACTCATGACCCTCCGATGCGACCCATAGTATCTACTATAGGCAGCCTCCATGAACCCATTGGCCAACTCATCGATAAATATCTGCAAAAACCAGTACAATCCATGCAGACGTACATCAAGGACACTACGCAATTTTTACACAAATTACAAAAGATAACAGTTAACGAAACGGATAAACTAATCTTGTGTACAGCTGATGTTCGTAGCCTATACACGAGTATACCTCATGACATGGGCATAGAAGCCTTGGAGAATGCCCTCTTGAACTCTGATCTTGACATAGATTTTCAAACATTTCTCATGGAATTGATGCAATTCATTCTTTACCACAGCTACTTCAAAGTAGAACAAACTTGGTACCAACAGCTCACGGGTATGGCAATGGGCAATTCGGCGGCACCCGTATATGCCAATATATTCATGCAATGGTATGAACAACAACATATTTTGTCTAAACCTGAATGGACTGATAATCTCAAAATGATAGTAAGGTACATAGATGACCTCTTTCTCATTTGGACAAACACTAAGGAAGCCCTAAACACACAATTGAAGGTATTCAATGACATCGATGAAAGGATTCAATTAACATGGGACATATCGGACACTGAGGTCAACTTTTTAGATGTCAAGATTACAATTTCCCCGGAAGGATTCAAAACGGATCTATACACAAAACCAACCGACAGAAACAATATGCTTCTATACACAAGTTTCCATGAGCCAAACCTAATTAAGAATTTACCATTCTCGCAAATGGCTAGGGTCAAACGAATCAGTTCGGACGAACAAACACTGCAAATCAGACTCAAACAAATGACCAAAAAATTTACCTCGAGAGGTTACCCACCAACCCTAGTGGAAGCAAGCAGAATCAGAATTGACAATATGGACAGATCCAAACTTCTAACTCCCAAAGAAAAAACTGAGCAAACACGGATTGTAGCTGTTTCTAAATATTCAACTGCAAGTAAAAAATATAAACAATCCATTCTGAAACATTGGGCAATCCTGAATATGGAACCGGATTTCAAACAATCTTTCAGCTCCACACCTATCTTTGCATTCACTAGAGCTAAGAATTTGGGGGAAATCCTCCGGAACAAACTTCCTGACATCACCAAATACTCTGGCACTAAACCGTGTTACAATTGTGGCAGCTGTAATAGCATTATCAGAGGCAACGAAATATGTCATCCCACACAAGGTTACCCCATCAAATTAAAAGTAAATGGCACTTGTGAATCGTCCAACCTGATATACGGAATTAGATGCCCATGTGGGAAAATGTACGTGGGCAAAACAGAGCGTCGCATCAAGACACGCTTAATTGAACACAAATCTAACATCCGTTTGAAGAACACCAAATCGGCGCTATCAGCACATTTTGTAGAAGCGCAACACAATGCTTCCCAAATCAAATACACCATTCTTGAGATTATTCAGAAAATAGAAGGAAGAGACAATACAAAATTTCTACTCAGAAGAGAGAATTACTGGATTTATAAATTGTTTACCCAAAAACCATTGGGCCTCAATGAACGAATCGAATTTTCGTGTTACCTTTAAAATATTTGCTCCGCAGATTGCTGCTTGTGTATACTGTTGTAAGTTCCATTATATCTGACACATGTACACACATACCTCATCTTACACCACCACTCCCAGCCATCCCCTTTAGCACAAATACACATAATGTCGATCTTGGAACTAGGACCCCACAAGTTTGTGCCCCCTATGATCATGTACTCGACAGTTTTTCATTTTTCCAAATTTTGCAGTTTTTTAATTTTTATTTTTCTTTCTGATAATATGAACATCACGATAATATTTTCTCTGAGGAATGCCAACCCCGATTGGCACAAATCTGAATACAAGTGCCCGACTAGAACGTTATACGCGGTAGTCTTTTTTCACTAGCTAGTATCACGTGATACCCCACATGATCGCTATGTTCAAAAATAAGGAAAGCGCGGACTGACCCTTTGGCAGCCGTCGCTACGTTGAACCGCTACGGCGTAAAGAACAACAAACTTTGAAGTGGATCTACACTTCGTACCAGGTTAGTTTTGATGAAAAACACACGCGGTCTTTCAGACTCGCGTAAAAACGCTCCGCATCTGTTCAATCTCCATGACATTACCTAACAAGTACCCTCCCCATTCCTTTCAGATTCGAAACTTACATGAAGAAAGGCATGTAAGTAACCGCGTTTTTTTCACCCTTGCACGCATACCAAACCCCTTACCCGTACATCAAACCCACACGATCCCACTGCATGTTTGACCTGTATGCACTATTTTTTGTGATGCACCATTGTAACGGAGATGTAATTTGTTTATGCTTTTTGAGATCAGTAAATGTTACCTCATTTTCGTTTTTACAGTGTCTATTTCCCTGATGAAGGGCATGACCTTATAATGCCCGAAATGCATTGGATATGATAAAACTCAATGACATTGCCTGTACTTTAAACATGTCAAGAAGTGAAAAGATCATGGAAAACTAACAAAACATGTTAACAATCAATTAAAAAAGCTTTTGCTGATGAACATCAAACCAAATGGAATGGAAATCTTTTCTTTCTAGAAAGATAATGACAAAGTGTGCAACAACAAGGGATGACCCTAGAGATCGTCTAGGTTCACATTCTAGCATTTACTCATCTGACGCCATTGGACTCCTGGCGCCACCTTGTGGAGCACCTACAAAAACCAACTAACAACCCTTCAATTCAAAAGGAACCTGTATTACTTTCAACTAGCTGTGCATCCATCCAATTCTAAATTGTAGTTCATCCATTGAGCGTCCACGGGAAGGATTGCACGCAATTTCAAACATTACTAAAACACAATAATGAGCAACTACGAGGACATTTCAAAAAGTACAGAGGCCCGCGCCTCCACCTTCGCATTTGAAACCAAAGACGCAGATCAAATCTATTCATTAATCAGGGATGAACTCACACAGGAAACCACGAGCCGATCCAAAGAGCAAAACATTAAACAATTGTTATACCTCTCCAAAAGGAGAACCAACCAACAACTGCACGCCAGTACTCTCATAAAATATCATCGAAATTCACGCATACCACGAGGCCTAAGAATTGCTTTGAAACCATCCTTATGCAAACATTCCAAAAAATTCCAGGAACGCTGGTATGAAATTTTAAACAAATGCTCCCTAGACCTGATCCTTCTGATCATACAAGAACTGTCTACAATCTTGGAGGAACTGAGCACGGAGATAGAAGAAACTTCAACAGAACTTTCCAAAATGATGTCGGAAGAGGAATTAAAGACGACTTTAGAGGACATTAAAAGCCAAATAGACCGTCATACAAAAGAGATTAACGAAAGAAAAATACGTAAATTTAAAAGGGACACTTTGGATTACCGCCTTGGGGAAGTTTACACATGGGCAGACATCTATGCACAGAAACGAAGAAACAAGCCGTATAACTCGAATACAGACACATCATCTACGGATAGTGACACCACCCAAAAAGCACGGAGACCGCCACCAAGTCGAACTACCCAAGAAAAAACAACTATGGAAGAACCCACCACAAGTAAGCCTAGTGAACCGAATCCTTTTTTAGAACAGGGCCAAGCCCAAAAAGGAGACCCAGGAGAAGCATCAGAAAGGGACAAAGAAAGAGACCCACCGACCACACGAAGCACATCGGCCAACATCAAGGAGAAAGAGAAAACGAAGAAAAAGAACCAACCCCAGAACAATTAGTGATTAACATCAGTGGCAAAAATTTCAATTCACACGAATTACAAATATTACAAAGGGGGATGTCCTTTGTTCCCACCACCAGCACAGATAACCTGGAATTAGAGGTGAGCTTATTTAAATTCATGAGGAAACTCAGATTGAGACACTTTTTCGATAACGTAGTACCTGAGCGACCACAAACTGAACAAGACCAACTATTAGGCCTACGACCTCAAAGCTCTTTTCAAGCTCCAACGAGCCATAAAACATTAGATTTATTTGAAAATCTAGTACGACAAGATCTACAGAAGTTGAAACATACCAAACCTAAGCAAAGAAACATAACGCAGAAAGACTTGGATACATTACACAGAATGGCCAACGACAACAGTATAATTTTCACCAAAGCCGATAAAGGGGGAGCCATCGTTATCATGAACACAGAGATGTACAATTCAAAAGTGATGGAACACATTTCAGACACTCAAACCTACACAATTTTGAACCAAAACCCGACGTTGGAATATTCAAAAACACTCAAAAACATCATCGATGAAGCTTATAAAAAAGGCATCATCACGGACAGAACAAAACAGTTCTTAACAACGTTGAACCCCAAAAGCCCGACACTAAGGATGGTTCCCAAAATTCACAAAAACACTCATGACCCTCCGATGCGACCCATAGTATCTACTATAGGCAGCCTCCATGAACCCATTGGCCAACTCATCGATAAATATCTGCAAAAACCAGTACAATCCATGCAGACGTACATCAAGGACACTACGCAATTTTTACACAAATTACAAAAGATAACAGTTAACGAAACGGATAAACTAATCTTGTGTACAGCTGATGTTCGTAGCCTATACACGAGTATACCTCATGACATGGGCATAGAAGCCTTGGAGAATGCCCTCTTGAACTCTGATCTTGACATAGATTTTCAAACATTTCTCATGGAATTGATGCAATTCATTCTTTACCACAGCTACTTCAAAGTAGAACAAACTTGGTACCAACAGCTCACGGGTATGGCAATGGGCAATTCGGCGGCACCCGTATATGCCAATATATTCATGCAATGGTATGAACAACAACATATTTTGTCTAAACCTGAATGGACTGATAATCTCAAAATGATAGTAAGGTACATAGATGACCTCTTTCTCATTTGGACAAACACTAAGGAAGCCCTAAACACACAATTGAAGGTATTCAATGACATCGATGAAAGGATTCAATTAACATGGGACATATCGGACACTGAGGTCAACTTTTTAGATGTCAAGATTACAATTTCCCCGGAAGGATTCAAAACGGATCTATACACAAAACCAACCGACAGAAACAATATGCTTCTATACACAAGTTTCCATGAGCCAAACCTAATTAAGAATTTACCATTCTCGCAAATGGCTAGGGTCAAACGAATCAGTTCGGACGAACAAACACTGCAAATCAGACTCAAACAAATGACCAAAAAAATTTACCTCGAGAGGTTACCCACCAACCCTAGTGGAAGCAAGCAGAATCAGAATTGACAATATGGACAGATCCAAACTTCTAACTCCCAAAGAAAAAACTGAGCAAACACGGATTGTAGCTGTTTCTAAATATTCAACTGCAAGTAAAAAATATAAACAATCCATTCTGAAACATTGGGCAATCCTGAATATGGAACCGGATTTCAAACAATCTTTCAGCTCCACACCTATCTTTGCATTCACTAGAGCTAAGAATTTGGGGGAAATCCTCCGGAACAAACTTCCTGACATCACCAAATACTCTGGCACTAAACCGTGTTACAATTGTGGCAGCTGTAATAGCATTATCAGAGGCAACGAAATATGTCATCCCACACAAGGTTACCCCATCAAATTAAAAGTAAATGGCACTTGTGAATCGTCCAACCTGATATACGGAATTAGATGCCCATGTGGGAAAATGTACGTGGGCAAAACAGAGCGTCGCATCAAGACACGCTTAATTGAACACAAATCTAACATCCGTTTGAAGAACACCAAATCGGCGCTATCAGCACATTTTGTAGAAGCGCAACACAATGCTTCCCAAATCAAATACACCATTCTTGAGATTATTCAGAAAATAGAAGGAAGAGACAATACAAAATTTCTACTCAGAAGAGAGAATTACTGGATTTATAAATTGTTTACCCAAAAACCATTGGGCCTCAATGAACGAATCGAATTTTCGTGTTACCTTTAAAATATTTGCTCCGCAGATTGCTGCTTGTGTATACTGTTGTAAGTTCCATTATATCTGACACATGTACACACATACCTCATCTTACACCACCACTCCCAGCCATCCCCTTTAGCACAAATACACATAATGTCGATCTTGGAACTAGGACCCCACAAGTTTGTGCCCCCTATGATCATGTACTCGACAGTTTTTCATTTTTCCAAATTTTGCAGTTTTTTAATTTTTATTTTTCTTTCTGATAATATGAACATCACGATAATATTTTCTCTGAGGAATGCCAACCCCGATTGGCACAAATCTGAATACAAGTGCCCGACTAGAACGTTATACGCGGTAGTCTTTTTTCACTAGCTAGTATCACGTGATACCCCACATGATCGCTATGTTCAAAAATAAGGAAAGCGCGGACTGACCCTTTGGCAGCCGTCGCTACGTTGAACCGCTACGGCGTAAAGAACAACAAACTTTGAAGTGGATCTACACTTCGTACCAGGTTAGTTTTGATGAAAAACACACGCGGTCTTTCAGACTCGCGTAAAAACGCTCCGCATCTGTTCAATCTCCATGACATTACCTAACAAGTACCCTCCCCATTCCTTTCAGATTCGAAACTTACATGAAGAAAGGCATGTAAGTAACCGCGTTTTTTTCACCCTTGCACGCATACCAAACCCCTTACCCGTACATCAAACCCACACGATCCCACTGCATGTTTGACCTGTATGCACTATTTTTTGTGATGCACCATTGTAACGGAGATGTAATTTGTTTATGCTTTTTGAGATCAGTAAATGTTACCTCATTTTCGTTTTTACAGTGTCTATTTCCCTGATGAAGGGCATGACCTTATAATGCCCGAAATGCATTGGATATGATAAAACTCAATGACATTGCCTGTACTTTAAACATGTCAAGAAGTGAAAAGATCATGGAAAACTAACAAAACATGTTAATCAATTAAAAAAGCTTTTGCTGATGAACATCAAACCAAATGGAATGGAAATCTTTTCTTTCTAGAAAGATAATGACAAAGTGTGCCCAACAAGGGATGACCCTAGAGATCGTCTAGGTTCACATTCTAGCATTTACTCATCTGACGCCATTGGACTCCTGGCGCCACCTTGTGGAGCACCTACAAAAACCAACTAACAACCCTTCAATTCAAAAGGAACCTGTATTACTTTCAACTAGCTGTGCATCCATCCAATTCTAAATTAAAGTATACAAGCAACACTTTTAACAATAATTAAGTGAAAAACAAGAAAAGTACCTCACCAATTTAGAAAATAGAGTAAAATGTAATAAATTGACACAGAAACAACAAAAATCAAATCATGAAAAGCGGAGATATGCAATTTTAAAGATTTGACCAGGTTAGTGCCACTGAAAAAGTTATCTTTTAAAGTCCAGCGCGAAGAGTTCCCTTGGCTGTGGAGGAGACCATGAGGAGCAGCAGGGAAAGCATCGCAAATGACTTCCGCTGTAGCACTAAGAGCGGGACAGGCATCGTGGATGGTCATCGCTGTAGCAGGAAAATCTTGTCGCAGCCAGTCATTGCTGGAGCTTTGTGTTGGCGGTCAACGTGGGCTGTTGATGCTGCTGCACAAAGTGCAGATCTTGTGTTGCCGGTCGCTTAGTGCAAAGAGTCCGGTTCACCAGAACTTCACGTTGGACATTGATGCTGGTGGAAATATCTTGGTGCAAATAGGCCCGGTTGCGAAGAGCCACAAATTTTAGGTCAGACTCGATAAGAGAGACTATAAGTTGTTTTGATACTTCAATTGGTTTGATTAAACTGTTGGAGGAGGGGTTAAGGTTTTTTTCATTAGACTAAGAAACACGTTTTCTAAAATTATTAATTCGTAGAGCATGGCATTGGGACCATTTTGTGTAAGAATATAGTCTACCTCAGAGACCTATTTCAATGAGACCTATTTCAATGAGACCTATTTCAATGTTCTCAGTTTCTCTCAGTGGCACTTGTAAGGTGGAAGAACTTAGCAGAAAATGGAAAATTAAAAATGGGCGCTTTCTCGCTGTTAACACATGCACCCCTAACAACCCACTTGGACTCAATGCAATTCATACATTCACCAACTGATCAGTGTTTATGAGGTAATCTTTCATTTAAATATTTAGTACAGTTACATTTTCAATGAGGTAAGCTTTTAATTGCATCATGCTTCACTTCCATTAAAGCTCAGAGAAAGGTAACCCTATTAGCTGGAGCTGACTGAAAAGTGAAGCGTATAACTGTTTAGTTACACAGACACATTTTTCAGGCTGGTAGAATACAAACTACATTTCCAAGGAAGCGTTAGGCACTCATTCCAAGTTTGTGTATTTCACCTGGAGCGTGAAATTCTGAACTCGCATTTCCGAATCTCTACGGGCCCAAATATGTCAGATCTGCAAAAGTCAGACTTGATAAATTCTGGCCCAGAGATACTAGGCTTGTCTGCACTGTTTCAGGGGCTAAGAGCAACATCACAACCCAAACCCCAGCGAACCCCTGCAGTAGTACAGGGGGCATCAAATTTTGCCCTCCCTATATAGGCACAAGCCTACCCTGCTTCACTGTTCCCTACTGCCTTCTGGCGCTCACACAGACACTTTCCACCTGCTCAAAGCAGGCTGAAAATGTAAGTGGTCCTCTCCCTGTTCCCCAGAATTGGGGGGAAATGCTTGGAAATGGATCCAGTGTTTCCAGGTCCGTGTGAAAAACGTGGTGCTCAACAGTCCTATTATACACGAAGGTATTCCCTTATCCTTAGCACTTGACACTGACGTCTACGGTGATCTACAGGGCAAGTGTTCGAAACATAACAAGGCTGATGGAACAGTTGAATCATCAAAGCTTGTGAAGAACACTGCGGTGAAAAAACGATTTTCAAACTGTAAAGATGTGTAGGTGTCGAATTTTTTTTTAGGTCATCAAGATCTCGCTCTTGACGTTGTCTTCTTGCTCTAGCTTTTATGAACGATAATCCATGCAAAGCAATTTGAAACAACCCAACCCGTTACAATGTACCAAAACCATAAGCAAAAAAATACACAGACACTGCCTTACTAAACTGAAAAGGGAGTTAGCGGGCTTTGTGAAACTAGGGGTGCAAGGTGCTTGCGCCCCAGTCCAGAATGCACCACTGACCCGCCCACGTTTACGTACATAAGTGGCCCTGCGTGCCTCTAGCTAGCCATGGCGAGGTTCTATAGTCAGGATTCATTGCAAGAACCAAGTCTATAATGATTAGGGGCTTCTGGAAAACTAGACAGCTTTAGTGTTTGACCACTTTGCCCACAAGTATATCTTGCTAATAAATGCCTTATAGTGGACAACAGGCCTACCATGCACATTTTCATCCCAACACTATGAAGCGAAATCTGTGTTCGTTAGTGAACCTTGTGTGCGAATTGAGGTAATACACACTTATTTTTACACCAAAAATTGCCATGAAACAATTCTGGAAACTTTCAAGTGCTAAGCAAAAACGTCTTGGAGTAGATTTTTGGGGAAGTTTGATCCGCGGATATGAACTGATGTTTCAAAAGTAGGCCTTCCAAAGAGACTGGACGTTATAAAGTAAAAAAAACGCACAGGGCAACAAAGCATTATTTTCAGTGATGTACCCTCTAGGTTGTTTCATGCAATACAAACAAAAAAACGTACCCGGCAAGCAAGAAAAGTACAATAATACATAAAGGCCTGAATCAAGCACCTGGGAAGAGCCACCAAAGAAACACAAGCCTGAATTTGTATTGTATAAATGAGGCAAAACAGGCCAGCGGGTGGTGGTATAATGCAGGTAATGCTGGATGAACATGGTACCTGCAGAAAAAATGCTTCAGTGTCTTACAAACAACCGTAAACATCCTAATGACTGCGTGAGTGCATTTACTTCAATGCCTCACAGAGGGATCTAGGAAGTGCGCCTCCCTCACTGTAAGACAATGGGCTCGTTTCTGCAGAGCACCTGTCAACCTCCCTCAGAGTTAGAGTCAAGGAAACGACTTTCATTCAACGCCAAGGCAAACCCAGTTACACCTTTTAACGCGGTGAAGGTGTTAATGGCTGACTGATAGGTGTGGGAGCGTGAGCAAGATGCACGCGCACTGATCACCGAGCCTGTCGACACAGGAGAAACAAAGGGGTTGTGAAAAGGGCAGCGCCATTACTCCGGGCTCCACAATGGAGGCGACAGATTAGCAGGGGTCTAAGGCGGGTGATCATCAGAGCCAACGCAAAAGGTCCAAGTTTTGCTGCTATCGCATTCATGAAGCATCATTACCTCATTCACGTAAGGCAAAAAACCAAGTGTAACCAATTCTTTATAATACTTAAGGTAGAAATAAACTGCTCGCAAATGTTGAGGCCTTTTTTTATTTTTTTAAACATCAATAGAGTTTAGGGCGCCAGGAGGTGTATGGATCGGTACCGATGTGCTTCTTTCCTCCTCTGTCACAGATGTGCACATTTCATTAATCATGACTGTAAGCGCCTTCCTTTTTGCCCGTCTTGACAATTAATCATATGAGATATCTGAAAAAAGACCTTGCATCAATAAGAAAGAAATGCTTTTTACAGGAAGCTTGGGTCTGTGTCGTTCAAATTTTATTTACCATATTAAATATGAAAGTGCACTGAAAAATGACCATTGGCTTTACAGAACCGCTCGAGCCACCTTTTACTCTAACCAAATCAACTCAGGTAAACTGTCCCAAATCGCTTTTTATGGTAGTGCAAGAACTCTCTGACCCTAATAATGTGTGAGTGTTTGATTGGCTCAGATGCTCCGTCCATCACCACCCCCTTTTGTACCACCTAATAATGTGGCGCCCTTTCCTATACTGTTCCAGTGGCAATGCAAAGAACTGGTTCTTTACTTTGTTAAAAAGATGGAGGACATACGCTTAAAGTGGGTGGGCATGTCGTGTTTCAGCCTTGCACTAACTTGCTGCCCTCGAACACGGAGGCCCCATCATCCCAATCATAACTCCTATCCTTTCGCCTAACACCCCAGTCACTCAGAAACTTAACGCATGGGAATTGTTGGACCTACCACTATTCAGATCATTACTACAATTCATAAGATCAGGCTTCCCTACAGATCTTATTCCCCAAGCAAAGCTTAATACCCTGGGCCCTGACATTTTTAGGCTGTTAGTGGGTCTCCTCAAGTCCTCCTTACAGGAAGGTTACATTACTCGGCCTTGCAAACATGTCCTGGTCTTGCCTCTCTTCAAAAAACCCAATCTGGATGCCTTGAATTATTCTAACTACAGACCGATCTCCATGCATACCATCAAGGCCAAAATCATGGAAAAGCATGTTAACATACAACTCTCTGCTTTTGTGGAGACCAATAACCTGCTTCACCCCCCTCACAGTCAGGGTTCAGAGAAGGCCACTGTACAGAATCCGCACTTCCAGAAGTCACATAACATCCTAGGCAGCTCCTGGATTAATGTGAGATGGCAGAGACGATTTTACTAGACCGCAGCACTGCTTCTGATACTGTGTCACACGCCACGCTGTTGGAGAATCTAGTCAGTTTAGGTCTACAAGGAACAGCCTTATTCTGGATGGCATCTTTCCCGCGTGACCGATTTCTCCAGGTCTCTCAGTGAATATCTCCTCCTCAAAACATGCCCATATATCAGGGGTTCTTCAAGGCTCAGCATTAAGTCCAGCCTTATACAAAATATATGTCTGCCCTCTGACTGACCTGTTTAAAAGCTTTGGCTTGACAGTATTATCCTACGCAGATGACACACGAGTCATCTTATCTCTGTCTTCCACTCAGGACCATTACTCTGAGGCCCTGAATTCCTGTTTGGCCGAGGTTGCCTCATGAATCATTAATTCTCTGAAACTCAATGGAGAACAGACTGAGGTACTGGTGCTGAGAAAGAACCCGTCCCTATGGGGCCCACAGCACTGGCCTCAAACCTGGACGCTCTTCTCGCACCAGCCCAAAAGATGAAGATCCATGGCTTCCAGCTGGACAAAAAGCTGTCTATGAAGCCCCAGGTCGTGAAGGTGGCTGCTACCTGTTTGAGGTCCTAAAATAGCTAGGGAAATTCCTTTGGATTCTTCCATTTTCAGCCAAAGGACAGTAATTCAGGCATCATTCCTATCTAGATTGGGCTACGGCAATGTCCTCTACTTGGGAGCTTACAAAGCCTCTATAAGAAGCATGCAAGTAGTCCAAAGGTCGGCGGCCAGGCTGCTCTGCTTCAGACTACCAAAAAGTGATATGGCCTCCTCTCTTCTGGAGGAATTGCACTGGCTTAAGTTGGAGAAACGGATCCAATTTAAAGCCCTGTGCTTTGTGCACAGAGCTAGAGCAGGATCTGGCTCCCGAGACCTCCACGGAATGGTGATACCTTTTCTACCACCTCATGCCCTATGTTTCAGCGATCTCTCCTTATGCACGATTCCGAGAGTCAAGCAGGTTTGCACGTAAGGCCAGTCCTTTGCCTACCAAGGCCCTAGGCTCTGGAATGACCTTCCACTAACCTCAAGAAGCTGCACCTCACTGACTTCTTTTCAGAAAAAGTTTAAGACCTGGATGTTTTGAGTTAAGGGGCTCTGGTTGCACCCTATTCGTCGCCAAGCACTGGGAAACCCTGTGTGGATAGCTGCATGCACTATACAAGCTTAAATAATAATAAAAACAATCCAAACTTTACTTATATACACAATGATTCAAGTGGAAATCTTCATCTCGCAACATACAATTCATGACAACAAAGAGGGAGAGGTGGTTCAAAGACAGAGATTATCATCAGAAATGCACTTTTTAAGTAATGTACTGAATTCTGGGCAGAAAAATATACACTAATCTAGAAATACAAGTAGCAGATCTAATAACTAGGATTGAATTCTGGATAGAAAAATATACACTAATCTAGAAATACAAGTAGCAGATCTAATAACTAGGATTGAATTCTGGATAGAAAAATATACACTAATATAGAAATACAAGTAGCAGATCTAATTACTAGGATTGATCAACTGAAGATCGTCACCCTGGCACTCTAACCAATCCTTTACTCGAGATAAACGTTTTTTGGGTGTGACTTTCAAAGAGGAAGACAGAGCCTGACCGGAAAGATTAAAGCAATCCACCCTTTGATACCTTATCCCTCCATCAGACCTTTGTCATTCAGGCCACGCCATAGCCACAGCAATACTTCATCATAGCCACACTGTCTCTCTTTGGAATTCATTCCACCATCTCGATATACAGCAAGTAGTTATAAGAAAATAGCAGTAACTAAAAACAAACTTTAAAAAATGGCACAGTGGCCTTTTACAATGCTTCTGTCACTCTTGTACTATCACCACTCCACCAAGAAAAGCAAGCAACTCACACACCTTCTGTATTGACCTCGATGAACTATTATTAGAACAATGTCAGCAAGCTTTTTATATTTTCAAGGGCGATAGTAGAGTGGTGTAACACTTAAACCCTTTAAGTACCAAACTCTAATGCACCCAAACAAAAACATTTAAAGATCTATCCCAAAAACCCTATCAAACGGCGATTACAATCATATTCCCTATTCCATTTGGAAGATCAAGAGGTTCAGGGCTGGGTTTCAAATGCAACCTGGAAAGATAAAATACAAGTAAATCCCTCTACTGGGAATAGTGGTTGCAATTTAAATAAACTAACTCGTAACTTAACAGTGTTTTCGAGATCCTTGGGACACTTGCCATGGATAGTCCCCTTAGAGACAGCCAAAGTTTCGAACTGGTTTCAATGAAATTGCAGGGGCCAATGTAGCTCTTCCGGAGATGGGTTCGCGTATGTAACTTACTTCTACTTTCCCTCATCAGTGAGCAGCCTAGTGTAGTGCTTGAACTGCCTTGGACTATTACCTTTTACCCAATGTAAAATATATGTTCACTAATTGCAGGTGATTCAGAAATGAATAAGAGCATCTCTTGCTTTGTTTATACATTTGCTCTCAACATTAAAAAGCATTAAAATAATTAATTTAGAAACGACACAAGGAAATAAAGAAAAGAGGTTGCAAAGAAAGGAAAGGTTTGATCTTTTTAAAACCATAAGAGCAATAAAAGCAAAAGACAATGGCACAGATGAGCTCAGTAAGTCCACCTGCAGTTCCAGTTTGTCTTACCCAAAAACATAGGGACTCTCAACCTTGCCCAATATTTCTCTTTATGAAATACTTCACATCTTCAAGGAATGCTATAACAGTAGCTAACAAAAAATAGGCACTAATGATGAGAACTCTGTTCAGAAGGAGTTTGATTAAATAAATGGACGCTCAACCACCTTTCTACCAGTAAAATAAGTGATTTAAAGAAAGGTTCTACACTATAGTGACCGTCCAAGATCCCCTGTATGCAGCAGTGCACTAACAACAGCTCTGAAGACATCTCAGAATGAGAATATGTTGCAGGTATAAAATTAAAATCAAGGACAAGAAAGACATAACAAACCCTCCTGTCAACCACATATAAATATTTTATTTTTATTTTAGCCATGTTCTTTGTCATAACCCACATGATGTCTCACGCTCTAAGGATTTCAATCCCCTTACTACTAAGTCCTTCACTTGCTGCCCGTTGCTTTTGAATTAAAGCATATTTCCTTCTTGGAATGCAATATTATTGATAATTCAAAGTCCTGTAGAACAGACTCCAAGGCCTGCAGCCAGCTATCTCAGCAACTTGCAGACAACCCTTTAGAAAAAGGTACAGGATTGATCAAGCACGCTATGTAAAAATTAGTATGATCATAACCAATATTGGGGCACATGCTGATTGCAAGATACAAAAGAATGCATTCACAACTGAAGTGAAACTATACAGAATATCACTGAGGCCTTCTTTGATGGGATTAAAATTATTATTTTTTAAAAAGTCACCAGCTTAAACCAGCCACAGAGTTCTACCTGAACTGCATATGATCAGAATTAAAAGGAGTCTCTCCAACACATAATAGTTTTGATCTCCAGTCAAAACAATTGTGTGCTCTTGAAAGCAACGGATTCAGACTGCTGGTAATGCTCAACTTTAAAGCACTAAAAGTCGTACTCCAGTATACACAAAAATATACTGCAAATATGCTGCTTTGCATATCTACACAAAAACATAGTTTGGACAATAGCTGTGAGATTTCACATAGTACACTGTGAATTACTCATATCCTCCAAATGTCTTGATTTTTATTGAGGATAAAGGCAGCTTCTTTAAGTGTCATGGTTGACTTTAAGAACTAGTCACCTTTCTAAAGAATGTCATAAACCTAATATGACCGAGGGCACTCCAACGAAGCACTATCTTAATTCGTTTCAATCGCAAGACAAGTGAATTAAATTAATTAAAATAATGCAATTTTCTATTATGATTATTTTTTGACACAGACCCAATAGGACCGACAAAAGATAATAAACCCATCATTGTATTTCTCACTGAATTCATCATACACACATTTTAATGTTTTGATACATAACAGTTTTTTGACAAATTAAACCACACTTAGGATTTTACAGTGGATTACATTTTTGTTGACAAGTAGAATGTGCTGCAAACCACAGGTTTCAGTAAACCTGGTTGGTAATTTTACTGGAACAATAATATATTTAGGGCAGTTTATATTTCAAACACTTAAGATGCTACTTAATATCTATCAACCAAAGCAAAACGTAAAAGAGAGATTCCCAGGTACTGGTGTGACCATAAGTAAGACTGCATGAAGAGCTTTTTTTAGCAAAATGAAAATAAATGCACATATCTTATCAATAAACACAATTATTCTCCTGAAAGCTGCTACTTGGGATCAGGTTTTCAATCTTAGTGGCATATGATTTTTTAACCCAATATGCCAACTGCATGATAATAAAATAATAACTACCAGCTGAAAACCTGAAATGTTTCGCACAACATAACTGCTCAGGTGAGAGTAGTTATTGGCTTATGTGCATGCTATCTCAAATGAGGACATGAGCATGGCAGAGGGGTTTATCCCAAGTCATCCAGTAGGAATACTAACCCAGTCAGCCTTTCCTAGAGAAACAAATCATGACATGATGTGTGGGTTATTACATTTGGAGTACAAGTGCAAACTCTTAAATATATTTATCCTAAAGCATTCATTTTAACTTTACTAATACTGTGATGCATTCTTTAGGAATATTTTATTTTTTACTTAGGCATTATATTATTTTTGTCCTTTTTTAAAAGGTGTGCTGTTAACGAAATATATACTGGTCTAATTAGCTTCTCAGATCATGTATAATAGCGCCGAGACGCCCACGGGTATTCGCCGCGCTCTATAAATGTCAATAAATAAATAAATAATGAAATAATGAAATAGAACAAGATATAGATCATCAAACTCATGTGGCCTCGGTGGTGGCGACACCTCCTTTCTCGAAGTGAATTCAGTCTTGAAGAATCCTTTCTAATTTATTATGTAAGCAAAAGAAGAGACAATCTGAAATTGAAACCCTGGACACTCAGAAAAGAGAAAGATGCAAACTCCCAAGCAATAAAACAAGCCTGCGAGATCACTGTAATGCATGCTGTATATACAAATGCAGGGTAAGTAAGTGTGTACTCAACCATGCATGAAGCAGAGAAGTATCAACTATTCACGCATATAGGGCTGGCATGTGTATGACATCAAAAACACACAGGGTTGGTCAAAGGGGGTCTATTTCCTCAAGCTGGGAAGAGTCGACAACCAGGAAGTAGTAGTATTAGCCATTTAAGAGAAACCCCTCTTAATTGAGGACTTTTGGGTGGTCAAGCATGTAGAATGCCACATAAAAGTACTATCAAGCACGTTTTCTTGGTCACAGGAGGCAGGACAGACACCCTTGTAATTGCTGGAAAAGGTCTGTAGATACTGTTGATGGTAAACGTCAATCAAACAAGTGACTCGAGGCAGTTATCACAACACAAAACCACTATCGGCAATCAAAACCTCGTGCTTTTCATCATAAGTACGATGCTTGCATAGAATCCTGGATCAATGACATATTTGGCACTCTTTACTCAGGGTCTCCCATATATTGACATACTTTCACAGATCTCAGCAATGGAGCAGCCTGGCAGTTTTAATTCTGCACTGGTGCCAAGTGTACACAGTCGCACACACCGTCTCGAGCACCACTCCTGCTGTGTTCTTCTAACACGGTACCTCGGGCAGGACATATTCCTTTAACTGCTTTATTTATATCGTGCACTTAATTCTCGTGTTGAAGTCGGGCACATAAAGTGAGATTTGAGTGATCAATACTAATTCATGCTCTGACTTTTTTGTTTTACGCCTTTACCTTTTAACGAGAGCCTGATCAGAAAAGCACAAGGCAAGCCATTAAGCAGGCCGACCAGACATTAAAAAAAGAGAACAGTGCTTTCTCGCATATGGACACAGGGCTCATACATGACCAAGGGCACAAGACAGACCATGAAAAGTCCATATTGGTGCAACATGATTTTTACTCATTGAGTGTTGAGTAAACTGACCCTGCTGTATATTAAAGCATCTTTCCTTCCTGCACAAATGACTAATTTGATTCAAATGGGCAAGGCAGGAGGGTTGAGGAGAAACCAGCTTCTGTCTGGTCTAATATCATACTAAAAGACACATTGTCTCTGTGAGCAATTCTCATTTGAAGCTGGTTCTGCAGTTAATTTCGGACTCTTCACCAAGATGGCTTTATACTGATAAAATCACGCCATAGATGTAATCAACCCTTTTCCCAATCGCATTTTTTTTGTAATAATTTGATAAATGCTGCTGTCGGCGTGGATAAGAATCACAGTATTGTTTGGCCCCAACTAGGTGAACTTCCAGGTTCCAGTTTATTAATTTTGCAATGTTCACACCACATTGAATCGCTCCTATGCCCTGCGGCCATAATGTGATCATTTTTCATATTGCCAACAACGGGCTTTGTCTGCCTAGGCAGCTTTGTAGTCTGGAAACAAATGCTGGGAAGGTTTTAAACAGAAATGAATTTGGCTAAACGCATAGTCAATGGCTAATGGACAAAGTAAAGGCTTGGGAAAGACCATATTTTGAGAGCTGGGGGGTTAGTTCATTCAAGTATACAAGAGGTGAGAACAGCACACCTATATCTACTGCTATAAAGCAACATCCCTAAAACAGTAGGCAGTGAGAGCGGTTAACCACAAAACATTAACTACTGTCATAGAACACAAACTCAATAATAAGGGCTGCTCCAGTTAATTAAATCTAAACAATCCATCTAATTAGTGGTACAAAGCAACAAGTACCCATGAGAAACATTTTCTGACTTGGAGTACTAGGTATGCGGCACACGAGAAGGACTTTCAAAGATGGCCAAGAAACCCATTGAGCACACCTTAAGGTGGGTACCGATACACCAATACTTGTTATACAACAGCAGACTTGCCTGCCTGTGGTGCTCTTATGTCGAAATGATCCTTTAATACTTATTAACCACTTGACTGCTAAACCTTGGGCCCTCCCCACCAATGACCCCACTGTTAAGCCCGGTTTTGGATGTTTGGGATAATTTGCACTTATATTTTCATAAAAAGCAATGTACACAAAAGGTACACATGCGATATCCAGAGCCAAAAACTGAGATGACACTTTGAATGATTTTTGGTTGTGCACCAACCATGTCGCAATTCATATGGTAAAATATAATTAATGAAAAATGGGTATGAAGGAAGCCTATGGATTTCTGAAAAGTGCACAAGATATT
The DNA here is from genome assembly GCF_964261635.1 of Lissotriton helveticus. NCBI lineage: Eukaryota > Metazoa > Chordata > Amphibia > Caudata > Salamandridae > Lissotriton > Lissotriton helveticus. The sequence continues at coordinate 1,270,560,602 of NC_136063.1, forward strand.
GAGCTTAGGAAATTGGATACCTCATAATTTGGGGCTATGTATATAATCGTGATTCAGACGGCATTTTGCAAAAGGTCTTTTTTGCACACTGTCTTGCATTTGGAAGACAAAGTTGCATAGAAATCCTATTTGTAATGACAAATGTTCTACTATTCTGTCTCGCCATACGTCTCCCATTAAAAACGGACCTCGCTTGTGTGGCTGGCCAGGAGGCTATGACACAAAACACAACCTGGAAACATCACATTTCACCCAGCACAATCAGTGTTTTTTGCTTTATTTACAATGTGGGTAGCAGCAGAATGTTGGCCCTAGCTCAGTGGCACCCAAGGAAATTAACATATAATGGAGTTCAGGATGATGTGACTTGTGTATTTTTTATTTTATTACCTCACTTGCCATATGGATGTGTATGCTTTAGTCCCCAGCGGGAGCAGAAAAGACTATTGAGGCTTTAGGGGTAGAGGTGGGGCCTGATGTCAGGATGGGCAGGACCCACCCATGATTTTATGGCAAACTAATATCCCTGGCATCTAGTGGGTATTCTGATGATGCCCTGAGGCAAATCCCCCTCTGTCCCCCAGGGGGTGGGAGCAAAAAGACTGGGTTTTGGGTTGCGGTTTGGGTCAATGCCAGGGTGGGGCAGCAGCACCACTTTGTTTTGCCCAAATATAAAATTGCTTTTGTCTAATGGGCTTCTACCCCAAATTGGGACACACAAAAGGGGCAGAAAGCATATATTGCCCCATTTAAGATCGAGTATGGCCTGATCACAAGGGGTGCCTCTCCTCCTCTAGTTTGGTGTTATTTTGAAATCCCTGGTGTCTATTGGGCCTTGTGCCACCAAGGTGCTAATTGACGGCAAATATCCTATCTCCCTCTAGGGACAAAAGCAAGACTTTATTGCTTCTTTTGAGATGGGTGCCAGGGTGGGAAGCCCAAATGTAAAATCCCTGGTGTTTAGTGTCTATAAACCCCATCTGGGAGCAGATTAGAGGCAACCGCCCCAATCGAAAGAAACCTCCTACCCCCCCCACCCCCGAGAGGAGGTTGGGGGAGACCGTATACTAGGGTGGGCTACCATCACACCTTTTTTTGGATAATAAATCCCTGGCGTCAAGCAGGTTTCCTACTCACCCCTGTGCGTAGATTGGGGCAAACCACTCAATCTGCCTCCCAGGGGGCGGCAGAAAGACTGTATTGCTCCCTTAAGTGAAGGAGGCATGCCCAGGGTGGGCCGTCCCCGCTCCTTTGTATATTTTAAGTAAGAACAATTCCTGGCATCTGGTGGGCTTTCTCCACCCCGCCCTCCTGCCGAACAGGATGGGGTCAAACCACCAATATGCTTTGCAATTGGGGTTAGGCGGGGGGCAGAAATAATGTGATACCCTTTTTAGGTTTCAACTTTTCGGCGCAGGTCGAAATCTTTTGAGTTACACTGTGTGCTTTAGTTCAGCCTCTCTCTTCCATTGGCTAGCTCCATAAATGGAGGCTAGCCATTGGAAGAGAGAACTGTCCGTCATTTCCCGAGGCGATTGGTGGAAGTTCCCGACAATTCTTTCCCTCTCCACCCTTTTCGCATCGTCATCGCGGCCGTGGGCGGGGTTTATTTTTTTTGGGCGTCCAGGTTTGTTTTGGCCATTCCGCGGCCGACCGTGTATCTTTGTGGTAATGTTGACAATATGCTGTGTGGCTTTAAAAACAGAATTCACACGGTACCTCCAACACTCCACCCCCCCCCCCCTTTGCATTACGTACATGGGTTAGACTTATAAAATACATGATCGGCGCCGTGCATTCCCGCCCCCCCTCCCGCTGTCCGTTCCCACCCCCCCCTGTCCGTGTGCCCAAAAAACATGTTTTAATGCACGCTAATATATAGATTTTAATGCCCCTTTATTCACGTATACATTATTCGTGATATTGTATTGGTATCTTTGTGGTAATGTTGACAATATGCTGTGTGGCTTTAAAAACAGAATTCACACTGTACCTCCAACACTCCACCCCCCCCCTTGCATTACGTACATGGGTTAGACTTATAAAATACATGATCGGCGCCGAGCACGCATGCGCATCATCTACCCATTTTATATTTTATACACTGTGTGCCATATTCTCCTAAAAGGTAATGTGGCTTTGTAACGCATAAAACAATATACTAGTAAACCTATGTACCTGTACTTGGTGCATAATGCGTTTTACTTTTGCATAATGCAGCAAAGCAGCGTGCACAGTATTTTCTTGCGGCGACACCCTGAGGTTTCAGGTAGCTGTTAGCATGTCGGGTGGATCTGTGTCTTCCTGTCAGGCAGCAGCAGGCCCAGGGGGGGCTTTCGGTTCTTGCCTGGGAGGGACGCAGCCTGGAGGCCCAGCTCTCCCAAGGTCACGGTGTGGTGTACAGTGGTTGTCGTGAAACACATGAAATTGCCATATAGGGACCAGTGCCCACTAAACAGGGTGCGGCTGGCCTCACTGCATGTGTAAAGTGAGCACGACCCCGAGTGCTGTGGAGTGGAGTGTGACGTCAAAGTTCAGGTCTGAAGGGCGGAGTCAAAGCTTTAACAGCAGCAATATTTAAAGTGCCGCCATAACTACTGGAGTGAAGTGCTGTGTCTTTGGGGTTGGAAGGTTGTGCGGCGATGTCCATTCAGTGCCGCCTGTAACCACCAGTGCAAAGCTCTGTGGAGGTCCCGGGTATATCCCTTCAAAGTGCCACCCGTAACTACCGCTGTAAAGTGCATTGGGCGGGGATAGTCATTGAAAGTGCAATGTAAAATGTAACGTGGAGAGGGTCTGGATGTTGAGTGTGACCTGAAGCTTGTATTCCCTGCATAGCAGACAAGTGGTGTCCAAAGTCTCGCTGCAAGAACTGTTTTTTGTTGCAGGTTTATAAAGCATGAACTCGACCTGAAGGTATCGGAGCGCTTTACATGAGCACCAGCTACATTACACAGTCAAGGACACATTCATTTTTTTTAGCTACAGGGAGAGTGAGTGTTTTGCCCAGAATCACAGGACGCTGTGCCAACGCTGAGACTCCAACACGGTTTTTCAGATTCAAAGTCAACAGTTTTGGCCATTAGGCTACCCCCCCCCCCCCCTCCCATAAAAGAAAATGAAGAGGGGAAATAAATAAGTGAAAGTGGAGCTGATAAAAAAGTTGGTGCGGTTAATCCTTAAATACATTCGGCAACCTATTAATAAATAGCAAAGTGCATATGGGTGTGATCTCGAAATGCCACGGGAACGTTTAGGAGACTTTAGTCGAAAAAATGTCCTTTAAAGTGCAGTGGAAGGTAAGGGATTCCCTGCACTTCGGCTTCACACTATAAGCGTACCGCGTAATGTGTGCTAACGTGTTCATCCGAAGTGCAGCGGTGTTGTCTAGTATAGTATTTACGGTTGGAATGAGTTAAAGTGCAGGCAACATCTGTACACACAATATGACCCGGGTATATGGATTTAAAGTCCAGTGATTGTGCACGAGCTTAAATTGAATTAGTGTGTGAATTTAAAGTGAAAATCAAATGAGTAATGTGCTTTGAACGTGCTGCAGGGAGTACGTTTAAATACGTTACTGAATAACGCGCAGCTGACATAGGTGCCCTTACGTGCAGAAGGATGTATTCGAGTAAAGTGCTGTGAGAAGCGAGCTAGGTCCTCACCCAGAGGGACAGTGCGTCCATTTAAAGTGCAACAAATAATGTTTGAGGGTGCAGTATGTAAAGTGCAGCACGGGTGCATGATTTCCGAACGCAGCAGGCACCTCTTGTGCTCCGGTGATGTAGTAAAGTGCAATTGAGGAGTGCCGTAGGGGGTGTACAGTGCAGCGAGGGAATACAAGAGTGTACTCCGCATTTAGAGTACGCTGAGCGCGTGCATTAATCATGCAGCTAGCAGGGTTTCGTTTGCAGTGCAAGGGTCGTTGCTGACACGTCTCTGTAGGGCACATCAATTGTAGTAGTTGCAGGTCGTCGGAAGAGGATACATCGCAACGATTTTGGACTACCATATTTGAGGAAGCTTCATCTATTGTTTGTTTTTCAGGTGTGGTGTGAACCAAGATCTTCTCGTTCTAGTAATATCATATATTTCGCTCTTACTTATAGGGCGTTCAGGCAGCCCTCTTCACCCATTGGTCTGCTGTTGTGCCATTCACACTTCTCTTCTGCTCGCTGCTTTGAACCCCCTGGCCGAGCCCACTTCAGCCATTGGCTTACTGCATCCTGAGCGAGGGCAAAAGCAAACCCTGTCAAAATGAACACATCCACACACAAAGTAGCACCCCCTCAGGGGCCACTTTGACACTGTGTTTGTTTAGAGAAAAAATGCGTGTTTATATATTTTTTAAATATTAGTGAAGGCCTGGCAACTTCCACGGCGGCGTTTTATGCAATCGATGGCAATACAGAACAACTATTAACCAAACCCAAAGCCTGGAACCCAACGCTAGATGGATTGGCTTTGGTAATGTTTGCTTTCCTATGTTGCCCATTTTTTGCGAAGCTCCAGTTACACAGAAGTCCGAGAGAGATACTCTGCGCAGTTTCTAACCTTTTCTAAACCTCCAGGCTTGTCCTCAGTCTCCCTCTGTGTGCAGTGAGTCCCCCCATGCTTGTCCTCAGTCTCCCTCTGTGTGCAGTGAGTCCCTCCAGGCTTGTCCCCAGTCTCCCTCCCTGTGCAGGGAGTCCCTCCAGGCCTGAAATGAGACTCCGCCTTTGTGCAGCTAGCTCATGCAAGTGGGTTCTAGCCTGCACCAAAATAACAGATACAACTTTGTTTTGGTTTTTCTTGCCTTCTGCCTTTTGATTGTGCCTGTGCCTGTTCCCGCCCCCCCTCCCGCTGTCCGTGTGCCCGCTCCTGCCCCCCCCTCCCGCTGTCCGTGTCTCCGGCCCCACTTGTAAATGCTTGTTTTATTTTTTTTAGAGAAAGAACAACGGTGGAGGATTCCCAACAGAACAGCACCTAGTCAAATATTCTCCCAAAGTTAATTTAGACCCACACTGTAGTACATGGGACAATATGTGTGCACACTTCAAAAACACCCACCGTTACAATGTTGGTTTTTCTCCATAATTCAGTGTGGTTCCAGCAGATACAGGGCACGGCGATGGGGTCCAGGTTTGCTCCCGCTTACGCTGGCCTTTTCATGGGCTGGTTTGAGCGGGAGCATGCCTGGGGCCGTCACTCGGCAAGGTGGTCTGATCACATCATTTTTTGGGGCAGGTACATTGATGACGTGATTATGTTATGGAATGGACCTGCCCCGGATTTATTGTCATATTTGGAATTCTTGAATGATAATCCGTACAATGTGAAACTCACCATGGAATATAGTGGACAGCAAATTGATTTCTTGGATGTAACTTTTTTTATTGAGAATAACATGATCAATAGCAAGACACACAGAAAAAGTACTGCATGCAACAGTACGTTGCACTTCAAAAGCGCACATCCCCGCCATGTGATTAGTAACATACCATTTGGCGAAATGTTGCGGATGCGAAGAAATTGTAGCACTGAGGAGAGTTTCGAGACAAACATTAGAGAAACCGAGGAACGCTTCCTCCAAAGAGGTTATCCTCGGAAAGTACTTAACAAAGCAAAGGAATGAGTAGCTAAAATAACTAGAGAAAGCACATTGGAAAATAGGGTCCCAAAAGAGAACAACAAATTTCCCCTTGCTTTCTCTACGAAATTCACTGATGAGAACAGTAGAGTTTTTAATACTCTAAGAAAACACTGGCACCTCTTGACAGAGATCCCCAGCATCAAAAATGATCTTCCATCCAAACCCAAAATTGTCTACAGACGTGGTCACAACTTGAGGAATATGCTTTGTCCCAGTTTGGTGACCACTGTAGAACAGAAACAGTGTTGGCTCCCGCCAAAAACTATGGGTTTCTTTACGTGCAGAAACTGTAATGTATGCACCTTAGGAAGGGATAAGACCAAAACTTTTTGCTTTAATACAAACAAAACACATAAAATCAAGCATTTCATAAACTGCAATACAACCTTTGTAGTATATATCGTAGGCTGCCCATGTGACAAAATCTATGTGGGCAGCACAAAACGACCTCTAAAACAGAGGATTCAGGAACATGTTCGGGCCTATCGCAACAATGATCACAAATATGCGATGACCTTCCACATGCAGGACAAGCATAAACCAGACGACACATTATGGTTTATGGGAATTCATCATGTCCCTGTGAACCCCCGAGGAGGTGACCGAACCCTAGCCTTGAGAAAATGTGAAGCAGAATGGATATGTAGAATGCGGAGTGTGGAATTGGGACATAATTATGACGACGAAATGCACTACCTCATCTCATAGATCTCGCTTAGATTCCTATGAGTGACCCTAGAGTATATTTTTCTATGTGTCGATTGCTGTGCTTATATCCATTCCAGTATCTTCGTTCACATAAGAACTAGACACCATCTTGTCCTGTACCTTACATTTCATCTACTATCATTGAGATTTAATGTGTTCAGAATGTTTTTTGAAAATGTTTATGAAATTGAATACAAATTAATGGTTGTATGTTAATTAATGATAACCTGTGTATTGACTGGCATCTGTCTTTTACAAAAATGTATTTGTGAAGGATAAGTTAAACCTTACCTGTAGCATATTGTTCCTATATGGGGTAGTGCCACTATTCTTTGGTAAACAGGATTATCACAATACACAAAGGTCTTGTTTTTTCCTTCAGGGAAACCTATGTTTAAACCTCTACCTTTTACTAAATGTTAGAGACTAATCGCTTTCCAGCTCAAAGGATACACCACACATAACCAGTCCCCGAATTCAGTTCTAGTACCATTTGGCTGCCATGTTATGTCATTTGAAAGTTTTGATGGGTATGGACTGAGCACCCTAGTAACATTTGAAATAAATAGTGATGCTTCAGTGTATTAGTTTGTGCACATTGATATTTGAGAATAAGGATCCTTGTCAAATAGTTTAAGGATGTATATATATCTTTACAAAATAAGTGATACAAATGAATATGGGTGTTAATTCACGCCTCTCTTTTATAACTTTATCTGAAAACAGGCTTAGTAACTAATGGGAAGGACATATCTTAGTTGTGTTGGATCAGCCATTTATTTTTATCTTAATGTTTGTCGCGTTCATGCCCAAACCAAAATGGCCGCCGCGTTTCGATCGTTCCCCTAACATCATTGAATGAGGCTTTGTCTGCCTCTCTCTACATCATCGGACACAATTCATGTTAATGCGGTTTTTCACTGCCCTAAATAAGTTTACTTGGCCCCTTTGTATCACATCTTTATTTTTCCATTCCAACATGTCTACCGCGATTGTAGTTCTAACTTTATTATAATTGCCACTAACGACGATTACACTTTTTTATAACAGCGCAAGAAATCATGATGTGTTTGATTTCACACGCTTTCGCTAGAATAGCCTCTAATTTTCTTTATAAAATACCATCAATGTTTCTGGTCATAGACGGTAGCCCGCTCTTACACAAGATGGCGGCTATTAGGCTTCACACCACGTTTTTATACAGAAACCGGGCACTTACATAATATGGCCCCTATGGTAATCGCCGATATTCTTTAGTGGTTTGTACGGGGTAGGCGCTATAAACCACGGTGTGGTAGGTTTTATATTCATTTATGGGAATAAACATCCATGTTATTTTTTAAACATCACCACAGATTTTTCCTGGTTTGGAACGGGACCCCGTACAAACACAAGATGGCGGCCGCTAAGCTTCACTTAACAGTGCAACCTAGAAACCGGGCACTGACATAGCATGGCCGCCAGGGTAATTGCCGAATTCATTTACTGATTCGAACCCAGTGTGATCAATTGGGACCAGTTTAGGTCAGTATATAAACTGTGTTAAAATGCATCAGTATTCTGCCGGTACCTGACGGAGGAGGACGTCGTATTGCATGCTGATCTAGGAACCAGGGGATGCTTTAGCTCACTTTATTAGGGTAAGAGGGACACTCACATAGATAAAACAGGGGTTTATTGAAACTTTGGTTTTAATCTATTTTTTTCTTACTTAAACCAAGTAGATATAACAAAAAGGATTTCATCTAAGGAGAGATTAGACTTTTAAAAAATGAAGTTTTTTGGGGTCACCTTTTTGATTGAAACCCTTTTTTCTCCTGTTTTTTCCTTTAATCTTCTTAGAGTGCCCAAGCAGGAGGATTAACATATATTTCCCCTACAACAAGCAAATAATAATAGGTAAGATAAACTACAGAGTACACATGCATACTTTTGGTGGACAGTTACTGTAAAATGTTCGGCCTCACAATGGCACCATAATTAGGAGTGGACAGTTATTATAAAATGTTCTGCCTTATAATGGCTCAACAGATAGGAGTGGCCAGGTGAAGGTTTCCCGGGCCACTTTTCCGTACGCTTAGTTCATAATAATGTCCAGGCCACTTTTCCGTACGCTTAGTTCATAATAATGTTCATCCTTGTCCCCCCTTTTCTTGTTCTATATAGACAGACAGAACTTCATTCCTTGCTTACTACTCTGGTTCCAGCACTATTTGGACTATCATCTATACTTTGATGTAAGTGATGTGCCTCTGATAATAATGTTCATCCTTGTCCCCCCTTTTCTTGTTCTATATAGACAGACAGAACTTCATTCCTTGCTTACTACTCTGGTTCCAGCACTATTTGGACTATCATCTATACTTTGATGTAAGTGATGTGCCTCTGATCATTGCTTATGCACAAACAACTGGCTATTCTATTCTTAATGGTTGATTATGACCAGTATGATAAAAGTATCATGGAAGTATTTATGTCCGTTTCTCATATTCAAACGACTAGCCTTTCCTCCTTATAAACCAAACATGTATTACCCTTTAGAGCTGTCACTTAGGAGAGTCTCTAAAAAATATAAATAAATAAATAAAAAATAACTTTGTTTGTCCCATAGGAGAATTATATGCACAATATTGAAACACCTCTCAATTTATGAGTGTATTGGCTGAACGTGACTACAAATAGATACACACCGCCTATTAACAAGAACGGCCCTGACAGACCAGATTCCTCCACTGAGAACTTTTTGTCAAACATGGTAGGTCATGAGATTCACTCGCAACCATTCATAGCTATTGGAAGCTTCCGAGTCTCTCAGAGTGCTCCTCTTACAAGTTGGCTGTCACTAGACCTCTCAAAAAAATTCTTTTTTTTCATCAATCATTTCTAGATGCCCCTTTCAGCATAATAGAACGTCACGGATATACCCACGTACCCAATAACCACGGGAGAAGACCTAAGAACATTATCTTATGATTCATTTTGGTATGTTTTTATCTTTAGCGCTAATATCCTCGCTCAACAGCTACTGATTACCCCCTTTTTTTGTTAACTTCTTGATGCTGGGGCTCCTACTTTCTCACATATATAGGATGTTCTACAAATCTTTGAGGTGAGGATGACAGACCAAAGAGGGATAGACCTATATGGAGAACAATATGCAATAACCCAGAATATGCTGACCTTAGCTGAGAGTAATTGCAGAATGCTTTCTGTAACTCAATCAAGTCATTTATTTCCAATTGTTGTTGGCATTTTGTACATAAGCCTTGCACTAGTTTTTAATTTTGTAATGTATTGTTTATGAAGCCTGGCATTTTCTGTATGAGCATAATTGCTTCTTTTTTAATGTAAATTTTAACTGTATGTTTTTGTATATTGTCATTTTTTGTAAACAGCCCTGAAGAAGTCCCAAGAGGACGAAACGCGTCGGCTGTAGCTACTGTGTGTGCTTTTCATTTTCAACTGAATTGAATAAAAGAACTCTTAAAGAACACAAGTAATAACTGATGTGATTATTTCTGTTAACCTTATCAAAGTTAACAGTTTCTGTAAACATTGAAGTGGTGCACCTTGACCTTGTTTAAAGCTTGTTTTATTTTTGCAGTATATTTCCTTGGGAAAGCAAACGTCTGTAGTTGCATTTGGGGAATGAATCTCTGAAACTGAGATCTGTTTTGAATTTGGGAAGTGCTTCTCTTAGAGACAGCAGCATAGTGTGGGCTATGAGAGCTGTGTGGCTGTGTGGGCTGTGTGGACTGTGAGAGCTGTGTGGGCTGTGAGAGCTGTGAGAGCTGTGTGGGCTGTGTGGGCTGTGTGGGCTGTGTGGGCTGTGTGGGCTGTGAGAGCTGTGTGGGCTGTGAGAGCTGTGTGGGCTGTGAGAGCTGTGAGGGCTGTGAGAGCTGTGAGAGCTGCGAGGGCTGTGAGAGCTGTGAGGGCTGTGTGGGCTGTGAGGGCTGTGTGGGCTGTGAGAGCTGTGTGGGCTGTGAGCTGTGTGGGCTGTGTGGGCTGTGTGGGCTGTGAGAGCTGTGTGGGCTGTGAGAGCTGTGAGGGCTGTGTGGGCTGTGTGGGCTGAGAGAGCTGTGTGGGCTGAGAGAGCTGTTGGCAATGTAAATAACAATGCCATTTATTTATAAGTAAAAAAAAAAAGAAATGTCATGAGCAATGCCAATAGCTCTAACTTTTCCAAAGGCGAAACCATTGCATTGTAAATGCTTGTTTGCTAAGGCGGCTCATCCCCACCCCTTTGTATTTTTAGTTTAGGGATTTCCCTGGTGTCTAGTGGGCTTTCGACATGACAGGGGTCAGACTGTGGGTAAACAACCCCTCCACCCCAAAGGGAGGCAGAAAGACTGAACATTCTGAGGGGTTTGGGGAGCACAGGCTCTTGCCCACAAGGCAATGCCCCCTAAAAAAAATACCTGTGATCTAGAGGAAGGACCAGGTGATCACATCCCACTGTGATCGCCTGGCGCTTTGCAGTGTACGAGACATATTGGGGGAAAGTTGAATTTCCCAGCTTTCCAAAGATACCTCACTTTTTGCAAAAATTCTCTGTGAGCACAGAGAACGAGGCTGGCCCCTCCAAGCTTGTAGGAAAACCAAGAAGCAATTTCCTGTGTGGTGGTCCTGCAAATTATGCAATTGCATCACTGACGCAATTGCGTCATCTGCAGGACCATCATCCCTCCTGGGCCAGAGGGTAGGAGTATCTCTTACTCTGACCCTGGGCACTACAGCTGCTTCCTGAGTGCCCAGTGCTTGGGCGTGACCTCCAGATCCATACAGCACGGTTGTGGAGAAAAGATCCAAAAAGCCCAAGGAGTTAAAGAAAATACTGGAAAGCAAGAAGAGTAAAAGCACTTCATTCAATACCAGTAATGCAATTCCAAGGTAAAAGAGCAAATATCACAATCCTGGTCTTAACTTCCCCACCACTTAACACAAATGGTTTGAGAAGGTCTAACGCTTCATTGTGTTGACTACCACTCTGCCCCTACCCTTTGCCACACGAAGTGGTTTGATTTTGTACCTTATATATAAGGCTATACACTTTCCGAAATACGCAGGCATTTGTACTTTGATTTTCCTGTCAGATAGCAGTTCATACTGTCTAATGCACAGGTGATGATGAATCATAGTAGCATTCATGGAGTAAAAGGTAATGCTTACAAACGCCATTGCATCTGGTTTCCTTCTCACCCAGCACCCCAAACAGCTTTTCATTCCAAATTCAATTGCAGGCTACACCTATTTTGGAACAAAACATGTTTATATACCGTACTCCGTATGACTGCAAAATAGATTTTCATGTGTGAAAAAGGCAGATCGAACCCAGCTAGGCTTAATTCGCAGCACATATGTTTGAATGATTTCATTCATTAGCTAGAAGAGTTTTTGAATCTTCTCAATTTGTCAGCAAAGTTTTGACCTACAAACCACTTAAGACAAGCCATCCTCCCTAAGATACTGCCCATCAATAGATGAACACAGTTTAGGTCACTGCCTGCCTACTGTAAACTTGACAAAAACACCTTTCCTAGAAACAACTCAACGAATGAGATTTAAGTCTGTCTGCAATTTTTAGGTCTCGCCGGCAGAAAGCTTTTGGTCGTCTGCTGTTGAAGACTTATTTATAGAGTACAATAGCAGTACTTAAAGTAGGCTTTGGGTCAACTGATTATTATTGATTGGTTTTCCACCCAATCTTATTTGCTTTCTTCTTGCTTGATGGCGTTCCTTCATCTTTTTGTCTTTGTCTCTTCTTTAGAACATAGATTCTTTACCATCCTTTTGACTGGATGACTTGTATCCTTTCATGGCTCTACAACAGACAACGTGGTTATTTTCTTTCAGCACTTTGAGGAAACGCAAGTGTCTCTACACTCCCTTGTGTGCTGCTCCCCCTTGCCCCCCAAGTTGCTTCCCTCTCTGCACTATCCGTATTGCTCCATCCCAAAATCGTCTGTTGCTTCCCTCATTATTTTGTGTCCAGCATGACTTTTGTTTCTGAGACAACTCACAGCCTGCCCTTCATTGCTCCCGCTACTCGGCAGTGTTCACTTGCTCCACCCACTCTGCTACTGGTCACTCACACCTATCATCACTTTCTGTTTATTGATTACAAAAAAATAATTAAGGCTCAGGCAGCTGGAATTTGATACCAGGCCTCTCTTTTCATGATAACACCTTTTGCTTGTTGATTTACTGCTCCGAAATGGGTGTCGGCTAACTAGTAATGGAAAATTAAAATTAAAATGTCCGCCGCAGCATATCGATGCATACAGCTGCCTTTATAGTGACATAGGCACATGCATACATTATAATGCTGCAGCTGCTTTTTGGGATTTTTTTTTTTAGCCAATGATGGTCAGCACTGGCTACAAAGCTTTTTTTCTGTTTTTGCCAGTGCTGCTTGATTTGATATCAATATGCTGATTTTGGCATTGTCATCTGATAAACAAACATTTAGAAGTGGGACATTTGGGGCTCTTCACATTTACATTCCAACTCAGACATACTGTGGATACCAAAAGGGTTTATTACACATTTGCACAGAGCTACAGACCATATCCACACAAACCATTCTGCACGACTCGGATTACTAAGGATTCCACTGAGAAAAATCACTGTGCCACAGAATCCAAACTGCACCTGACTAATGGTTTACCAACAAGGCTGAATTATGACTGGGGTTAGTTGTGCTCCCTTGCAGAGGAGATGTGGTTGAGTTGTTCTGACTGAACTGTCCCTGTGGAACAGAGCTAAGGCTTATTTGTCTATTGCTGCTTTCTATCTGAAGTGGTTCAAAGCAAAACAAAAAACAATTGACTGGATACAGTGGCTGACATGAATTCAACATGCCAACTATCACATTTTATAATTCAGTGCCATAATGGGACTCCTTTCATTCAGTATTTGTATAGCGCAGCACTGTCCCATAGGGGTATCTGAGCGAGGAGAGTGCTGTGTCTCCATCAAAGAGCGAGGTCTTGAGTTCCTTGCTGAAGTCTGCCAGGGAGGGTGCTGTACGGAGGTGCAGGGGCAGGTCATTCCACATCTTGGCAGATAATTAGGAGAAGGAGAGAACCCCGCTATGGCTCTGAAGGATGCGGGGGATGAGGGCGAGTCAATCGGAGTGCAGGTGTCTTGCGGGCAGGTGGCAGTTCAGTCAATGGTTGATGTAGGATGGACCTTGGTTGTGTAGAGCTTTGCATGTGTGTGAGGTTCTTGAACTAGCATCTCTTCTGGATGGGGAGCCAGTGGAGGTTTCTGGGGTGAGGGGTGATGCGGGTCAGTTTGGGGAGGTCGAGGATTAGTCTGGCTGCAGAGTTGTGTAAGTTCTGGAGTCTTTTGAGGAGCTTGGTGGAAATACCGGTTTGGAGGGCATTGATGTGGTCGAGGTGGCTGGTGACAAGGGCCTGCATGACGGTCTTCCTGGTGTTGATTGGAATCCATCTGAAGGTTCTGCGGAGCATGTATAGGGCGTGGAAGGAAGAGGAGGCAACTGCGTTGACATCTTATTGTTTCATGGTCCGTTGGCTGTCGAAGATGATGCTGAGGCTGTGTGCATGGTATGTTGGTGTGGGTGTTGGATCAACCTCTGCTGGCCACCAGCTGTGGTCCCATGTGGAGGTGTTATTCTCAAAGATCAGAACTACAATTTTGTTTGAGTTAAGTTTGAAGCATAGGTCTCTTGTCATGTGGCTACGTTGGTCATAGCATTGCAGAAGTTTGTTTTGGTGTTGGAAGGATCCACGTTGAGCAAGAGAATGAGTTGAGTGTCGTCAGTGTAGGAAATTATGTTGAGTCTGTGGGATCTAATGACATCTGTGAGGTGGGTCATGTAGATGTTGAACAGGGTATGACTGAGGAGAGATCCTTGGGGTACACCCCAAATGATGTCCTTGAGTGCGGTGGTATAGGGAGGTAATTGGATGCTGTGTGTGCATCCTGAAAAAAAGAAGCAATCCACTTGAGTGCGTTTCACTGTATGCCACAGTTGTGAAGTCTGTCGCTGAGGGTGTGGTGGATGACAGTGTCGAATGCAGCAGAGAGGTCGATGAAGATCAGGGCAATGGTTTCTCCACTATCATGAAGCGTTTCAATGTCTCTGGCAGCAAACAGAGCAGTTTCAGTGCTGTGGCTAGCACGGAATCTTGATTGTGAGGCGCTGAGTGGGTTGTTTAGTTCCAGATATTCAGTAAGCTGTTAATTGATGGCTTTCTCGAGTACTATGGCTAGGTAGGAGAGCAGGTAGATCCGTCGGTAGTTTTTGAGGTCGCTGGGATTGGCCGAGGGCTTCTTTAGTAGGGGGCTGACCTATGCTTGTTTCCATCCTTCTGGGAAGGTTGCTGTGGAGATGGAGGTATTGAGGATGCTGGTGAACTCTATACTGATTGGGTTGGCCCCAAGTTTGAAGAGATGGAGGGGTCATGGGGGTAGGCCGTGGTGGGTGCCCCAGAGTGGATAGATGACATGATGGTTGTGGTGGTCTTAGTGGTGAGCGGAGACCAGGTGGTTATCATTTGGCTGGTGTTTGCTAGTTGACTGATGTTGTCGAGGCTGAGGGTGGTGGGTTGGGGGTCGAAGTTGTCGTAGATGGTGGCTATCCTGCTGTGGAAGTAGCCTGAAAGGGTGTCACAGTTCTTGGGAGGGGTGGATGCAGTTCTTTGTGGCTGTTGGAGAATTAATTGACACATTTTTAAGAGTTCCTTTGTGTGGTTGGCTGCGGTGTTGATGCAGTCGGTGATGGCTGATCTCTGGGGTTCCTTGATGCGCAGGTGGTAGTTGCTGAGGGATGCTTTGTGAGCGAATCTGTCGAGGGGTCATCGGTGACGCGCCATCTCTACTCGAGTCAGTAGCAGTTGCGCTTGGTGGTTCTGAGCTCTGGGTGTACCAGCTGGATTGTTTTGAGATTGTGTTGGTTTTTGCTGGCTCCAGCTGGGCGACTCTGCAACGCTTATGTTGATCCAGGCGGAGAAGGTCTGGACAGCCTGTTCAAGATCTGGTGAGGTTTCAGGTTGTATGATGCTGAGGGCCTGAGTTCATTGAGTCTCGGTTACCTTGCCCCAGCTGCGGAGGGTGGCACTGTGATACTTGGCGACGGTGTGCTTGGCGTCGGAGATGGTAAAGTAGACAATGGCATTGTCTGTTCAGTTGAGTTTAGTGACATGGGTGCACTTTAGCTTGTCGCTGGAAGTGAAAATGGCGTTGAGTGTGTGTCCAGCTTTGTACGTGAGTTCGGTGACTAGACGGTTTAGGCCAATGTTATTGAGGTTCTCCAGGAGGGAAGTAGCGTTAGCGTCGCTGGGGTCGTCAACCTTGAAAATAAGATAGCCGACCAGGACGAAGTGTTGTGAGTCGATAGCAAGGGGGCAATGAGGTTGGCGATGGCATCGCAGAAGGCTGATCGGGGTCCCAGGTGTCTGTAGGTGAGGGTGCCTCTTACCTTGGTTTTAGCATTGATTTATAGTTGGAATTTGAGGTGTTCCATGAGAGGCTCTGTGTCGTTGTTGGTGAGGGTGCATCGGATGGTTTCCTTGAAGATTATGGTGACGCCCCGGCTGTGTATGTTGGTGCGGTCTCAGTGTATCATCATATAGCCATTGGGAGTGGTGGTGGCGATGTCGAGGATGAGTTCAGCCATGTTTCAGCGATGAAGGCCATGTTAGGGGAGAGGGTGGTGATGGTATCCCAGAATTCCGTGGCATGTTTGCAGAGGGAGCGGGTGTTGAACAGGATGCATTGGAAAGTGGTTCCGGGTTGTTCGTGGCCTGAGCGAAAGCGGTGCGGGGTCCAGTGTGGACAGATGGTCCTGTGCAGCAGGAGAAGCTGCAGTGGTGGCTGGTGAAGGGTCCTTTGGTTGATCGTAGTGAGGATGTGAAGCAGCTGTTCTTGCGGCATCCGAGGTCTAGGGCAAGTGCTCCTTGGATGTGAAGCAGTGGATGGAGTAAGGACCAGGAGTCCTGGCGCTGGGCGTGATCCAGGCACGCAGGGGCGTAGAAGGGCTTGCCTTTGGTGCAACTTCGGCACGCCAGCAGCATGGCTGCACCGGGGCCTGCATAAGAAATCCTTGGGAGGTGGGAGGGGCTGTCAGGAAGACGAGAGGTGGGAGGTGGAGGCGGGAACCAGTAGGCGTGAGAAAATACAGCAGGAAAGCAGAAGGGTCAAACAACTAAATGAATAAGACATGGAAAGGTCGAACCTGGAAGGACTAGGGTCTCGAGGCAGGAGGTGAGGCCATAGACTCTGGAGCTAGGCAGAGGCGGGAGAGAGCAGCGTGGAGACCAGGGGCTCAAGGCTGCTCAATGGAGCAGTGCAGCAGCCTGCATAAGTAGACCTTGGGAGGTTTTGTGAGGGAGGCGGGAGGCTGGAGGTGGGACCAGGGAGCGGGAGAAAAAACGTCAGAAGAGCAGAAGGGTCAAACAACAAAATGAATAAGAAATAGAAAGGCTAAAATTAACTTCTATTGTGACCACAATAGATGCCAATACCAAAACCAATTACAATTTATCCGGACGGATGCAAGAACCAGGAGGCGGACCGCGTCCCTTAACCTGGAAGGACCTTTATGGTCGAGGTACTGATTAAACGGCACGCTGACAATTCTGCATTTGGTGCTGCCTAAAACATTTATAACGTCGATGCCTCTCCCCACTGACCCTTTTTAAAGGCTCCATGAAGTGGTCTGTGTCTCAACTCAGCATTAAAACCCTCCTAATCCGTTTGTTTAAAGACTATGGAAATAATGGATGGGTAAGATTGCGTGCATCATGCGGAGAACGTGTGGTGTCCTGAAGTTCTCATCTCTGACATGGTAATTTTTTAAAAATATTTTCCTATTTATTAATTTTCCTCATTATTCCCAATGGCTAGCTAAATATTATGCTCATGGTGTACATTTCTTTGCATAGTTTCTTCTGACTAAACATCGACGTTTTGACGTACATTTAATGCATGAACGCAAATGTGGGATCATACACAAAAAAAATTTTTTTGTTATGTCTTAACTTGGTGAAGGAGGGAGCTCTCTCCCACACCGCTCGCTAGGACTTGAGTTAATTCCTAATGTCCAATAACCTTGGGATGGAAACTGGTTCACGTATTGGCTGAAAATTACAACATTCCATGAAGGCTGCAAATAAGGGCACACAAGCACGTACTCTTGGATTACTGTAACTTTTGTAATGTCAATATTCTTACAATGCATTTTCTTTTTAATTGTATCATAACACTCCTAAGGAGCAACCCTATCCCATGGGTTTGAAAATCGATTGACCAAAATGCCTGGGGTAGCGGAAGGGACACCACCAATGACATTATGGGAAGTCATGTCATATGACCTTTTGACCACTGACACCCTCCCCTCCACTGTCTGTCTTCACTGTGTCTTTCTCACTGATTTCATTATATCCTCACAGGTCTTCCCCTTTGACTTGACTTTTTCACCTGTCCCCCTCTCCTCTCTGTGTCTTCTTACCACCACTTGTCTCAATCTCTAACCTGTACAACCCAGCTGGCTTCCATTCTGCTTTGTCATTTTGTCACCACACTCTCAACTGTCTCCCTCCTTTAGCTCTCAATTTCTCATCTGTCCACCTCCTCACGGCTCTCACCTGTCTTTCTAACATCTCTTTATTGCACTTCTCGCTCACATCTGTTTCCTCTTCTATTTGCGGTCTCTCTCATTTCCCCTATCAACTGTTTCACCAGTCTCCCTCTACCCTCTCCGTCTTCTTCTCTCTGAACACTCTCACTCGTTTCTCACGTCTCTCGCCGTTTCAGCTCTCTCTTTCTCATTTGTCTCCTACCTGTCCACCTCTGAGCTGTATTTATCTTATAACTCTCATACTTCTCTCTGCCTCTCGGTTGTTTATCACCCATCCGCCTCTACGCCGCTCTCTTTCTCCCGTTGCAATATCCCTCTCATCTGTGTCTATCTATATGACTGCTCTCATGCTGACAGCTCATCTATCCGATCTTTTACTCTGTCTGACTCTCAGCTGTCTCTTTGTGGCCTATTACCTACACCTTTCAACTGTCTCACAGTCTTTGGCATGTCTCTATCTCTCTCATGCCTATCACCTCTCTCTCCGATGTCTTTAATACCTTCTCTCTCTCACACACAGTTACATACACCTCTGTCTTTGTCTCTATCTCTCACTTGTCTTTTTGACGGCTCTTCCTTTTGTTATATTGCCCTCGTAGTCTTTCAGCTCTATCCTCTCTCTTCTATTTCATGCACAGAAGCGGAAGGAGACCTTTTACAGGGGTCATCTCCACTTACAAACTTAAATATTTGCTTTGCAAGTGTGTTACTTTGCTTAAAACCAGCTGCTGCTAAGAGTTTTCATGACTTCCGATGCAGACATGATCGCTCAGGGACACAGAAAGTAAACAGGCCGCATTTGAGCTTTGTTCAACTTCTGGTTTTGACCCTGCCCGTACCACTTCTGAGCACAGGGGTCGCAAGGTCAGATGCGACCCCTGGCAACCCCTAAATGACATTCGGGCCCATGGGCCACACGTCGCTGCACAGTAAAAATGATGCTTCAGAATTAACAGTGAAATTACGCCAAAATAACACCAAGCAGCATAAAGAAATGGACATAAAACTATTTGAGAATAATATAACAGACGAAAGTGCATGAAGTTAGTAAGCAGACTAAATGGCATAAGCAAACCTTACATTGAAAAGTGTGATTTTAAAGACTTTTTGAATGTAAGATGAAGTTACCTAGAAGCATAATACTGCATGCATTAAATTCAGCAGACAAGGTGCTACAGCTGAAAAGGCTTGTTGGGATTATTTGGCTACTTTAATAGTTCAATGATTAAGAGTATGCAATACGCTCCCCCCTTGACCCAGCAGACAACAATGCCATGGACACAGACAAGTTCCTTCAAAGTTATGCAGCATAAGTTGCAGTAATTTTAAAATGAAAGGGCAGCAACTACAAATTAAGCAGAACACGAGTGATATTATTATCTATCTGGGTTCTACCCTTGAGGCGGGCAGTAGAATGAAGGACATCTTTAAGAGGATTCACGGTGGAAGCTGGTTGACATTTTAAGATGGCACTGCAAATGTTCAGAAGCTGCATATAAACAAAGTTAGGGTCGTGACCATGACAGCCTAGGCTTGAGAAAACATTTCATTTGCTTCCAAATACAAAGTTGATTACAATAAGACGGTGCTGGCTTGCAGACACGAGCATTGAGACGCAAGGATAAATGAACAATCTAACCTAAAAGACGGAGAACAAGAGAGTAATTAGGCATCCAAGTTTCGATGGCAATTAGATAGTCCCTCAAGAGGACCTTATTACCAATAGACAACACCTTTAGGTAAAACTGAGTTTCTTCTGCATAGTGATGAATGGAGATGGTAATGCCTGCAACCAACATTGCAGTGAAGCTATCAATAGTATTATATTGCATTACATTTGCATTCATATAGCACTTACTATCTCGGATGAGGCATTGAAGCGCTTTCATACAAGAACACATGCTGCTCCGAAAGCCAAGGTTAGCAGTTAGTCCAATGTTATTGGTTGTTTGTTAGTTACTGAGATTTGTCTTGTTTATTTAAGCAAACCATTCCATGCATTCACTCTAGTTTCTTTGTGGTAGGTTAAAGTAATAAGAGTTAGGTATGATCATTATTGGGGGAAGGGGGTATTGTGAGTGCATGCAGATGTTTGGTGCGGTTAATAGATGAGCATGAGAAAATGAGGTTGTGTTAAGAGGCAGGGCTATCACTCTCCAAAAAAGGAGAGGATGTTATCTTCGAAATGAGGTGTGTGCAATTTACAATAATACATGACTACAGATGATGGTAAACATGCAAGCGACAGAGAAGTGTGTGCTCAGAGAGAACATGCATGCAGTAGATGTAAAGGAAGGAAAGAACCATTTAAAATTAAAAGATAGATGATCATCAAACGTTTTTAGTAAAGATCAGCTTTTTATGCTGGATTTTAGGAACATATACAACGTTTTTTAAGATAGTACGCAATTCAAGGATGCAAGACTGTAGAAATAAACCTTATTTGCATGTGAAGATAGTGCAATTGTAGGAACTTTGATAGGTGCTAGAGGAAGGCAACCAGTCTGTCCACTGAAAAGTTACCACTATGTTATTGTTTCAGCAAGAAGTGCTGCTCAGGTCAGGGGTTGGAAGCGTAAAGTAATGGCTGGATGTAAATATTGAAAAGATATTCAGCAAATGCTGGAGAGGATGTCTTCTGATGTTCAGCGTGTACCCCATAGTATAAAGCACATTAGGATCCATTTAGGACACCACTGGTTTGACGTGACACAGGATGGAGGTCTAGACCAACTTCCCCAGACAGAGGAAGAGTACATGCAAAACAAGTGAGTCAGGCTTGGACTCTGTGGCACATTGCAACACATTGGCAGATGTGAGCACAGATATTTACAAAGAAGGTTTAACTTGATAGAAAAGATGAGAACTAGTCCAGGACCCAAACCCATATTCAAGTAAGCAAAAATTAATATGCAAACCAATGACCTATGGTCAACCATGCCAAAGAGGTAAAGAGATCCAAGATACAGATCAGAAACAACCTGCACATGACGTTATTCTCCCTTCAAAGGCTGGTCTCATTGTCACAACCAAAGTAAGACCATTTCTGATAGAACCTAAGGAGATTGGTCTGACCATACAGGTAATCAGTGGAGGAATAATTTGGATAAGCAAAGTTGGAATGGGAAAAAAGTTCTGCGTTGAGCAATGGGTCCCAAGAAATTATTTTAATACTTACTTGTGGAAAGACAACCTTCTGGAGATATTCAGAAGAAATCATCCATTAAAAAGCACATTGAAAGAACATTTTCAACAATCCAAAAAAGGGAACAATTTACGATTCTACTCGTACAGCACCCAGTAAATCAACCTCTCAATTGCTCCTCTTTATGTTCTCTTTGTCCTTACAACAGAGTCTTCTACAAATGTAGATCTGTTTTAACGGCTTCAGTAGCGCTTGTTACTTAACATATAAGAACATTTGGTCCAACCCTTTCTGGTGGAATGAGGCAAAACAGATATGACTCCTTATGTTGTGCTATTCCCCCTTCCCATTTAAGGCTGCAAAATTTCTAATTAATTATTTTCACATCACTTATGACAACCGATAAAGCATGACCTTGCTTCTCCTACTCCTCCTTTGGTGATTCACCTATGTTTTTCTCCTGTTTCTCAACCAGTAAGAAGGGAGACCCTAGTGGTATAATTTGAATCTGCTGGCTTTAACCTTCTTAAAGTTATTTCCTAGCTATGTAGTTTACATGCTCATTTAAGTCATAGGTCTGCTGATGTATCAAAGGCAAGAAAGAACAAAAAGTGTTTTATCTGAACTTTAACATTGAAACGTGGCTTAAGATTGATCTAAGTGAGGTAATGTTGGAGTTGTGTACTTAAGAGTTTTTCGAAATGCTGTCCCAGTTAAAAACGACTCACTTATACATCACAAATAACCTGGCCTGTTGGGTCAAGGGATTCCTTTCTAAAGGGTTATAATTAACCCTGGACAAAGTACTACGCTACGCTTGCGTAGTTTACGAAGTTTGCGCTACTTCGCACTACGCAAATTGCACGTAGCACAGTGCAAACACACGTAGCTTAGCGTAGTGGTCATTTTTTGCTTGCTCCCGGTCCTCAATGTCAAGTTGGCGACCACGAGCAAGCAAAATGACATCCCGGCGAGACTTTTTTCTCGTTCGTGATCAGCAACATCAAGTTGCCGATCGCGAGCGTGGAAAATAAACCTCGCGTGAGATTCTCAACGCGGGGAGGTCAGGTTTCTCATTGCAAGTGGTTGCGTATGCTCGTGACCGCTCGCGATGAGAAACTACCAGTCCGCGTTGAGAAAGCTGCCGCTCGAGTAAAAATCTACTAGAGCCGTAGAAAACTACGGCTTTTGCACTGTGCAAGACGCAGTTTGCACTGATTGCACAGTGCGGACAAGCATCCGGCACTGTACAATCAGTGCGAACAGCATTTTGCACAGTGCACTACGCAGTTTGCGTAGGTCGCGTAATGCGAAGTGCACTTTGCGTAGCTACGCGTAGCGCTACTACGAGAACTACGCCCAGGTTTAGTTATAAGGCTTGATCGATTTTGAACATAGAGGAAAGTGCACTAGAAGTCAAAGACAAATTAAAGAAAGGAAGTAAAATAGATTTGCAGTCGGTGAAAGCACAGTAACAGGAAACACGGTTGCTTTCACAGGACAGAGAGCAGGAAAATAATTGTTACTCAAAGTGTAAATTTAAGATAACAATTGAATAAGATGTTGATATCAGCCACATATTCAATTACATAGATAATGGGGTGGGGGTGTGGGGGAGTTAGTGACTGGCTAATTGTTGAAAACGCTCTCAAGGGTAGTAAGAGCAGATGTGATCTGGGAATGATATTGCGAAATCTTAGCTGAAGCTGTTCTTGACTTAGGAAAGCCACATTGAGTCAACAGTTCTCTATGGAGTCCTGGAGCTCTGGATCTGTCACTAGTTTCCAGTATGGTGAGCAGGCCAAGCTCCTTCGGAAGTTGGAGTGCATCAGATGAGCTGCAAGCAAGGGAAGCAGCAGGTCAGATGAGCTGCAAGCAAGGCAAGCAGCAAGCCAGATGAGATGCAAGCAAGGCAAGCAGCAAGCCAGATGAGATGCAAGCAAGTCAACTGCACTGGCAACAGTATGAGGTGCCCACTGGAAGTGATCTGCCAAATCGAAAGCTTAGAAATGAATGTCTCAAAAGACACTTTCCAAACTGCTATAGAAACATTTTTTAAAAACTGTATAGACCTTTTAGAAGAAAAGGGTATAAAAATAAATTAAAATATTATTAGACTAGCTGGCATGAATAGATGGATCAGTGGTCAAATGTGCAGGAAAATATAACTTGCACATCTAAAATGTTCTCTCGAGTATGCGAGTAAAAAAAAGTTGCTTGGCTGAGAACGACTAAAAATAAGCTGCCAAACTCATTATAGATCTTAAGCAGACACCTAAATTACACAAGTGTGTGTGGAATTGCATTGGCCGCTTGTTTTAGAATTTTCCTTTGGTTACAGGGATAACCCTTACATTTCTTTTTGATACTTTAATACCTTCATACCTTCATAAAACAGTGCCATCTGTGCTGACAACAGCTGTGTGTGCGACTGACACGTGACAACGTGGAGCTGTGCCCCACAACATTTAGTAGTTAGTGGGTTTCACTGGTACAAGGCAAACTGTAATGGAACACAATTATTTTCTTTTTTCATTCTGCATTTCAAACATAGCACAGACACAAAGACATTTACATAGTATTCTAGGGGTGAGTGTGTCATGAAACTTCACCAAAACATATCTAGTCAGTCTTTTGTGAGATGAATTATAGGTTCAAAATTAAGGAGTTTGTGGGGAAGAATGGCCAATAACACATTTAATTTCCACTTCTTTGCTGGTATGGCTTAGTGGTTAAAGCATTTCTCTATAGTTATGCCTGGAACCATTCATCAAGCGAAAGGTCAGTCAGGCCTGTGTCTATATTCCTTGAAATAATTGGGACTGAAAATTGGTCTGCACTGAGGCGCACCTGGTTTAGCCCACTGGACAAACTATGCACACCTCTTAATAGTAGTCTTTGGGCTCCATGAGGGTCAAAATGGCAGAGCTGAGCCCATCAGTGATGTGGCCAACAGCAGGCTAAGTTTCAATGAAAAAAAAAATAAAGCACTTCACAATGCTAAACCGAAAAATGGTCGTATGTCTTTTCACTGTACTTTTCCAGAAGTCTCCGATCCCTTGCCTTTTGATGGGACACTGGACAAAACCAGCAACAACGCCTGCTGCCTCTGTAGGCACAAAATAGGATGCCAAGGACAGATACAAGAAGAGGTTTGAATCTTTGAAGGAGAGCAAAAATAAATAATGTTTCCATAAGCGAAACTGATACCCGAATAATAACGGCAACCATTATTAAGCCAAGAAGTTTCCGCTCAAAATAAACAAAACAAAAGGTCTAAAAAATGCTTAGAATCGGAGACACTTCCTCCTCCAAAAAAAAGGATGCCAGTGGATGGTAAGTTCAGCTTAACCTACGACCTTTTGATGAGCACCTGGCTGCATTGCATCAGGTAGGTCGGACATACATTAGGTTATTAGTTCCAAACACTTCAAACAAAACACTAATTACCGAGCGCTGAGAAATACCATCCAGGGGCTGTGCTCAATTAGGGAATGAATATTTGGAGTCAGGATGCACTTTGCGTATGTATCGGTCAGAGGGTAATTATATCAATGGATAATAAAGTAAAACAGACACTGCCGGGCTAATTAGTTGTAATGAAACGCGGGGTAGGATCTGTGCACAAGAGAAGGCTTGTTTAAGACGAAACGTGCTTTTTAAACCTATGCATAATGAGTGCTGCCGAAGTCACACAACTGCTTCCGGCTCCCGACTCCCAAAGCCCCTTCAAGAGAGCGCAGTATGAAGCGGAACTGCGTAACACGCCTTTCACCTGTGGGGATACAGTCTCGCGCCTGACCTCTGCCACCAGCGCGCGCTGCAATGAGGTATGCCGGTGTGCTACACTTAGCCTGCCTCCCTATGTATCTTTTGTGACTATTTGGGCTTTAGCATCCTCACCATTCAGAAATAAGTCAATCACGTTGGCACATCCCGGAAAAATATTTAGGTTGTGCCACAAGTAAAAGGTTGAGGACTTATGGCCTCATTACCATCTTCAAAATAGAAGCGAAAATGTTTCTAATTAACAAATTAACATCCTAAAACTTTAACTCTCCGATGACTATTTGCCATCGATTATATCCAAACACCAATGTCTACCTCTTTTGTATTGTATGCGATTTCCGAATGTATGTATAATGTGTGATAACAGTGTACTGTAAAGCGCTTTGATACCCCCGTGGGTCATGTTCGCACTATATAAAACTTTATAAGTCAAATAAAATAAATATGGCGTAGTTAGCGCGCCTCTCGCTTGTAGGGAAATGGCTTCATTTCTCCTTCTTTAAAGCGAGGGGATAAGACAATTCTGGGAGTCAGAAGGGGGTCACTTGAAATAGCTAGAAGTGTGAAAAACTGTGCATACTGTGGTTGGGGGCGGGACGGTTAGGAGTGCCATCGCCTGTCTAGTGCTCACATAAACCTCACACCACTACCAAAAAAGAAATTAACACACTGGGAACTGCTAAGGCAAAAGCAAACTACTCAGTGTGTTTTAAATAAATCATACTGTTTGCATCTGAGAGTGGTGACCCTTTGCTTGGATCCTGTTCCCGCGCTGGATTCAGGTGTCTCAAAGCCACTAAATCAATGTTGTCAACAGCGAAGATGTTGTAGACTTTCATGATGGTGATAGTAGTCTCAGCTGAGACCAATGAAAGAGCGAGCCCTAATTCTGAACTACTCTCCTTACCTGAGTGGGCCATGTGGTGCAAAAGCAGGTATTGGGAGGGAAGTAAGTTCTCTGAAACGTCTTCAGTTGAACCGACATTAGAATTAGGACAATCATCTCCAAACCACTGAAATGATACTGCCTTCCTGAACTGGAAGCATGCCCAATGAACTTAGGTTTGGTATAAATGTAGTCACAGTGGTGAAAGACCCAGCCAGAAATGAGGTCTTTGGGCCTGTGTATAGGTCTAGCCATTGAAATTGGCGGAGTGCTGCTCGCCCGGTTTCCCAGAAATCCTGACGTGAAAAATGAAGATTGCTGCTCCATGCATGATTTACTGTGTTCCTAAGGTGCTCCCAACACATCCACAGATCAGAATAGTCCTAGAGAAGTGTGACCTCAATGGAGCAGTCATATCAGGAGCCTAGGGTCAGTCCTAGCACCCTGGTAGCCTAAGCATTGAGACCACGCAGGTAAAGTGTGCCATGGCCTGTCTCTGAACCTCAATAAGGGCCTTTCTCTCTAACCCAGATGCCTCTGTCCTCCCACAAGCCTTGAATATTTAAGGAAACAATAGCATTTGCAATACCAATTCCCTAGCTCTAACTTTGTCCAATTATTTTGCCAACTTCGGGCTTAACAGGTAAACATAATGATTAGGGAAGGAAGCACAATGGGCCCTACTACCACTGCAACACAACCTCAACATCATATCTTGCCCGCCAACACAACCTCAACATCATATCTTACGCGGATGACACTCAACTAATCCTTTCTCTCACCAATGACCCCAGCACCGCCAAAACTAACCTACACGAAGGAATGAAAGAAGTTGCCGAATGGATGAAACAAAGCCGTCTGAAACTGAACTCAGACAAAACTGAAGTCCTCATCTTAGGTACATCCCCCTCTGCATGGGACGACTCCTGGTGGCCGGAAGCCCTCGGAAAAGCACCCATCCCGACAGACCACGCACGGAACCTAGGCGTCATCCTGGATTCTTCACTCTCAATGAACAGACAAGTCAGCGCCGTATCCTCTTCCTGCTTCAACATTCTTCGCATGCTCAGAAAAACATTTCGCTGGATCCCCACCGAAACAAGGAAAATAGTCACCCATGCTCTGGTCACGAGCCGACTGGACTACGGAAACACCCTCTACGCAGGCACTACCGCTAAACTCCAGAAGAAACTCCAACGAATCCAAAACGCCTCAGCCAGGATCATATTAGACATCCCACGCAACGAACACATCTCTGGTCACCTTAAAGACCTCCACTGGCTACCCGTCAATAAGAGGATCACTTTCCGACTGCTAACCCACGCACACAAATCACTCTACGACATCGGACCAGAATGCCTCAACTCACGACTGTCCTTCTACACCCCCTCCCGCCAACTACGTTCTTCCAGCCAAGCCCTCACCACTGTACCTCGCATCAACAAGACCACCATGGGAGGCAGATCCTTCTCATACCTGGCTGCTAAAACATGGAACTCACTACCCGCTTACCTTCGCCTTACCCAGAACCACCTAGCATTCAGAAAGCAACTTAAAACGTGGATATTTGACAAGTAATCCTCCCCTCCTTTCTAAGCGCCTTGAGACCCCCTGGGTATGTAGTGCGCTATATAAATTCTCTGACTTGACTTGACTGCAGCCTTCCCAAGAAGCATTTTAAGGACACAAGAACATATAGGTGATAAAGGAGCACCAGGACATATGATTAAAAGGACTATGGACAGAGTGACGTCTACTTCGACACCAGAGTAGGCTTACTAACTACTTACTAACCACACTCATTAAGATTAGGCAGAACGGAGCAAGACAGTACAACACAATCCCAGAGCCACCAGCAATATTACACAGTGTTGGGATGGAAAAGTCCTCTGCATGGTAAAGATATATACGTCTGCTCTGAGTACCTAACTGTATAGTTGTCAATATCCCGAATGCTGATAATTTCTGTCGTAGGCGAACATGGATCATGTGTGTGCATCCTGACATAGGCCTGTCTCATGGATTGCGGTCTTGCTGAACCGGGAGGGGCACCCAAAGCGCTTCCCTCATAGTGGTGGAAGGCTACTGTCTTCACCAGGAGTTAAACAGCATAAGTGCGGTGGTGGCAGCATACCGTGTGATGATCAGTAGTAGATACCAGGGCCTTTGTACACTGGATCATTGGAGTGACTCACCTTTTTAAAAATTACGCTGCTGTGTTTAACTGACCCTTGGCCTACATCAGGTGTATAGTGAAAACATGTTCCGAGTGCACAGGAACACGCAAGACATACACTACACAGAGGGTGCAATGTCGAACAGTGTGCACATGGTAAATGTGTGTGCGTTGGTAGAGGGTGTTTAAATGGACACACACTGCTGCAGTACAGAGAGTTTAGTTTTGAACAGTGTGCGCAGACTGAGTGGATGCACTGAATTTGGAAATACTAGTAGTAGAAGGGTACATGGGCACAATACCAGACAGTGGAGTGGGCTGTGAATGTATGTGGATAACAGACATGCCTGCTCTGGAACATTACAAGGAAGACCTTGGGTTCGAATTTGGGAAGCCCAGGCCTGCTTGGTGAAAACTTGAGTAGAAGAATCTCCCCAAGAATATTTTTTATACTACTGCATTCCTGCAAGCTGGGTGGGACTAGCACTCTGCGAGGGGAAGCCAGGCTGTCCCTATGCATTTCAAAGGGCTCTTTGATTCAGTGATAGATCACAGGGAAAGGGCCTGGACACATCTCAGGAAGAGGTAGATGGGGCTGATAAGGGAATTATAAAGGGTAGGCCTGATGGACCAGGATTGACCTTTGATGCACAGATTATGGTGGCTGGCATCAAGGTGTGAACTCTGGTCACTCCTATGCATCTTCTTGTGGGTTAATCAGCTTTGGAGTCCTGCTTGCTCTGACAAACATCTTTCAGAAGGAAGGATGAAGGGGAGAGATGTCCATATCAAAGAAGCACAAGTCCAACATAAAACTTCAAACGGCCAGACCCTAAATCACATTTTGTGACTGGAAAAGAACTATAAATAGGGGAGTCTGAGACCCCATACTTTGTCATATGCTGAGCAGCCAGCTGGGCTGTATGAGGAAGGGAAGCTCTACAAGACTTCTGCCTGTAAACAGGATGAGAGGCCTAGCCTACTAGTCTCCCAGCTGCGTGAGGGGACATCACCCAAGGAAACCAAGATCACCTGCCCTGGAGTCTGGAGCACCAGTACCTGCCTGCTCGCCAAGCCCGGTGTGCCCATGAGGGAGAGGAGCTTTTTGGGCGGGGCGAGATCCAGAGGGGAGCCCAGAAGTGTCAGGCTCCTGAACGAGGTGTGAGGATCTTTGCAGCACCAATCTGGGTGGTGCCCGTGTGCTGTGTTCTGAAGTTTGGCGACCACATATGCCAGGAGGGCCCGCGGTGCAGCAAGGACAGGGCCGCACTGATCGGGCTGGTGCCTGTGCGACGTGCTGTGAAGTTTGGTGACCCCGTATGCCAGGAGGGGCCACCGTGTGCCATGAAACGACGCTGTATCGATCAGGCCGTCGCCTGTGTGCTGGAAATTGCTGCAACCTCATATGCCAGGAGGGGCCGCAAAGGAGGCGGCCTAAGGCCAGCGTGCCCGGACAGTGAAGCTTGTTGGAGTGACCCCACATGCCAGGAGGGGCCATTCAAAGCGCTGAGGTTTGCAGGTCTGGGTTGTTGCCCTGACCCAAATCGAATAAGTCGTAATCTGGCAGGCAGCGCAAGCTTTGGCGGAGTGGTAGCACAGTGGTTTGCACCGTCGCATCACCACTCTGCCATAATCTTGTAATTTAGCCCTCAGTGACTACACCATATCAGAGTCCAAGAAGGGGAAACCTCATGAACAGGGCTGAGTAGTGTACATTCCCTGGATGTTGCAACATATGAGTGGGGAGTAACAACACACCTGTTACCTGGGAACTTGGTAGCCCGGGGTGGGGGGTAAGGGGTGGGGGGGGGGGGGGGGGGTAAGGGGCACCCTGACAACTACTAAGGTGCTTACCTCAAGGGGGACTGTGTTATTGCTTATTAAATGGCATTTACCTTTGCATGTGTAGAATTAGAATTAAAATACCTCTTTTATATAAAATACGCATTTGAGTGGACGTTGATTTATTGTTTGCGCTGCAAACACATTGAGCTATGAGTCGAATTCACTGATCTGTTTCTACACTTCACTCCGAGGGAGCCTGGACTGCTCGTGCCACACTACTGAGAGTCAGATGCAGGAGCGGGATCCATAGTAGGGTGGGCCCTGGGGTATCAGGAGTACAAGGCCTCAATCACCTCGGTTGGGCGTAGTACGGCGTTCTTCTGACAAACAGTCAGAAAGACAGTGTTTGCAGTGCTACATGAAAACGGTATATTTCAGGGTCAGCTGCACTTTCTTTAGTAAATTCAAAAACAACATTTTGTATCTCACTCATTGTGAGATACACATTTGCATATGGTTGGTGTGCAGTGGGCAAAGATGTCAATGATGAATACACATTTTGATGTTACTTTTTGCGACCACTGCTTTAAAACGTGCCTATCTGTAAAATAAAAAAGGTTATTAGCCGAAAATAGTCTTTTTAAAAGTTTGGGTGCGCTGCACATAAATCATGTAATATAACTACACAGAAAGCTTAATTTTTCCTTAAGAACCGCAAACCCTCGCAGCCTACAGATGGTGAGTTTTTGTACAGTGGTATGAGATATTGTTATGTTATCATTTGATCTGTGGTGTGTTTGACAGGCTGGCAACTTTCCAAATGGTTCCACACTTACCACCACAGACCACAAAACAATTTAAGCTCTGGTGATCTGTTACATATCTGTATTGAATATTCTGGTTGCATTCTCGTTTGGGTGGCTGCCTTATTCACAGAGCTGTGGTCGTGTGCCTTTAGTGTTTAAGGGTGGGCGGAGGGTTTTGGAATTGTTTAATCGTTTAGATCAAGAGGCATGCCCAATGTCTACTGAATGGAGAGCCAGGGATGGGTGTATGGGTGTGGGCCGGGGTATGTATTTTTGTGGGCTGGTGTAGGTATTTGTGTGCACATGCTGTTTATTACAACAAAGGCTGACGGCATGGCTTATCCAAGTCATGAAGGATGTATGTTATTAGTTCTGTCTAATATTGTCTACTATATGTTTGTGTCTGGCGTTTATGATGGCAAATGCTATTATTCACACAGTGATAGTCAAATGTGTGGAATATCTGTGCTCTGTTGAAAGTACGTAAGGTCACAAGTGTAAGGTGTTCTGTGGAAAGGATATGTGTTTGTTGCCGCCTGTGATATAGCATGTATCAATGTTTGGGGGCATGTATTTGGATTTCTCACATTCTTACAGGTATTTACATAGCATAAATTAGCCATAGGTGCAGCAGAGAACGAAGTCTGTTTTTAGACAAAAACATAAAATCACAGAAGGCTGGTAAATTACATGGTAACATGGAAAGAAGCAGTACAACACCAATCACAAAGAGTCTAGTGGGAGCATCTGATCAGAGCAAATGCATACAGCTCCCTGAAACACAGTTATAGCACAAAAAGGTACACATTGTCAAAAGAGTATGTCTCCCTACTGTGGACAGGTATTCTTCTTGAGAACGGTAACCTTCAACCAGCCTTAAGTGCCATGTTTCACCATCAGGTCCTTCCTCAGAACAGGACCAGAGGTACCTGGTGTGTGCTACAACTCCCTTAGCTAGGGAAGAGCTCAAGGTGTTTTATGGTAATGAGGACCCCAGGAGAGATGATGGTAAGGGTAAAGAGTGCAGAGTTCAGTGTGTGTGATAAAGAGATTAAAACTTCCTCTTGGTGGGCTGAACTGCAATTTCATTCAGGTGCCCCCAAGGAATATAGTAAAAAATAAATAAGAGGGGAGTGAAACTTCCACCCAATGAGATTGGGGTCAACGTGTTTCTGCCTGCCTTGTGACCTTATAAAGAAGATCAAGCATTCTTCAGGACCATCATTATGTATTGTCACTCTGAAAAATATATCCACAGAAACTTAAGGAATTATCATGGTCACCCACAGTGGTTGGGTGTTAGACTGATGGAGCAAGGTTTCACATATACAGAAACTTGCTTGGACTCAGCCCTCTCGAAATAACCTATAACATATTAACCAATATATTTAGTTAACTAATTATTTGCATTTTCATGACATTTCTAGTATCTAGGGGAAGCTTGCCTATGTGCTTTTACTAACAGTAACTCAAATGCATTAAAATGGGCACCGAAAAACACGGGAACTGAATTACACATGCGTCTGCCACGCTCACGTGGTATGACGTACCTCTGCTTTGGTTGGAATTTCTTGCTTCTGCGCACTAGTGCCAGAAATGGCCGCTTAAAATCTCACATGATAACGCTTATGCTGCAGCTTGTACTAAGCTTGTTCGTTCTGCTTAACTATTAATGCGAAAGTTTAAAATAAAGTAAAGGGGTTAGAGTAGAAATAAGTGGTATACATTGCATTCACTTATTTTTGAATTCTAAAATGTTTCTCTTTTACTTTGCTGATAGCTTGTACTTTGGGCCTGAATGCTGTCACATCCTCCATCTTGGGCGATGCTGCGCAGGCGCACTCAAACTCCGAATTTGCTGAAGCATTGGCATTGAACCTCAGCCAGCACTCATCTTACCCACAATGTTCCTGGGAACCTGCTCATCTGACCTCTAGAGAGGAAGCTACCAAATACAATGTATTCAAAATGTGTATTAATCTTGCTGGGTGGAATAAAAGTGCATGGGCAAATAAATTATGGGCGGTAACCGGAATCAATTGAAACCAATATTGAAATGATCTAATTTTAGTATGGTGTGATGACCTCTCCTCGTCTTTCCAACCAATCACTGAAGGGGTACACATAGATTTGCAACATTTAGAGGTGGTACATTGCACTCGAAATGGTATAACTAAGGTAGGTTAAGATAGAGAAATTGTCCGACATGTCCGAATAGCTGACCTGTCACTGACCCAACGCACTCAATAGGCGATCGAGAACAGAGGTGCTGGCGGAGCACTCTGTCAGAAGAATCGATGACCCAATCAGGGTACTAATTGGTTATTCCTAGAGAGAGGGGTGTGACGCTGGCGTTACACTTAGCTGAGGTCACCTGTCCTGACCTGCACCTGTCCTGACCTGCACCTGTCTTGTCCCGTGGGCATCTGATTAGTCAGGAGCCTGGTCCATATTTGTCCCAGCCCGAGGCCAGGATTGGTCATTGCACCATTCTAGGTAAATATAATCCATGTGGTATGTCCTTGTGCTATTTCCCTTTCTTACCCTTCCCAGGTACAAATGTCTAAAAGTGTTGCTGTGATTTCTTACAAACTTTATGTCCTACTGGTTATATTCTTGCTTGTAAAATTTATGGTCACGAGATTGTGGCCCTTTTCACTTTGACTCAGAAAAATCTTTCATAGATAAAGGTTTTAAAACTTTCCCTGAGTCTGTGGTTCTTACAGAAAAGTAAATGTGTTTAAATATTGCCTGTTTATTCTAACTCCTTTTTCGATCCATAGGACTTACAGCAAAGGTGACAAGGATTGGTAAGTCATGGTGTACAGGTATACGTCCTAACGGACCTCTAGGCACTGATAGGGTGACTAACTTAGTAATTAGTTAGGCAGGACTGCTAGTTCAAAGTGTGAATGTTATATGGGCCCATGTGAATATGGTAAAATTGAGCTAGTCGGTCCCTGCACGCTCTATCAAGACCTCAGTGCAAGTATTATTTAGGAAAAAACAATAGTAGACTTTTTCTTACCTCTATGTACAGAAAAGTACTCAGGACAGACATTAGGGGTACCTTCATTGCCCTGACGAAGGCCCTAGACCCTCTTTCAAGGGAACTCGTTGTGGCCGAAAGATGTTCACAAACTACAAATAGAGAGATGCTCGAGACATAGGCTCGCATTAGCATCCTGCTTTGTTTTAAATCCTGCCCTGTGTACCAACAAAATAAAGGTATAAACTGGGCTAATACAGAGGCTGTTTTATATTTACTCTCTGGAACCCTCATAAGATCAGAAAACATTTATTGTGATCTCCCTCCCCAAGAGGCCGAGATCACAATGTTGGTGTTATCTTAATATAGAGGGGCGAACTGGCCAATGATGAAGCATGCCATGCCACAAATAAGTTGGTGAGGTCTTTCCATCCAAATCTTTTAGATTTTTGTTTTTTATAGGCACAGTCACTATATTTAAGTAAGGTTTAGGAATTAACAAGCTGCCATATTTTTTGTAGTCTTGAGTTTTATTAAGGAGGGTGTAAGGCAGTATAAAAACCTCTAGCTCTCTTGTTGTGTAAGATAAAGAGAGAAACTAGGCACGTGGGCTCCTTGTCTGCTATGTTTAGATGAGGACTACTTTGAATTTTGCATAGTAGAAAGAAAGGTAAAAAAAATATTTCCAAATGTATGGGCACGAGTTATATGAAAATACCTTATAACACACTGAATTTATTGGAGGGAGTGGGGGGTACCAGGACTTATTTCTCAGCCTCAGACCTTTACAGACAGCAGGAAAATAAAAAACAACACAATGGGGAAAGAAGGTGTAAGAGAAAGACAAAAAGACCGTCATAAAGGGAGAAAGCAGGAACCTGCAGGAGTACGCTAAAGGGGGAGGGAGTGTCTAGCACTGGCCTCATGTGAACTTAAGAGCAGAGCTTCGATATTTGCTATGCTGACATTTAATTGCAGTGGCGGCCAGTGTCAGAGAAGAGTGGCAGGGTGGGGATGGGGAAGAAAATGAAAAAAAGGGAAGAAATAAAGAAGAACTTTTCTGCAGCCAGCGGCATCGCCTGTCTTCTGCTCCTCCCGTAGCTACACTGCAGGTACAGGCTACCAGACCCCCATGGTGCCAATCGTGAAGCTGCTCTCATATATAAGAGCAACTTCAGGATTGGCCGGAGTGCTGATGATTTGCACTCCCACGCAGACTGGGAGCCTGTGCTTGCGGTCTCCAACCCGGCAATGCAGCTGGGTTGGAGACAGCTTCAGGTCGCATGACGGTTTGACTGGCCTGAGACAGCCGGCCAAACAGTCAGGTGCCCTGATAACAGTGCCCACCAGTCACCCTTAGTGCCTGACATCCCCTGACCCCGCTCCCAAGACTCCAGGAAACCAAAACGATATTGAACCGGGAATGATTATCGTTTTATTTTTTACGATGTGGTGGGAGGTGGGTCGATACTCCTCCACCATAGAAGAGGAGCTGCCGCTGTTTAATTACACCAACCGTGATCTTCTGAGCAGAGCTTTTAGCACCAAGCAGTCTTTAGTTTACAAATGAAGCACTGCTTGTGTTACTGGACCTAGTCAGGCCCCCCTGAACCATTGTTCTTCCTATATACAGTTGAATGCACCAGCACTCTTTATTTTTACACTGCAAGCTCTGTGAGGCCCAAGCGTGAGGTAGATGGCTCATTATAACCTACCACAAATTTAAGATGACCCTACTCTTCAGCCAGGGATAATCTAGTTGAACGATTACAAAAAAAACAACTGAATTATTATTGAGAGGAGATTCAGCCTTTTAACAGAGGCATTTGCTGCAATTTCAGGTTTTGTAACAGAAACGGGGCAAGCAAATTCCAAATGTGAACTATGTACGTAAACATAAACAGTTGGTTCCTTTTTAGGGAGGACGAGGCCTTACCAGCATGTAGATAGGCCAGATCAGGGTTTTCAATATCCAGGTGCAGCTCTTTCAGGTGGTTGCGGAACTCCACCGGGACGTTGGTTCCATAGTCACACTTGGGGCAGTTATACATCTTCACTCCTTCATGCTTGCCAGTGTGCAAGATGTGCTTTCGGATATTTTCTGCACAGTTCGACCTAACGGAAAAGGGTAACAAATAAAGCGACAATGAATTTGTTCTGTGGAAAAGTTACATTGTTACAACACGCCTTAGGCTAAAGGTATCTTTATGATCACTCTTACTTCCAGTCCATGGCTCTCTTGAAATCCCACCTAATGGCTACTTAGCTGTTTTGGGGAAGGAGTGAATACCTGTAAAAGATGTTAATATTGAAGTCTTCCACAGCTGGTCCAACCTATGCGCATGTGTGCGGTACATAGACACGCCTCTTTATAAATGGAGGTCTGCAGTGTTGCCAGTTCTCTCTTGATTAAGGCGCTTATCTTTGCAATAATTCTGATACCATAGAGGTATGTGCAGAGGTGTAGAGAACAGGAGTGAATCATGGACTGGGAGCAGCTAGTAAGGTAACTTAGTCCTACTCCAACTACCCTGCTCTCTCTGATTATTAATGAGTTGGTGAAAAAGGAAGCACACATCTGGGAGACAACAGCTATGCAAGTAAATTTAACAACAGATCTTGCCGAATTATGTCCAGCTTAGCTTAGGGATGCAAATTTAATTGCATTATGCCTACAGATTTTGTGGCACAGCCCACAAATCTTCCATGCAAATACATTGGGAACTGGCAGTACATCCGCTAGAGGACAACACCATCCATAGGGACAGTGTTACTGTAGTGCCAAACTGCAAAGCACAGTATAATGGCTTGGGGTCATACAACCATTTCAGAAAGTGAACGGAACTTCTGGTTTTCTTTATTGTTCAAATTTTTAATGCAATGTCTGCATATGCAACACGTTTTTAAAGAAATATTTATGCCTGGACATTGAAATTCGTGTTAAGGATTACAGTTTTGTAGTGCACCTCAGTTCCAAAAACACTATCACTTCCTGACATAAGTCTTGATTATTGCTTGACCTGCTTACACTGGGCAGTCAAGTGCAAAAAGACAGCAACTTTGTTCTCCAAATGGATTGCAACAGAATCTGAGTTACTAGGACAACAGTGGTAAGTGACAGCACCCACATCAAACACTTCTAAGTAACCACTGTCTGCTCCTTAACAATTAGCCTCTCACAGCCACCAACCAACCTAACCACCTGTGCTTTCGTATGGGCATAACACTGTTGATAACACAAGAATGTGGGTCTGTATCCAGTGGCAGAGCCACAGCCACGTTCTCCTGTTTAGTGACCATGCAGTCAAGATTCCTAACACCAGTGAGATCAGCCAGGTTTGGCTGAGGAATGGACAGGTCAGTTAAGTTAATTTAGCTGGAACATGGCACTCAAGCTAAATAATGCATTCACAAGGTTGTGGAATTGTTCATTTATGCCTCATGAGACATGAAGCCTCAATGGATGCAGAAAGCTTACCTCTAGTGGAGGTGTACCAGATCCACGACTCAGATCTAACAGGGCAGTCTAGATCTGTCAGTGTAAGCAAACACCAGGATGTTCATGAGTTTATGCAGGTACCCAGGAATCACGGGCGTTAGGTAAAGGCCTAGAGGAAACTCCATGATCAGACGATCATGAGACAGTTACAAAAGACTGGGAGCCTCCACACAGATGAGGTGAAGTTCTTGTTTTCTCTGACCATTACCCCTACAACATCATGATGTCGTTTGCGATTATATAGTGCAGTGAGGTTGGGCTCTGGCTACTGCTAAGTAACCAAGATTATAGTTGCTTCCAAAGTACCTTTATTGCGCCCCACAAAAATAATCACACACGCCATCCTACCAATCGCCACCAATGGAACACCCACCTACCCCCAAACTTTAACATTTTATTACATTACAAATCCTGAAATAGCCACACATACCCCTTTTTAATGCAGCAAACAAAGAAATGACACGAGAAAAACGAAAATATTGGAGACACAAATTAGCAAATAAAACTAACCAGCGAAACAAAACTTAACAACGTCAAGCTCAGCAGTGGAGAAAACCAAATAAATATGTTCATGGTTTGCACACTGAAATCACCTTTGCACCTATATTTTCACTGAGAACAGGTTGGCTATCGGAAGACTGGGAATTGGTATTCATTACCTCAAACTGGACACCTTTCCCTCTTTT
This sequence comes from Lissotriton helveticus, assembly GCF_964261635.1. Classification (NCBI taxonomy): domain Eukaryota; kingdom Metazoa; phylum Chordata; class Amphibia; order Caudata; family Salamandridae; genus Lissotriton; species Lissotriton helveticus. The sequence continues at coordinate 1,270,598,314 of NC_136063.1, forward strand.
ATGGCGAAGTGTTCCTTCTTTCAACATTTTCTAGACCCCAGATATACCGCTGACCATTTCTTTGGGGATGGTACAAACATTTCTTGTGTTTTGTACCAATTCTTTTAAGGAATACTTTCATTTCCAAAGAAGTAAACTTAGCACCATTGTCCAAAACTAAAACCATTCAGCATCCTTCTCCAGAAAACATTTCTGTTAGAAAATCAACATACGTGCGAATAGGTGATCTTGAATTATTAAATGAATGATATTTGAATGAACAACAAGTAACTAAAAGAGGGCTACCTGGCATTGAGGTAACAGGTAAGTGAAACAGGCAAATAATGGTTTTCAGCTTTTTTGGAAGTGCAACTTATTGGAGATGCTGATGAGGCTGTGAGGCATGGTGTTCCATAGCATGGCAGCTAAGTAAGAAAAGAACCATCCTGCTGTACCACTGAGACAGACATGAGGAACTTTAATTCTGGAATGTGTTTAAGAAGGTAAGGTGTGTGATGGATGATAAAATTGACATTTTAATTAAAAAAAATAAAAGCAATACCTAAAGCTGTTATGACCCTAAGTACTAAACATGGAGACTAGAAGTGGATCAGTTTTAAGAAAGGAAACCAGTGTAGGTAGGTGAGGTGGTTGGATAATGGATCCTCCAGCTGATTTTTATACAGTCTGGAGAATTCTAATAGAATGGAAAGCAAGGTTAAGACAGAGAGTTGGCAGAGCCAAGGCATGTATTATCATTTTGCATGTACTAAGGGAGGAATGAGTACTCTTAAAAACATCCTGAACAGACAAAAGCAGATTGCAGCCATATGGTTGATTTGAGTGGTCAAAGAAAGTTTGTGATTGATGAAAATGGCCAGGTTTTTATCTGAAGGCATTGGTGAAGGAGCAGGGCCAAGTTCCTTTGGGCACCAAGCTGGTGATCAGATAAGGGTATTGTTCCAAATACAATGATTTCATTTTTTCTCATTTAGTTTCATGGAGTTATGTTTCATCAATAAAGAAACTTCTGACATGAAATAGTTGAATGTTTCTTGGGTTAAGGGCAGGTCTTTGGCTACTGAGACAACAATGCGAGTGTCTTTTGCATACCACAGTATGTCAAAGTCGAGGGACCTTAAGAGAGTGGCCAAAGGAGAGATGTATCATGAAAAAGTGGGCTTAAGGAAGATTCTTGACTGATTCCACGGTTTACTTTCTAGAAGGAAGAAACAAAAGAGGTTAAGAAAACAGCATGCGATCTGTCAGTTAAGAAAGAGAAGCTCCAATAAGGACTCAGTGATATATACCAAGGCTGAATAACATATGAATCAGCCGAGAAAGAACCACTGTCTAATGCTGCAGAGAGACCTAGGAGGGCCAAGAAGGCGAGCCTTTGCAGCCTTGGTCCTAGAGTCTGCTTAGATCATTTGTCACTGAGAGAAAAGCAGGGTCAATGCTATGAGCTGGACGAAATCCAGACTGGGCAAGATCAAGGAGAGAGTGAGTCTCGAGATAGGCAGATAATTACTAATTACTAGCTTTTCCCAACATTCTGGAAGGAAAAGAGGCACGAATGTAGGTCAATAGTTACTAGGTTTGATAAGGTGAGAAAAAGGGAGATGACCAATGCATGCTTTCAATCATCCAGTAAAGCAGTGAATTGTATGGACAAGTTTTAGAGGTTGCCAAGACAGCGAAAAATAGTGTCAGTTAAAAAAGGCATATATGTGCAGAGATCAGGAAACAAGGGGACAGCCGGACTAGGTTGACAAAGTTAGTTTAAAGAGTTCCTCTAAGGTAAGTGGTTCAAAGTGAGAGTCAAGAACCAATACAAGAGTCTGATAAAAGATCGAGTAGGGGAATGACTTCACCAGGGAGTGGAGGAGGAAAGCTGCACTTGATTGTATTTATATTTTCCTAGAAGAAGGAGGATAAACCATCACAGAGTTCTTCAGATGGGGTGCCTCTATTAGAGAACAGAAATGGTTGGAGGAGGCGGAGAAGATTTCTTCAGGGGGGACTGTTGGACGACTGAGTTCTACTGGCAAACTAAGACGTTTGTGTAGAAGAAATTAGGTGCCAATATTGTTTAACAGTTTGGCATTAGGTGGCCTTAGCATCAGGATCGTAGGATTGTCTTGAAGTTCTCTTTAAAGTTTTGTAGTGTAGCTTCGCCTAACATATCTTCTCCGTGTACCATGGTTTTGTCGGGGAGCGTTGTGGATGGCCATGCTGTGTAAGCGATGCTAAGGAAATAATCGCAATAATCATCCAAAAAAGAGAGTTGTAAGCTGCTATATTGACATTCATAGTAGTATCTTGACAATTAAGGAGCAGAGTTGCATTCAGACAGGAACTAAGACTGGTCAAGGTGCTTTTGTTGCAGGCCTGTTTGCTAAAAGAAGATATGGAGGAGCAGGTAAGGGATCTCAGATTGTTTATTAATATAGAAAAGTGGCTGTGTAATAATGAGTCTAGGTAAGGGGAAATGTAGATGCCCTGCTGAATGAGCATGATCAATTTAAAATAAAATTGATCGAGAGAGAGAGTTAAAAGCATTGATGAACTAGCAGGGACTGCAAAAGAAAAGGCTTCAAAATAATAATTAAGATCACCTAAAACTGAAATGTGCTTGTGTCAAGTTGTTTGGGGCAAAGAAGTCAACAATTATGACAGAAAAATTGGTCCTGAGACCTGGAGGGCGATATTAAGCGTGGCAGAGAAAGAACATGTTGCATTTAGGTTTAAAGTAAACAGAAGGTTTTCACTGCTGGGAAGCGAGTGGAATCAGTATATGCGCGTGTAAGAATACTAAACACAATAACAAGTCCACCGCCACGTCTTATGGGACGGTCCTGGTGCTTTATCAAATATCCAGGCTATAGCAATGGCTGAGATGAAGACAATGTCTGGGGAGTGAAGTTACGTTTATAAGGAATCCGTTTATTTGAAGTATGTAGGCTTCGGCTGCATGGAAAATCATAATAAGTGGGATAACATGGGAGGAACGGTGGGATGTTGCTTGGTGACCTGAACTAAGTGGGTGCAAAGGAATTGTGTCCTCGGGAATGCTGAAATCACAGAAGGAACAGTGAAAAATGGTTTAGGAAGTAATAACCGGCTTTAGCATTTTATGCAGGTCTTATTGCAGGGCCCTACAGTAGCTCTCCCTAGAGAGGTTATTGGGGCTGCGAGCTGCAGTAGGAACAAGAGATCGTGCTAACCTTTGCGCACTGTTTACAGGCTGTGTAAAAAAATTATTTAGAGCGTTTTTAGCGTTTTTAGCATCATACCGCTTTTTATTCTGGGGGCTGTTTTTTAGAAGGGGGAATTGATATAGCAGGCACACTGACACTCTACACACCCTTGCCTCTTAATATTGTACTCAAATCCGCTTTGTTCGAGATTTTACTCGGCGGTGGGCGCCATCTTGGGTGAGGAAGGCGAGGTCAGCGCTCAAGTCGGGCCGGCCTCCCGCCCTCCCACAGTATTTAGGCGCGCCCTACCCAGTGCTCTCTGCCCTACAGTAGCTCTCCCTAGAGAGGTTATTGGGGCTGCGAGCTGCAGTAGGAACAAGAGATCGTGCTAACCTTTGCGCACTGTTTACAGGCTGTGTAAAAAAATTATTTAGAGCGTTTTTAGCGTTTTTAGCATCATACCGCTTTTTATTCTGGGGGCTGTTTTTTAGAAGGGGGAATTGATATAGCAGGCACACTGACACTCTACACACCCTTGCCTCTTAATATTGTACTCAAATCCGCTTTGTTCGAGATTTTACTCGGCGGTGGGCGCCATCTTGGGTGAGGAAGGCGAGGTCAGCGCTCAAGTCGGGCCGGCCTCCCGCCCTCCCACAGTATTTAGGCGCGCCCTACCCAGTGCTCTCTGCCCTACAGTAGCTCTCCCTAGAGAGGTTATTGGGGCTGCGAGCTGCAGTAGGAACAAGAGATCGTGCTAACCTTTGCGCACTGTTTACAGGCTGTGTAAAAAAATTATTTAGAGCGTTTTTAGCGTTTTTAGCATCATACCGCTTTTTATTCTGGGGGCTGTTTTTTAGAAGGGGGAATTGATATAGCAGGCACACTGACACTCTACACACCCTTGCCTCTTAATATTGTACTCAAATCCGCTTTGTTCGAGATTTTACTCGGCGGTGGGCGCCATCTTGGGTGAGGAAGGCGAGGTCAGCGCTCAAGTCGGGCCGGCCTCCCGCCCTCCCACAGTATTTAGGCGCGCCCTACCCAGTGCTCTCTGCCCTACAGTAGCTCTCCCTAGAGAGGTTATTGGGGCTGCGAGCTGCAGTAGGAACAAGAGATCGTGCTAACCTTTGCGCACTGTTTACAGGCTGTGTAAAAAAATTATTTAGAGCGTTTTTAGCGTTTTTAGCATCATACCGCTTTTTATTCTGGGGGCTGTTTTTTAGAAGGGGGAATTGATATAGCAGGCACACTGACACTCTACACACCCTTGCCTCTTAATATTGTACTCAAATCCGCTTTGTTCGAGATTTTACTCGGCGGTGGGCGCCATCTTGGGTGAGGAAGGCGAGGTCAGCGCTCAAGTCGGGCCGGCCTCCCGCCCTCCCACAGTATTTAGGCGCGCCCTACCCAGTGCTCTCTGCCCTACAGTAGCTCTCCCTAGAGAGGTTATTGGGGCTGCGAGCTGCAGTAGGAACAAGAGATCGTGCTAACCTTTGCGCACTGTTTACAGGCTGTGTAAAAAAATTATTTAGAGCGTTTTTAGCGTTTTTAGCATCATACCGCTTTTTATTCTGGGGGCTGTTTTTTAGAAGGGGGAATTGATATAGCAGGCACACTGACACTCTACACACCCTTGCCTCTTAATATTGTACTCAAATCCGCTTTGTTCGAGATTTTACTCGGCGGTGGGCGCCATCTTGGGTGAGGAAGGCGAGGTCAGCGCTCAAGTCGGGCCGGCCTCCCACCCTCCTACTCCCCATATTATGTGTCGCCCAACCAGACGGCGCAGCGGGCTGGCGCAGCGGGCGCGCCGGAAGCGCGCCGAAGTCGAGCCAAAGTCCAGCCCGTCTGCGCCCGTCCGCGGCAGTCCGTGGCTCGGGGCCACATCCCCTGGCAGTTCTACTCAAATTACCATAAGGTATGGCAGACACGCACTACTTGCTCTAAAACCAGTCACACCTATCGATTGCATACACGCAATGTCTGCCCAGTCACTTACAGAATGCACAAGGTGCCGCTTTGTACCCCTTCCTCAAATCCCTCACACTTCCTCGGGCCCTATCATCAAAGCTGCACTATTGAATTGTAGATCCCTACGGAAGCATGCTTTAGAAATCTATCATCTACTAGAAGACCTAAATCTTCAGATCCTCTTTTTAACTGAAACCTGGCTAGATGATCACTCGGATCCGGACATCATCCAGGCCATGCCCGACGGCTATTCCCTAGCCAGATTGGACAGACAGAACGGCAGAGGAGGCGGCATCGCCATAGCCACGAAAGCTCCGCTAGTCTGTTCCCTAGTACACACTCAGGTTGATCACAGTGAAGCCGGCACCTTCACAATTAACACTGGCCCCAATCATTCGATCTCTGGAATTTTGATATACCGACCGCCAGGTACACTACATGAGTTTACATCAACCCTAATGGAAGCGGTCACTCATCTAGCACTGAGGAAATCCAGACTGTTAGTGCTGGGGGATCTCAATGCTCATTTCGAGGATCATCTAGATAAAAACGCTGATGATATCCGGATGGAATTGCAATCTATTCAGCTTGATCTAATAAATAATGAGCCTTCCCATCAACTAGGACACCTTCTAGACCCCGTTTTTAGCAATTGGCAGGGAGTGCATACCTCTGATCCTATACCCATACCCTGGTCGGACCACTACATTATTCCCTTCACATTGCAGCTTGACAAAACGGAAATTGTTAGGCATCAATCCCTACGATACAAACGAAGGAAATGGAAGAACTTCTCCCTTGATTCATTTAAGCAAATCGTACAGGACGAAGGCCCTCCCAAAGGGATCGACTGTGAGGCAGCTAATGACAATTTAAACAACATTGTCATTAAGGCCCTAGACATCACAGCCCCAAGTCGTACCCTGTCCAATGCCAGGAGATCTAAAAAAACTGCTCCTTGGTTCAGCCAAGAACTGCAAGTCATGAAGACGGCTTGTAAGAAACTCGAGAGAGCTTGGCGACAGAATCTCTGTGCTGATATTAAAATACAATATAAAACAACACAGAGAGAATATTACAAATCAGTTCGGGTGGCCAAAGCAGAGCATTATCACACCCGCATAATGGAAGCAGGCAATTCCTCCAAGGAACTGTTTCTTATATATAAAGAGATATCCATAGTGGACGTGACCTCCCCCGCGCACAATGACTCGGTGGAAGTGTGCAACAATATTGCTCAATATTTTGCAGGCAAAATACATAAAATCTACTCTAGCTTCTCTAACCAGACTGATCCGGCCACGAATTTCATCGAAAATGACAAACTTGTAAATACACCTGTTTGTTTAAACTCTTTTACAGTCCCTTCCTATGAAATCCTATACAAAATGTGCAAAAAAATTAAATCAGGATCCCCTAGGGATCCAGCACCCCCGAAAATTTTAGCCGAAGCCTTTCCTGTACTAGAGCCTCATTTCAGGCACCTATTACATGCTTCCTTTACTACCTCCTGCCTTCCGGAGGAGTGGAAACAGGCAATAGTATTACCCATTAAGAAAAAATCAAACATCAGCCTGGACATAATGGACAACCTGCGACCCATATCCCTGCTACCCTACGTGGCCAAGTTAGCAGAGAAAATCGCTAACAGTCAACTTATGGAACACCTTGAGAACCATAATGTTTTCCACAATTCTCAGTCGGGTTTCAGAACTGGCTTCTCTACGGAGACAGCTCTCCTGAGGGCCACTGAAACCCTACGTGAAGGTGCAGATAAGGGAAAGACAATGGCCCTTATCATGCTGGATCTCAGTGCCGCTTTTGACACTGTAGCACACACCATCTTGCTACAGTGTCTAAATAAAGCGGGCGTCACCAACAAGGCACTGGGTTGGCTGAAATCTTTCCTGATTAACAGGACCTTCCAGGTTCAAAGAGGGACTTTCCTCTCCGACAGGGTGATGCTAGAACAGGGGGTTCCTCAGGGCTCTGCCCTGAGCCCTACCCTGTTCAATCTCTACATGGCCCCGTTGGCGGAAGTGGTGCAATCGTTCGGCGTAGAGCTTGTCTCTTACGCCGACGACACTCAACTTCTCATATCCCTGACCCATGCCCCTTCTAAGGAAGCTGATAACTTCAACGCCTGCATGTCCAAACTAGCTATGTGGATGAATGAACACTGTTTGAAATTAAATGGGACAAAAACAGAGGTCCTCATTATGGGAGGAAATGAGGTCAAATGGACGAAAGAATGGTGGCCCAGTTGTCTGGGTCCCCTGCCCACGCCCGCACAAGAAGCGAAGAACTTAGGTGTATGGGTGGACAATAAACTGTCCTTTGACAGCCACGTAAAGAGGACTGTTGGCAAATGTTTCGGGGTGATGAAAACCCTCAACCGCACCCTCGACCTGTTACCCACCAACTCCAGGCGCACCATGACACAGGCATTAATAACGTCCCGCATTGATTACGGGAATGTACTACTCATGGGTACTTCAGTAAAAAACATAAACAAACTACAGGTTCTACAAAACTCGGCAGCTCGCCTGGTGCTAAGGCTTCCCCGCCGTGCCCCCTCACGTCCTTCTCTAGCAGCCCTCCACTGGTTACCAATCAGTAAGAGGATTGCTTTTAAAGCAATGCTATGGTGCCATAAAATAATTCATCACAGAGCGCCGGCATATATGTCTGATCTGGTGTCTGTGTACGAACCCAACAGATCTCTCAGATCCAAAGGAATGGGTCTACTGAAAACTACCTGCCCCAAAAAAGCGAAAATGGGTGGCAGATCATTCCGCACCTTAGCCGCCAGGCAATGGAACCTCCTGCCTCTAGAGATTAGGTTGGAGAGTAATGAATTAGTATTTAGGAAGAAGCTGAAAACTTGCCTCTTTGCTGTATGAAATGGCTCTCTCTTTCCTTCCTCTGCTGCTGCTGTCTTTCTCTATAGCGCGGGGACACGCCGGGAGGTGTTACCATGCGCTCTACAAACTCCTTTAAACTAAACTAAACTAATTATCTTGTGACACGAGGAAATGCAGGGACACTGAGAAATAGAAGATTTGAGATGGATTGGTTAAGCGCTAGTGCAGGCGAGGCATCTGCTGAGACTCTGCTGCTGCGGCGCTTGGTGTTTAAAACCATTTAGAATTACTGCCATTGACTGCTACTGACCCGGGGACATTAATCTGAATTGAGAACTTTTTTAAAGTGCGCTACATGCTCGGCGCTTGCAGCGCGATCTTGTGCGTTTTTATGTGCGTATTATTTTATTGAAGTTTGGGAATGTGTATATGACTAGCGGGGCTCTAGGACATACTCACATTTAATTTGTGTAAGTTGCACCGCTGTTTGGCGGCTCACTAGCTGGGGATTAGACGCCATCGCCATCTTGGGAGGGGAAGTGCCGGAAAAGGGACGCCATCTTGGTTGGCGGTTTAGCTCTTGCTGTTGCAGAGCCAGAGCACGATTGGGTGCTATTTAAGTGGACTACGGCAGGCGCTCGTTCTGTCCAGGTAAGCGCTAGTGCAGGCGAGGCATCTGCTGAGACTCTGCTGCTGCGGCGCTTGGTGTTTAAAACCATTTAGAATTACTGCCATTGACTGCTACTGACCCGGGGACATTAATCTGAATTGAGAACTTTTTTAAAGTGCGCTACATGCTCGGCGCTTGCAGCGCGATCTTGTGCGTTTTTATGTGCGTATTATTTTATTGAAGTTTGGGAATGTGTATATGACTAGCGGGGCTCTAGGACATACTCACATTTAATTTGTGTAAGTTGCACCGCTGTTTGGCGGCTCATTAGCTGGGGATTAGACGCCATCGCCATCTTGGGAGGGGAAGTGCCGGAAAAGGGACGCCATCTTGGTTGGCGGTTTAGCTCTTGCTGTTGCAGAGCCAGAGCACGATTGGGTACTATTTAAACGTTCCCTGATGACGCGCAGCGGTAACGCGCAGCGGGCGCGCCATAGGCACGCCGGAGGCTCGCCAGAGGCGAGCCCATCTTTGCCCATCAGTGACCATCAGGGGCCCGGGGCCAGAACCCCTGGTCCACTTCGGTCGTACACCAGAGGTGAGCTAATGGAGCTTAACTGCAGGATGTCCCTACTTGCCCAGGGCTGTATTCATGCGCTGGCTCGCGAGGGCTTGCTGCGTTCTCCCAGGATTACCACAGCGCGGGCGCGCCACGTTAAAGCTCAGGTGTTAAAGTTCGGTCTTCTGAACACGCGTTCGTTGCAGGGACACAAGCTGGAGGTCTTCTCATTACTGGAAGACGGAGAGCTGGATGCCCTTGCACTCACGGAAACGTGGCTGGAAGATTGCTCTATACCAGACTTAGTGGCGGCGCTGCCAGACAATTACTTGGCACTCCACTTCAATAGGGAGGGAGCCAAAAAAGGAGGGGGAGTAGCCCTCCTCTATCAAGCTCGTCTCCGCGCTGAAAGATTTCTATCAGAAACCATGGGGGGCGCTGAGATCTTAGGAGTCAAACTTAGACTGGGGGCGGCGTGTGTGGCGTTCCTGGTGGTCTATCGCCCGCCTGGGGCTTCGCAGGACTTCCCTGTGTTGTTTATTAGACTACTGCAGGATCTGCGGTCAAGATACGATAAATTGATTGTCGTCGGTGATTTCAATTATCACTGGGAGAAATCCCCTAAAGAAGGTCCAGCACTACTGATTGAGGAGGCAATCTCCTCCTTAGATTTCACTCAGCAGGTGAATGGACCGACCCACGAGAAGGGACACATGCTAGATCTAATTTGGACCACCATGCCAGCTCAGGACGCCACAGAGATTTTGCCATGTGTTTGGTCCGATCATTCATTAATAAAATGTAAAATCCTTCTGAACGGCCATCCGCCCAAGCTGGGTGAAGGTTGGAAAATGGCACGAAAATGGAGAAATCTTGACGGAGACAGAATGAAGTCTCTTTTACAACAGTCTCCGCCACTTAAAGAGCAGGGCGCCAATGTCGATGCCCTTTGCGGACATCTCCACCATAAACTGGGGAGAGCCATTGAACTGGTGGCACCCCTTCGTAGGGTGAAGAAGGTGGATAGGGGAGTGGGGGCCCCTTGGTATAATGACTCCCTACGTGACATGAAACGTGGGGTGAGGAGGAAAGAACGTGCGTGGCGGAAGCAATACGACGCCACTGCTAGGAAAGATTACACGTCCTCCCTGGCGTCCTACAAATCTGCAATTCAAACCAGAAAGGCGGTCTTTTTCGAGGAGAGAATAGTGGCAGCTAGGAATCCACAGAAGGAAATCTTTCGGGTTTTGTCAGAACTCAGGACAAACAAGGAGCAAAGCACTGAGTTCACCCAACAAGATTGCCAGAAGTTCCAGGACTTCTTTGTGAGTAAGATCTCCGACATTCTGGGAGAAATCGCTGCAACTATAACCCTCGATTGTCCTAGCCCACCTGGTTATATTGCTCCGCTAGTTCTCACTCCGCTAGCTGAGTTCCCTTTTATTATGCAGAAGGAACTGACCAAGATCACGGACCGAGTTAAATCCGGTTCATTGGTGGATCCATGCCCGCCGGAAGTATTCAAGCTAGCTCTCCCGGGCATGGAAGAAGAAGTTTTGCATTTACTGAATACTTCTCTCCACACAGGACAGGTCCCTTTAGCATTTAAGGAGGCTCGATTGATCCCTTTGTTGAAGAAACCTGGTTCGGACACTAAGTGTCTAAAGAACTTCCGTCCTATTTCTCAGTTGCCTTTTCTGGCTAAAGTAATCGAGCAGCATGTGCTGATATCGCTCTCCAAACATCTTGACAGTAATAACCTGTTGGAAGCTAATCAGGCAGGGTTCCGTGCTAATCATAGCACGGAACTAGTCATGCTATCGATTCTGGATGAATTGAGGAGTCGGGCTGATACTAAAACACCTAGTGCCCTGGTACTATTAGATCTCTCCGCGGCGTTTGACACCGTGTGTCATGTACAACTTCTGTCGCGGTTGAGGTCTTTTGGTATCAGAGGTACAGCCCTGGCTTGGCTTGCATCATTCCTGCAGGGCAGGACACAAAGAGTCCAACTGGGGGACATGCTTTCCACCTCCGCGCCTATTACCTGCGGGGTCCCACAGGGTTCTGCTTTGTCGCCCCTGCTCTTTAACATCTATCTGCAGCCTTTGATTGCCCTCCTGAATAGGATGGACTGTCTAGTCTATAACTACGCTGATGACACCCAGATCATTATCCGGCTTGAGGAAGGGCCAGGAGCGTCTACCAGGCTACAGGACATACTTAAGGCCACGGTTAATTGGATGTCTAAAAACTCCCTAAAAATTAACCCGGAGAAGACGGAAGTGTTGCCCATTTCCATCACGGGCAACCCCTGGAACGAGAGTTTCTGGCCGGCAGAGCTGGGTGTACCACCGAAACCAGCGGTAGCAGTCAAAAGTTTGGGTCTGCACCTGGATGGGAAACTATCCATGGATAAACAGGTTACGTCTGTAGTAGGTACCTGCATTGGTTTAATGCGGCAACTGAGGAAAATATCGGCACTGCTATCGTTCTCTACCCTGAAACAGGTGGTTTCAGCGACCATCTTGGCCAGATTGGACTATGGTAACTCCCTGTACATAGGGCTACCCCAGCGGTTGCTGGATAAGCTACAGGGGGTTATGAACGACGCGGCCAGGTTGATCTATAAGAAACCCAGGATGACCCATTCATCCCCGCTGATGCAGGAGCTTCATTGGCTCCCAATTCGGCAGAGAGTAGTTTTCAAGGGACTGTGCATAGTGCATAAGACGCTGTACGGAAAAGCACCAAAATATCTTAAGTCCAGAATTTCACTCTATACTCCGAGCAGGACTTTACGCTCTTCGGATGCTTCTCTTCTATCCCAACCCCGATTCAGACTGGCCACGGTGGGGGGACGTGCTTTTTCTAAAGCACTCCCGGCTCTGTGGAATAAATTGACCCCAGATCTAAGGAAGGAGCGTAATTTGATGACTTTTAGGAAAAAGCTAAAAACTGTTTTATTTAAACAGGCATGGAGCAGCCACTAAGCGCCCACCAAGATTAAGTAAAATGCTCAGCCCCACTGGTTAATTTGGACAACCAGCGCTTAGAGGCCCCGGTGGCTATAACGCGCGATACAAATCAAATAAATAAATAAATAAATAAATAAATAAATAAATTTAGCTTGGACAAGGCAGGGTTTCTGGCACTGAGCACAGGCAGGCTTGCTTTTGGCACAGACGTGCCACACTGCTGCTGAAAAAGATCATTATGAGTCTAGCATGGTCTCAAGAGAGCTAAACCGCTGCCTTAGCATCGTAAGTTCATATGGTGGGCCAGAGACAAACAAGACTGGAGCACAAGCACCCCATAGTTCACCTGAGATGCTCCCACATTGGGTACACTTACTGGGATCTTACATTTAATTAAAATAAAAACGTAAAAGGGAACTCATAAAATTAATTAAAAGAAGAAAATCACCACAAGTACCTTTACATGTTTTTTTTTTACAAGGAAAGGAAAATTCCTAGAAATTGCCAGTGGGGTGCCTACAAGTTATGCAGGGAAATGTTGAGAGGGGGCACTGAGCCCACTGTCAAGATTACCTGATCCAACGTGGACACATCAGTGTTTCTGGAATAGGCTACCACGAATCAGGGCCGTGGTCTCAAGAGACAGGTAGAGTACGCAGGTGCAAATGGTTGGCCAAGAAAAAGAAAGCCTTCAATCCATTTTGACGTTTTGCTAATCAAAACAGTAGCATATTGAGTATTTCATGCTAATACTTGAAAAGAATCTCAAAAACACAATACCAATCTTTTCCCACATGTGCTCTGGGAAATCTATAGATAACAATTGTATATGACATTGCAGACGTTGTTAACAGACAGCATGGTCACCAGGTTACTGTAGGTTGGGAATTTTCAGATGTGTGTTAGATGGTGATCTAGACAGATGGTCCCTGAAGTATTCGACAAAGTCGGCTATGGTAGAATCATTGCGAATGATGATACAGAATGTGGGTGTGTGGACATCTGGAGAGAAATGTACCCGGCAGCCAGAGAATATCTTGTGGCACTTCCTAATGCATGGTTCCTATAGTAGACTGGATAGGGTGTTGGGCGTTGAGGAAATAGCCTCCAGAGTTAGATCTGCCAAGTATTTGGGGTGACCACTCACCTCTGCTTCTTGAGTTGGCAAGAGGGAGGTCAATGCATGGCCCCTGTGGCTGGGGCCTGACCCCTGATGCCCTAATGGACTCAGTGTGCCAGGAAACATTGAGTGTGGCGCTGATGGGGTATATCGATAGGTACTGGGGCATTACAACCAGCAGAGCAAATGAGTGGGAGAAGATGAAGGCAGTGATGTGGGGGGAATGAATGAGTAAGGTTTACTGTATTATACAACAGTTGGCTGGGAGACTGGCGACACTGGAGGGGAGGTTGACAGACCTGCAGAGAAGCAAGGCAATGGACTCAGCTGTGGTTGCAGAGGTCACAAATGCTAAGCATGTGCTTGGGGAAATCTGGGATAGATTAGACAAGTTTGTGCAAAAGGAATATCATCAGAGGTTGCATGGAGAGGGCGACAAATCCAGTAGACTGCTGGTATGGCTCCTGAAAAGGTAAACTACCCAATATGTCCTTGAGATAGTCAGATGGAGCATTGGCAAATATGCATGAGACGATTAATGCGGTGCTCAATACTCATTTAGTAAGGCTGTAAAGTGGATGAAGGAGGCAGAGCCGCCCTGATCCTGTTGGATCTTTCCGCGGCCTTCGACACGGTCCATCACAAGTTGTTGGTGGACCGGTTGAGGGCCTGCGGAGTTCAAGGAAAGGCATTGAAGATCTTACAGGCCTTCCTTTCCAACCGGACTCAGACGGTGGCACTGGGGGACTTTGAATCACGCCCTTTTGCGCTCCCCTGTGGAGTGCCTCAGGGCTCCTCCTTGAGCCCGACCCTTTTTAACGTGTATGTTTCCACCCTAGCGCCGATAATTCGATCCTTTGGTTTTAACCTCACAGCATACGCGGATGATACGCAGATAGTGGTGTCATTGCTGCCGGGTGAAATAGATAGCACAGCGGATAGGTTCAAAGGCTGCATGCGAGAAGTGGGTAATTGGATGGCACAAAACTGTCTTAAGCTCAACTCGTCAAAGACAGAAGTGCTACTCTTTGGCTCCAAAGACAACTTCTGGTCCCCGAGATGGTGGACAGAAGAAATGGGAACTCTCCCCTCCCCAGTAACTAGGGTGAAAAATTTAGGCATCCTGGTTGATGATTTATTATCCTTTAAACCTCAGATCAACGCACTTGCCTCATCCCCGCACTTTATCCTTAAAACAATTAGGAAAGTGCTGCCATTTTTGGAGGTAGAGCATAGAAATCAGTGGTCACCGGACTAGTCCTCTCACGGTTAGACTACTGTAACAGCCTTATGCTGAACGCCCAACAGGGCGTACTAAACAAGCTCCAGATCCTACAGAATGCAGCCGCACGCCTGATAAGAGACACCCCCAAGTTCTCATCGGTTGCCCAGGACCTGGTGAAACTGCACTGGCTGCCAGTTCGGAAACGAATAACTTTCAAGGCACTCTGTGTGGTCTTTAAAGCATTACACGATCTTGGCCCTAGATGTATGAAGCTGCTATTCCACTGGCATAAGCCGGCAAGAACTCTAAGATCAGGGCAGCAGGCACTGGTATCAGTCCCCAGAGTCAAGAAAGCAAGATGGGGGGGTAGGAGTTTTTCCTTAGGCGCAGCAGTAGCCTGAAATAAACTACCCCTCAACATCAGACAGTTGCCCGACCTGTTATCTTTTAGAAGAGCACTGAAGACCTGGCTCTTTACTCATTAAAGCTCCTTACCCTCACACCCTAGTTCAATCATGTTAGCGCCAGGACACCTCCGGGTAACAGAGCACTCTAGAAATGTTAAAATAAATAAATCAATAAGTGTGGGACAGCCTCCAGAGATGGATACGGTGGTTACTTATTTGGAGTAGGTGGACCATCCAGTGGTTCCGCTAGTACTCTGTGAGGAATTAGACGTGGAGCTTATGTTGGAGAAGTTGAAAGAGGAGATGGGGAAGATTGCTAGGGGGAAGGCACTGGGAGGAGACTATGTCCCCGTGGAATATTATCACGTTTCTGCAGCGTGGAAGTATACACTTAAGCGAGGCATAGAGGAAAGCTGCCTCCCACGCTTAGGAAAGGTGTGGTCTGTATGGTGCCAAAGCCGGATGAGGATAAATCTGATCGGGCAGCTTATAGACCCCTGGCAATGCTTAATGCCAACACGAAGGTGCTCTGCAAGGTCCGGGCAGAGTGACTGCAAGGGTGGTGGTGACACAGGTACACGAGGATCAGTGAAGATTCACCTCAGGCCAAAGCACATGTATGAATCTGCGCAGATTGACTCATGTTCTGCATGGCATTGAGGGTAGACTTGAGTGCGAGGAGTTCGTTTTGGTGTTTGTGGACATCACAAAAGCATTTGATAAGCTAGGCTGGATATACATGCTTTATGTTCTTTAGCAAATGGGTTTTGGTCCGGGCTTTTGCGGTTGGGTAAAGCTTCTTTATAGTACTCATCAGGCCCGGGTTCATAACGGTAGGCTGATGTTGGCGGACTGGGCTATGGAGAGCGGCGCCCATCAGGGATGCCCCCTGTACCCGCTGTTGTTTGTGCTTGTCATGGAGCCCCTTGCGGTGAAGCTCTGGAGTGATCTGCAGGACTTTGGAAAACAGGTTGTGATGGCATACTCAATATCTCTGTATGCTGATTATGTGCTGTCCTATTTGAGGAGGCCTGGGGACCCTGCACCACGGCTATTGGACAAATTGAACGAGTTTGGAGCTGTGGCTAGTGTCAAGGTTAATAGAGTTAAGACACTCTCGTTTTCTTTGGGGTGCTATGCACAGTGCACTGCCTGGAGCTGCCTCCACTGGGGTTACCTTGAGAGACAGAGGATTTTCGGTATTTGGAAATAATGGAGGCATATGTGGTGCAGGGTGCACATCATCACGATATAGGGAAGATGCTTGAGGGGTTGGTGAAATCTGTTACATTTTGGAACATATTTGTCCTCTCAGTGGTGGGTTGGATCGCAGTTGCAAAGATGGTTTTGCTCCCGGTGTCTGCATATTGTACAGAACTCATTACGCACAATCGCCTGTCGCACGTTTAAAACACTGAATAGCCTGTTGGTCTCCCTAGTGTGGACAGGGAAAAGAAGCAGAGGGGCATTGGCGACACTTCAGCTAGATCTTGAAGAGGGAGGCATAGACATGCCTGACCTAGAGTTGTATTATTATGCAACTAAGTTACAGTATGCGGCACAATGAGTCACAGTGGAGGATAACTGGGAGAAGAAGTTGCTAAAGGGAAGCTGCAGGACCATGCCCTTGTTGGAGATGCTGATTAGTTCATCTAGGGTGCTGGGCCACTTCCCATACTCGGTGCATCTAACAGCAGAAATATTGGTGATTAGCAGGGTCCTTAAATGGCCTCCGTTTGCGAAGCTATGTTGTTATCTCGTTTGGGAGCAGGGGGCTGCAAGACATTGGGGGATATGTATCCGGACGAGTGGTTCACTACTTACTAAGGGCCAGTCAGAGTCACTGTGGAGCTGGGATACAGTTGAATGGGCAGAAGAGGTGCACATTCGGTTGACTAGGACAGATGGGAAAAAAGGGAAGAGTTAGATATTTGGGCAGAGCTACTGGAGGTATTTCAGGAGGCTGTTGAGGGCTCTGGAGATTCAGATGCGAGAAAGTAGACTAAGGGTAAGAGTGCACAAGGTACACAAACGGAGTGTGGGGCGAGGGCATGGTGTTGGCAGGTCCTGCTCCATTGGAGGGATGACATGGCAGGTAGTGTTGGGGGGAGGAGTTATTGGGAGTCGTCTGCTAATTCCACAACGTAAGGAAAATGATTACATATGTCTGTTCCTTGGTATTGGGAGGGGGGCCCGACCTACATAAGGTATTAGGAAAGGAGATAATGAACGCTGTTGATGTTGTAACACTGTCAACTTTGTTGGTGGCTTTTAGTTGTGAATCAGTGAAAACAATAGAAACCTACTTGAAAAATTCACACCCATTAAACTTCTTTCTTTTGGCCATCTCGATTTCACAGACTACATAACCAGAGTCAACACCTAGTCTCCTCGAACACTTCTCTCCACTGTGTTTCATAAAAACAACTACGTTCACGTACACCACTGGCTACATCCAAACTTACTTTCCTCATCCAGGTTCAACACTGTTTCTTCTGAATACGTGGTACCAGCCACCTACAAAAACAGTCTGTCCTGTTTTCTTCCTAGAGATATGTTCGATAGTAACGTTGTACACTTAGCACCTAGCCTAGACAGTCTTGCAGCTGACTTGTGGAGCGTGCATTGGTTACTGCTAAAATATTCACAGGAGGTGTCTTAAAAGTGTGTAGTGTAATCATTGTTCCCTACAAAAATGACAAACGTTTGCAGCACCCATACACAAGCTGGCATGCCTTTCTCAGTAACTCAGCACTGTGCTCTTCTTTCAGTGAATGTGAAGCAAATGCAGTGAGTGATTCTCCCCTTACCTATTAGGGTCAAAGTACCCCTAAACCACAGATGCCGGCATCCATGGTCCCACGCAGTAACACCTGGAAAATACAAAAGTAATACAGGTGCAGCCGCAGGCCCTTGATGTTATCAAAAGATTGCACCTGTTCATTCTCCTATGTAAATGTTACCTTTTTTTAATAGCTTAGTCAAGTGTTCAGTCACTGCTACACACCTGGGCACATACACTGTAAAAATTTGAAATGATACAACAAAAGACAAGACTTAGGGGCTCATTAGGATGGCGGGCGGACTTTGTCCACCCGCCACCCTAACAGAGAACGGGACTGCCCGCCATAAGGGCGGGGGTGCCGTAGGGGGAATTAGGATGTGCCCGCCACTGTGGCGGGCACGTCCTCCATGTTTTGCATTGTGGCGGGTGGTGCACTCTGCACTGCCCGCCACAATGCAAAACAATCGTGCACGCATTTTCATGTGCAAAGCGGCATGCACCGCGCGGTGCCTGCCGCTTTGCATATGCAAATGTGGGGGGGTACCACAGGTACCCCCACTGTCCTACCCCTACACCAGCATCACCTGGGGGCCCCGCAGCAAACACCGCCTGCCTTTCCGTGGAGGCATTGCCGCCGCGGAAAGGCACCTCTAAGTGGCCATTGTAATATGGCTGGCGTTGTCCATTGGACACCGCCACCATATTATTCCATTACCGCCGCGGTCGCAAGGCGCCCGCGGCGGTAAAGCGGCGGACAGTCTTTCCGTCCACCGCGCTCCCCCCACCATCCTAATACGGCGGGGGGAATCCGGGCATAGGTGTCGGGCGGATTGCCTCCGCCAGGCCGGCGGTGGCTACCGCCAGCCTGGCGGAGGCAATCCGCCCGATTTCATAATGGGCCCCTTAGTGTGGCTAGATTTTGCCCTTTGGGCTTTTTCACTAGCTAATAAAAACCAAGGTCTCCATTTGATACAGTCTTCCAAAATTATACGACCCAAATATTCCATTTCCAACCTGCCAAACTCACACTTAACCAGTATCAATCTTGTTTTTGTAAAACCCCCAACACTAAATCCATTCTCTTTGTGTTTCATATCACCCACTAAAAAATCTGAACGTTGTCCTGAAACGTCAAGATACCACTCATTCTTTTAAACATGACTCAACCCACACTAAAACACAGCCTCCCCCGATGCCAGCATGAATAGTATTCTCCTAAATTGAAAAATGCCATGGGAGGTGACAAAAATGGTCAAGTCCTGACATTTCGCGGCCAGAACCACTAGCTGATGGTAATGCAGATCTGCAGTTCAAATTTGAAACATATGTTTCTTTCCCCAAAATAGCCAAAGGACCATCACTCTTAAAAAGAAATGGATGACAATCCACCAGATTGCACAATTAGGATTTTGCAAGTTCACTCAGAAGTGTTAGTCACAATTATTATGATTTTATTTTTTACTATTACTACAGCTGACAGCCCAGGAACTCTAAACCGACCCAATCACACCTTTTCCCACCACTTGCCCAACATTTCTGTCAACTCTCCTCATGCTATATCTAACTGGCTGCACACTTCACTTCAGTTTAATGACATGTTCAAAATCTTTCAAGTTCTCCAACTCATCCTTAAAATCTCTCCATATTACTTCTACAGAAATCTGAAGAGGCTCACTCTCACCAAATACTTTTTTGACAGGCATCAACACCATAGCCAACAATCCCAGGTGAAAGCACTGTGTCTACTTAAACCTTGCCGCATACCTCCATCCTTTTGTTTTCAATGGTGCTTTCAAAATAATCAAATATTTCAATATTTAGTCATCCCCCACTGCCAACCTGACATCGGGTTCCTTCACTTCCAATACATCCTATGCATCCAATGCTCTCTCAAATGCTTTGTAAGAGGTAACAGTAAAATGGGCACAGGCATATATGAGTAAACTCAACAATTCCCCTTCAATCTTATTACCAGTTACAGGATCTCGGCAATTGTGGTGACCATCATTCAATGATACTAGGTTTATTGTTGTTGCTATTATGGGCTCTAGCAAAATAGCTTATCACACCGCTACTACAACTTTCTTTGTTAAGAGCCGGACACAATTTAAATTTCACTATGTTTCAATGAGACCCACATGTAGAATTCACTATTGGTAACATATATATTTGCTGCTCCAGCTGTGTTACAGGGCGCACAACATACACTGATCCATCCGTAGATTTCATCCATACCGTAGCATCCTCTTGCCGTAGCTACCCAATATTTGCACTTCAGCTAGTGTTGGATTTTGTAAGTCAACATTCTTTCTGTTTTTTGTATTGTGCAATCTACCTAAAAGCTCATGCATTATCAGCCCATATGCAAATTCCCATTGTGCAGTAACAACTCTTAAAAATACACTATGCAAGCCTACCAATACCTTGGGCTGTTACTTCCTCAAGAAATATTTGTGCTTCTGATCGTAATACACTTCTGAACGCTAACGTACTTTTCAAACACTTTACCACTCATTCATATTCATCATGCACTTCACTAGGTGAAGGTATACTTTGTGGAAGGAGCTTGAAAATATTCTGATCTTCCATCATCATTCGGTGTTCAAGCTTCAACTTTCTACTCTGGTCTAAACAGAATCATTTATTTAAATTCAAATCGACATTAAATGTTCTAAACCATTACTTCCAGGTTGTGGGTGGTGTACCTGGAGACTATGAGAAGACAGGTGGAGGGGTATTATTACCTGTATGTTTCTGATGGTCAGATCCGTTTTTTCCTTTTATCATATTTTCCGTCTTTCACTTGAAAATTAGGGAAGTGAAATGAATCTTTCTCTTAAAGGTTGCTTACATTTTTTTTTAAAGAAAACATGGATGGTAACTTGACAATCACCCGACATAGTTGTCACTGCAGAACAAGCTTGCCAATCACCCAAAGGCTGCCAAACTCTTGTGCTGTTCTCAGAACAATGCCCAGGAGATCGGTCAAAATTAATTTCATGGTTTAAAAGATGTTCACTGATAAAACTGCAGTGTTGCTGCATTGTCAACTATCCCCGTGGACCAGAGTAAAATGCACCCTGCCACACAATAATGACACACAGCTGAGACTGCAAAAGGCGTACTGGTAGATTACACCACCCTCAACTCACTGTTCACAACACATTGTCGTTCTGGGAGTCTTGAGTGGCAGGAATCCCTCAGAATGGACTACCATTTCTCGCTGTTCGCTGGCTGCCAGAGTTGTGCAAATTTAAAGAAGCTGTGCTGAAGAGGATTGAACGCTGTGGGTTCTCCTGGGGAACACACAACTTTGTGTCAATATTAGGTAGACAATCAAGAATTAGGCGGTTTACATTTGATGGGTAAAGAGGGGCTCCTGTCATGGGGAAGGTTGACAAAAATGATGTGTGGCAGGATGCTCAAATTTGAATAGCATCAACTCAAAGTACGGCTCAAAGTGCATTATGAGGTAATAATTGAGTCAACTCTAAGTGAATTCGAATGGCAAAATACAGTGCCAAAGAAGGTGTAAGTGATGAATAGATTAGTATAGAGTGCGGAAATAACGCAAGAATCGCCAGAAAGAATGTGGGATGAATACCTTCTCAGGAGCGAGCAAAAAGATGTAATCTACTTTATACAGGACAGTGAAATCCACACCCTTAAGGAGAAACCATCGTGTCTCTCTCTATAGGGCCCTCTGGAGACCCTCAAGATTGGAAGGGTGAGGGAGACGGATGACTGATGGCTGTCCTAAATGTGGAGAAAAGATGGCAGATGACATGCACATGTTTGCTGCTTTGCTTGTAAGCAGTTGTAACCATGGTGTAAGTTGGGCAAGACCATATTTGAGATTCTCCAGAAAAATATGGAGATAAGCTCCACTCTCATTATTTTTGGGTTTTTAAACGGAACAAGAAAGAGAAGAGCTGTCTGTATCATCAAACTCACATAAGCTCCTGTTTAACATGAGATTATTGGCAAGGAGAGAAATCTGTAAATATTAGGTTCGGACAGTACCGCCACAATATATATGTTGGGTGAGATATTTGATGTATGTTAGCACCTCAGACATGTGTTGTTCAAACCAGACAGTCTCACATATGGGCACTACTTGCACAGGGGATACATTCCAACTCTCACAAAAGTCTAATGATTACATCAAGCTGAAGGGCCAGAGGAAGTACCCACGGGAAGGCTGACACAAGTTGTGTTCATTAAGGCCTGATTTTTAAAATCGACTAGATGTGCTAAGTGGAAATGTATGCCGAAAAAGGCATCTATGGTGATATGAGGACAAATAAAAATAAAAAAGTACACATACCTACAACACTACATTTCCGAATACTTAGCCCAATACTTGATCATCTCTTAACTGCAAAATGGGCCTTGATTCATAAAATTAAAACACAAGGATGCTTCATAGTAATTCAATTATATTTCTCCTCAAGTCAGTCACTTATTATATTATATTATTATTATAATTAAATTTGTAAGGCGCACAGCTACCCGGAGGTTTCCCGGCGCCAGGGACAAGAGCAACAGAAGATCAAGGTTACTGGTTGAATAGCCAGTCACTTGCATCAGTTCTAGAGCTACAAAGTGTTTAGACTACCACTTCATGCAGCCTTTCCTAACTGTCAATGATGACTATTTATTTTGGTTTACCTGCAAACATTCTAAAAAATTTCCACGGAAAGTGGGGGGCCATTTGGGAAGGCACATGTTAAGACCACTGTATACAAGTGGAATCTGAGGCATACATTGCAGATAAATGAAGTTTCATTTTCATCCGAAGCGTCATACTGGTCCCCAGCATTTGTATATGAGTGGCAGCAGTATTACACTAACCGCATGCGTGCGGTGCAGATTTCTGCGCTGCGCTGCAGTTCGCAAAAACCAGCGGTTCATGAGTGTACGAGAGGTGTACCTCATGACGAGCTGAGCACGTCATGAGCGTCGAAGGGGCTAAAGGACAGATGAAGCAACAATACAGCAACACTCTTTTTGGAAGGCTGCACTGTGAAAAGAGGATCTGCCCTGGCATTAGCCTCCCAAGAGTAAATGTTATCAAGGGTACAAAATACTGATGACGGTCTTCAAAACTGTGCCTATCAGATGTCTGGGACTGAATGAACATAACCCTGTACAAAAAGAACCTGTTTTCCCCCCAAGGTAATATGGGTATACCCTGTGGTCTTTTTTAAGATGCAGATCATGGTGATTTAACAGGTAGAAGGCTTTAATAAGTTACATCCAATGACCCTTGGCCTGTCTGTGACTCAGCAACTGAACAAGCGCCAGTGTAATGAATACTCAAAGGGTAAACATTATTTTAAGATTTAATGTAGGCTAAAGCACTTCTAACAAATACAACCTCCGCAGGGCGCGTTGCTTCACCAAACCTCAGGCACCTGATACTGCCTTAACAATCTAGTATTCTCAGTTGTCAAGGGGATCGCAACGCTGTAGAGTACGAGCACTAATTCAAAAATAAACATAACACATTTTCCTCCTTTACAAACAAACAAAAATAAATAACATTCTCTTAAAAGTCACACTAAATAGAACACTATTAATCAAGAATTATGAACAAAAACTATTAGAGTACATATATTTATCTTTTTTTTAACATCATTTCATAATGCAATTGCCATTTGGATTTTTTCCTCACACGTTTTTCCTTTCCAGTCACACCAGATTCTTCCACTCTTTTCTGTTCTGCTTATACTCATTCCTTCCAACCGCTGCAGACTGTTATCCATCATATCCCCTTCTTGACTTTTCCCTTCATGAGTATTACAAGACACATTCCCATCCTGACCTCTCATCGGTTCACCTTTCTCGATACTGGCCTCACTACCCACATCTTCCTCCACTAATCCCTCAGGACCACCACTACTACTAATTCTTAATGGAAACAATACTTTTTTCCCAGTCCAGTCAGGAATTCTTACTAGGGACAATATGTTTAATTACTATTTAACCCTTGGGCACTGCAATTTTTTGTAAATTCCAAACTTTGCCATCACTCAACATGACAGCACTACATAACACTTTAATGACCTTTAAAGGTTCAGCAAACGGACTTTCGCCTTTCTTAACTTTCTAAGGTTTCTTTACCTTAACCATCATTCCCACCTCAACTACGGTCTATTCAATATTCTTTCTTAAATCAAATTTTTCTTTATCCTTTAAATGGGTGTGAACAATTTTCTTCCTGTTCCTGATCTTTTCAAAAGGAAGCTCCACAGCAGAAGAAAGTACTAACCATTCTGGATTACCTTTAGTCCTGGCTCCCTACCTCGCATGACCTCAAATGATGACACTCCAAGAGCATCATGAACAGTACTTCTGTACATTCAAATAGTTTTAAAAACTTGAATTTCCCAATCACCTCCATTTTTGACCGTCAGCTGCAACGCATACTTAATCACTCTAATGAAACGTTTGATCATACATTACCACTAGGATTATAGAGTGACATGATTTTATGTTTTAACCCTATGATAGCAACATATTTTTAAGCCTTGTTAGACATAAATTGAACACCATCATTACTAATTATTTGTACAGGCAAACCTTCATTCAAAAAGACTTGGTGCAAAAACATTTGATACAGAATCGGTGTCAACCCTTTCCACAATCTTTTGAACTGGCTACCTTGAAAAAATATCTGTTAAGACATTTACATACTATAGCATCTCTGCAATAAGATCCTTAATATCTATAGCAAGCATACCCAAGGCTGTTCTGGAACTATTGGCTCACACATAGTAGGTCTAAGAGTTCTCAGTGATTTATCCGAATTAGCACAAACAATACATTCCCTAACCATTCTAGCCACAAAAATATCTAAACCCAGCCACCAATACCATCTTTTAACAGTTTGCTTAGCATTGATAATCCCTCCATGTCCTTCATGACACAAGGTTACAAATTACTTCCTCAACGTAACTGGTGGTACAAGTCTATCTCCTCTCTGCACAATCCCATTTTCCACAGTTAATTCATCCCTTACTTGGCAAAAAATTTCTTCATTCCAAGTTCAGAACAGCTTTTTGTTGGCCAACCTTGTTTCATGATTTGTGTCAACTTTTGCAACACAGTAAATCTTTATCCCATTCCTCTTTCTTAATGCCAGTTCCATCTTGATCATGAACCAACACAATGCAGAACTTACTCCACTCTTGCTTTTTGCACTCCCTAATATCCAATGGAATT
Organism: Lissotriton helveticus; assembly: GCF_964261635.1. Classification (NCBI taxonomy): domain Eukaryota; kingdom Metazoa; phylum Chordata; class Amphibia; order Caudata; family Salamandridae; genus Lissotriton; species Lissotriton helveticus. Next base: position 1,270,623,239 of record NC_136063.1, read on the forward strand.
CTTGATTTAAAAAATCTGCCATTACATTGCTCTTACCAGGAACATACTCTATGTTATAAATGAAATCTTGCAATCTCATGGACATACTTGCTATCTTTGCAGAAGCCTTAAATATTGCTTCACTTGTTAGTACCGTGACTAGCAGCAGGTGAACAGTTCTTACAGTACACAGTTTTCCCCAAATAAATACAGAAATGTTCTAATGTCCATACACAAGCAAGCACCTCTTTCTCTATAACTGAGACTTTTTCTTCCTCAGGACACAATGCCCTGGATGCATAAGTATAATCCTCTCTATCTCAGACATCTTTTTGCGTTAACATTCTTCGTAAACCTTTGTGCTAGCATCCACTGTAACCACGTTCTCTAAATTGGGACCAGCATTTTTCAAAGTAAGAGCTTGGACTATAGCATTCCTGATGTCCTCAAACTACTTCTGACCGTTAGGGGTCCAGGCAAACTTTGTTTTTTTTTTTCAACAATTGGCTAACATTGTATATTTTTCCTGAAAAGTCCTTGACAAATTTGGCAGAAAACTCCATAACACCCAAGAAAGATCTCAAGTCGATCTTGTTGTCAGTGCTGGAGCACTGTTAATAGCTTCAACCAATTCAGGTTTTGAAGACATACCATTTTCACTCAAGACATGACCTAAATATGTCAAAGGGAGTACTGCGAAATTGCATTTAGAAAATCCTACATAAAGTTCCTGTCACTTAAGATCTTCAACACATTTTATAAACTAGCATCTTGTACTTTCCTATCCTTGCCGTACATTAAGATATCATCCTGAAAACATATTACATGTTCCATTTTACCAAATAATTTATGCATGTATCTCTGGCGTACTGCCATGGCATATAACAATCTGAAAGGCATTCTTTAGTATAAAAAGTAGCCATCGCTGTTATTAATGATGTACATTTCCTGCTAATCTCATGAAGGGATATCTGATGGTAAGCCACATTTAAATCAATTGATGTAAACCATTTAGAACCATTAACTAAAGCAAGCATTTCAGAGATTTTTGGAAGTGCAAATTTGTTAATATTAATATTATTTAGGCAGCGCGGATCAACACACAGTCTCATGGTGCTATTATTCCGCCTGGCAATTACTGCAGGTGAAATCCATTCAGGCACCTCTATTTCTTCTATAATATCAGCCTTCAACAATTTATCCAATTCAGTCTGTACTTCTTGCCTTAAAAGAATATGAATATCCCTAACTTTGTGAATTTTAGGTTGAGCGTCCCCTTTCAAAACAATATGATGCTCAAACTCTGTCAGAGTTCCAATTTTCCTTGACAAAACTTTAGGATACTTTTCCAGCATCCTATTTACTACTTCTTCACCATCATCAAGCATCATAAAGGGCTCTGAACTGTTGGGATTTAACATCATGTTTAAGTTTCCCTGATCATGCCACCCCAACACAGATGGCCCTCTTTTATCAATAGACAGTTTTCCTGTAGAATACCTGTTTTTTAATCTAAATACTAACGATCTGTAACCAAACACATCATTCTTTTCGCCAGAGCACCTTTTAGGATAAATATCAGTAGACAATAATTTCTCACCAATGTGGCTCACAATTTCCTTTTCCATACCTCCTCATTGATTATGGTGTAAAGAGATCCAGAGTCTGCATACATTTGGACCTCCATTCCCCCAATACTCATAGCACAAATAGGCTTCGTTCTTAATTTATCATTTTCTCTTGTATTCAACACAAACAAATCTTTTGTACTAAAAATTCTTTTAACTTATTCTTCCTCATCCAAATTACTCTCCTCTTCAATACAATTTACTTTTGCATTCTTCTTCTTCTCACAAATGTTGGCAAAGTGTCCAAACCTTCCACAAAATGAACACTTTACTTTTGAATCTGGACACAATTTACTGTTAGCCAGATGGGAATCCCTGTCACAGCGATAAGATCTCAGGCATTCTTTAGGATTTGTTTTTTACTATAAATTTTGTTCCGCACTGATGGAAAATTGTTCGCTTTACTTTTAACCTTGCTAACCACTTCTGATTGATTGCACCTTTAAACATTAACTGCTTTAACACTAGGACTAGACAATTCAGCTTTCCTTACAGTAGATAAAATATCTTGTAATTCATCTTCCACATTCATCCACATTCTCTCATGGATTGCGGGATCCCTAGTATACTTTATCGCAAATAAGCTTTTCTTGTAGGCCTTCAAATTTACAATCAAGAGATCATTTTTGTAAAGCAGACAGATGCATATTTATCAATGCTCTCATTAGTCGCTTGTTTCCTTTGAAAGAACTTGTATCTAACAATTCCTACACATGCATTAGGAGCAAAATATTGATCAAATTTTGCAATAGCATTAGCATCTCTACCCAACTGGAAGCACAGTTAATTGCACATAAACTTTCAAACCCATGGGTCCAATTGATTATAGAAAGATGCCTTTCTTTTGTTCTGGAGACATTTTACCATCAATGTTTATAGTGGTTATCTAATTCAGAAAAAGCGATTTCCAATCTAGACATTTCAAGCAAGGTTCTCCATCTGCTGGACAAAATGCTTTTGGAGGTGGTAGAAATTATTTTTGGATACTCATGGCTGCAGCAAAATATGTAAGGTTCTAAAGTAGTAGTAGGATATGCACCTTGATCACAACAAAAGGGTGTCAATGGCTGTGAAAATAATAAAGAAACTGTTAGCGTGCCAATTGCTGTCCGCAAACCTTCCAAAATAATGAACACGCTCGGTAGCAGGGGAAAAACTATCAGTAGGTGGCACCAAGTGGTTAAGAAAACTGAATAGCAAAAAGTTTTCCCTTAAAATAAGGTGGAAAATAAAAAAATTCTATTTTTATCCTTAAGGGTGAACTGTGTGGATCAGAGAAACGTAGCTGCTTAATCCGTTATAAGTATGAACAGTTGTGAATCAGCAAAGGATAACCACAAGCTCTTAGTATTCAAGCTGTGCGGATCAGCAAATTAGTGCACTGTTTAATGGCTGCTGCGTAGAGACATTTCAGCCTAACACACAGACTAGTGTTGCACTCCGCGGCAACAGAAAGATATGTAGGCAACATAAGACGCAGTGCGTCTGAGTGTTTCAAACGTAGAGGAGATTGCCGCTCATGTCAACCATGCACGAGATCTGGCAAGTGCCTCCTAGTGTTTTAACGCAGAGGAGATGGCAGCGTGCGTCAACCATGCACACAATGTGGCAGGTGGAACAAAACGGCTCACCGGGGAAAGTGCACACGGTAAGTAACATACTTAAACTTACCTGTGCCTCCTGATGTTGCACTTAGCCCCAGAATGCGGAACTGACCAGAAAAGCAGTAACAAAATCTCAGAGTTTTCTTTCCTTCCGAAGAGTCTGAAGTTCAATTAGGATACACCTACATCCTAAGCACCATACAGAAAGAATCCTCCCCCTGCACGCGCAGTTCTGCATAAGGTGCTCTAGCACTCATCGCCAAATTTGTCATGAATACTCAAAGGGTAAAGATTATTTAAAGATTTAGCGCAGGCTGAAGCACCTGTAACAAATCTAACCTCAGTTCGGTTAATTGCTTTACCAACTCACAGGTAACTGATATGCCTTAATCTAGAACCCCCATTTGCCAAGGGGACAGCAATGCTGTAGAGCACAAGCGCTAATGCAAAACTAAACATGACATCCATCTTAGAATCCAAAACCCGGATTCCAGAAGTGGAAGCCACAGTTGCCAAGTAAACATGATCTCAGCACCAGAGAGATAATACAAAGAAAACAACACATCCCCTTTCCTTACCAAACTAAACTTAAAATACTGTATAATACTTAACCTAACAAAACAAAAAACAGTACATTACATAACCTAAAAATTAACAATTCAATGAAATTGAAATACCAGCATTTGTAAAGCGCACAGCTACCTCCGGAGAGGTGTCCCGGCGATGGGGGCCCTCAGGAAGATTAAGCGAGCTTTTGCCCAGAGTCACATGGTGCTGGGTTAACCTGCTGCCAGCGCCGGGGATCCAACCGTGAACCCCATGGTTCGGAGTCAGGCACCCTGGTCACTGTGCCACACAATTCAAAAACATATGTAATCCTTCAAACGAGGTCGTACCCTCACAAGCATGCTTGGCTCCTTCACTCCAGGTTCAATGTCAGAGTAAACTTTGCTTGACCCCCCCTGAACGTGAATCACAACTCACACCTGACCCAGTGGCGGCCGGCAAGGGTCAGGGGGGGGCAGGAGGGGGTTTGAAGGTGTAAATAAAAAATGAAATTAATTGTACCCCCCGTGTCCTCCTCCTCCTCGTCCCTCCGGCCTAAAGAAGGAAGTCCCCAGGCTCTCCTAAGCCACCCACAACATTGCAATGCAGTGTTGTGATTGATTAGTCGAAGCAAAGTGGTTCGGCACTCTTATGAGTACTGGGGCCTAGGCATGTTCTCAAACCAGTCTATAATACAGCCTGGGTGGAAAACATGCTAAGTGCGCATGAAAGTTTGGCCGGACCGAGACGGCCGGCCAAACATTCATGCGCCCTAAGAGAGTGAAAACCTCCCCACCCTTGCTCTGTCTGCAGAGCAGCCCCACCCCACCCTTCCCCGCCAAGCTGTCGCGCCCGCAACAGGAAAAAATACAACATTAACAACATTGAGTTATTTTCATTTTATTTTCCTTACACTACTGAAAAGCAGTGAGGCGACTCTCCTCCGCCTTAGTGGAGGAGCCGCCACTGACCTGACCTAGAACCATTACAATTATTTCTTGTCTTCAACTATTCTAGCTGTTCCACATACACAAAGACACTCTTCTGACATTTCACAAACTGTCATCAGATAATTTCAGGGTGTTACCTTTTACCTCTACATCTTCTCTAGGCTCTAATAATTTGAGTTACCCTTCCTCAGCATGTTTCCTGAACACACTTTCATCAGCGTCCCCATCACATACTTCATACAGTTTTTCTTGCCTCGGTCATGGTGTCGTTTTCGGTACTGTGATTGATATCTTACCACCTTTTCAATCATCTTACCCTGATCAACCCTGCGTTGACCCGATCTTGCCAACTTTGCTGACCCACAAATTTTTTTATAACAAGGCAGACCCCAAACATTTTTGAGAACGTGGGGTAATCAACTGTATTGTTAAAACAGTGGTTCACTAAGGATAATAAATCATGTAGACGAAAGAATGTCTGGTCTATGTAAAGTTTTCTTTTTACCAGACACTTGTTTAATCCACCAGGGCAAATATAGAAATAGGCACAAAAACGATATTGAACTACAATTAATGTATTCATTGTGCATTTTATATTGCAGAATATTGGGGCATATCAATCAGATAGTGTAAAACAAAATCCTGTGCTCACATTTCAGTGACAGAGCAAGCATGCATCAACTAGCAAAATCAGAATGTATGACTCTTTAGGTTATTTTATATAGTTAAATAAGGAGTCTGTATGTTTATAGTCAACAGCGTTTCCACCTCTACAGATGTGAGGTCATCATCAGGACAAGGTGAGTGAGCACCAAGTATATAACCTGCTCTTAAAAAGGAATACTATAACAGTGGTGTGGTAGGACATGTTGCAGGAGTCTGTAGTAACAGTGAAATAAATCTAATGCCAGTGAAGTGGTCCATGGGAAGTAGGGTATCCTTAGTGCTCCTTCTTCTAAAAGGGGTTCCAACAGTAAGAACAACTGAGCCATAACCAAAAGGTAAAAACAGCTATTTGCTTGACCTAGTGCAACGCCATCAAAACCTACAGGCATGGTTTAAGTTATTTGACCATTATCTCAGGCAAATTATTGTAGATTGTTTCGAATTTAAGGAAATTCTATTTTCCATTACATATTTACCAGGTTCAGTCAATACTACTGAAGTCAGACTAGAGATCACCATATAACAGCAGTGTCTGCAAGAAGCAAGACCGATGCTTTTTGGTGACTTATCTAGGAACAATTGTCACTTTCTGAGATAAACCAACCATTGGGGTGGCCAGCAAAAGGCCTGACAATATGATTACTAAAATGCAACAACGTTATTCAAATAAAGGTGTAAATATTTTTTGTCAGGGTACCAACCATTGTATTTTGTTTTTTAACTGGCATAACCCGCTGCTAAGAGCAAAAGGCAATTCCTTGCTGCCACAATTAGGACCCCAAAAAAAGTCTCAAGCTATGTGCTAAAAAACAGAACTGACAGATCAAACAGCGGAAGAAACCATGTCTTACATATCTTGCGGCAGACAGTTCAAAGTCATTCTCAGGTAAACAGTACAATGGCATTTCAAGAAAGAATTTTGCTTAACAGGTAAAAGACAATATAACTCCAAATTGGCAAATGAGTTAACCAATAAATATTTTTAAAATGTTTTCCCAGGCAACCAAAATGGCATAAGCAGATACAATCTTGATTATTCACCAGATCATTAAATACAAATTAGCATGCCCAGGATACGATGCTATGAATACAGAACACTCCTTTGAACAGCAGAGTATTACCAGGATATTTTACGCTGATTTGAATATAACCCATGTAAACTGCATATCATAACATGGGGTGTAGGACTTCAGCCCACAACCCTGCACTGATTTTAACTAATTGGTTACACTGCCCAAGCCAACAGAACTCAAAGTGCTGAAAATATTTTTCAGGGTTATTTCATGATGGGATTTCTTGAAAATGAACATATGATATATATCAGAGTAAGTGGTTAAATAATCAGCACTTTGTCATAGATTAATATATCACACGCTGTTAAGAATATCGTTAATCAGTTTTCAACTGACACAGAGATAATTTCTTCAGACAAAGCGGTGAGGGGGTTAGGCTTCTGTTAGTGGTGGTTATTATTTTATAATAAGGAATTTTAGAGGTAGTTTTTGTTGTTGAGAACAACTTTTTAGGTTTAAGAAACACTTACAAAATGTATTACAGTTTTTTGAAAATTTACTTTAGAGTGGTGCTATATTAGTGAAGGTGTTCATATTGTTTTTAGAACATTTGTTAACATGGCAGAGTCAGGTAAGGAGGTAAATATGGATATATTTTTAGAGGACAAGATATCCAATATGCTGGATATGTTTTCTGCAGATTTAGATGATAAAATACAAAATAAGTTTGATAGTTTACTATAGACAAGAGGATTTGCGAGTCAGGAAGAAAGTTCTTGGTCAGCTGGAGAGGGTCCAGCCGTTAAGAAAGAGTGTAAAGTTAGTAGAAAGGGTAGACATGAGGAACCAGATCTAGTAAAAGCAAAAATCTGCAGTGGCGGACGTTGGGTTTTGTGGTCGCACAATACAGGGTGGTGTCGAGGACACACAAGGGGACCAGAAGAAGGGTCCAAGAAAGGCATTAAAGAAGCCAAAAGAGTGCACAAGCTTTCAGCTGTCCTGTGGGATGACTCTCTGGCAGTGTGGAGGTAGAATTAAGCTGTTCATCATGGTTTGACTCTGATGAGGTGGATGGTGACACTGTTCAGCGTTCAGGGCAGTTAGAAGGGGTTAAGAGTGTTGAGGATGGGTCTCTGACCGACCCCCCCTGGGTGATTATATGTTTGATCCTTTACTTTCAAAGCACCCACTTTCCCCAGAGCAGTCTTTAGTGCCTCATGTGGCAGAGTATGTGGAGACATGACTGCGTAAACATAAAGTCGCTATGACTCCAGATTTGGACACTAAGATATAAGCATTTGTTATTGCTAATGGGGGACAATACCCTAGGAAAGGTTTGGACAGGGGTTTAAGAATGTGTCATTTTATTGGACCTCACGGGCCACTAACTAATGTATTTGATATGCCTGAAGCCACTTTTAATAATGAGGCAAGTCAGGAGGCAAATGGAATGCTTTTTGGTGATGCATTTATTACCGAGATGTCCAAGCATGTTGGGGCTTTTAGTTTCTTACAGAAGTATCAACGTGAAATACAAAAGGTCTCTGTTGAGTTTTTGGAGGGGTAGGGACAACAAGAGGTCGGTTCACTGACCGTGGGCAGGGCTTCAATAGAACTTTGTTTCACGGAGTTAGAGACCCTACCAATACCAGACCTCCTATCAACAGGGTAACTTTTACCCCGAGAGACAGAGAGCAAGGTCAAGAGGATGACGTTGTGACCACCAAACCTGGGGTTCAGGTAAGACAATAATACCCTTATGTTATCCAGTTAAAATTGGGCAACAGACTTGCAAAATCTTTTTTACCGATGGACACAGATAACAGGAGACCCATGGGTTTTGGAGACGGTGTTAGGGTACCATTTAGATTTTGTAGAGGAGCCAGTTCAAAATCAATTTCCAAAAATGTTAACATTCAGTACAGCACTCTCGGATTTGGTAAAAAAGGAGATTGAAGAGTTAGAAAGGAAAGGTGCAATTGTGGTAGTAAAGAGCCCATAAGTGGGCTTTGTATGCAATATTTTTTGTTAGAAAAGAAGGACAAGGGCGTGAGGCATGTGATAACTTTAAGATATCTGAACAACAGGGTGGAGTATCAGCATTTCAAGATGGAAGGCATGTAGTTGCGAAGAGATGTTTTGCAGATGGAGGATTGGATGACACAATTATATTTGAAGGATGCTTATCTGAAGGTTCCAATTTGGGAACCTCATCAGAGAATTCTTCAATTCAGATGGGCAGGGAGGATGTGAAAGTTAGTCTGACTTCCGTTTGGGGTTTCCTTGGCCCCATGGTGTTTTATGAAGGTGCTTCGCCCAGTTGCGGCATTTTTGCGTTAACGGGGAGTGCATTTGATTAATTATTTGAACGACATATTGATTATGGATCAAGAGAGGTTGAAGGTAGAGAACCACACGACAATGGCAGTGTGGTTGTTGGATGACTAAAGTCTTGTTTTATTCCAAATCAGGAAACTCAATTCTTAGGGTTTTGATAGAAACAGTTCAAGGTCAGTTCAAGTTGCCCAGAGAAAAGTTGAAAAGAATAAGAAAAGGGCTTTGGAAAGTGCGGAGTATGCAAGGGATATCTTTAAGAAAGTCAGTGAGAGGGATAGGTCTTTTGTCTTCTACGATTCAGGCTATTTTTCCTGGACCTTTAAATTATCAGGCCATTCAGAGGTTGAAGGCCAGACATTTGAGAAGTGATTTGGGGTATTCTGAAAAGGTTTTGCTTACAGAGGAAGCGAAAGGAGAACTTGTGTGGTGGTTAAGGAATATAGAGGCCTGGAATGGAAAGCCTTTATTTGGAGAGAATCTGCGGATAAATATAGAGTCAGTTACTAGTTTGGTAGGGTGGGGAGCACATTGTGGTACAATTACGACAGGAGGTATATGCTTAGAGGAGGAGAGTAGGAGTCACATAAATCGTCTGGAACTTTTGGCAGGGTCCTTTGCTGTAAGGAGTTTCACAAAGGACAAGGCACAGTGTTCCGTACTTCTTAGAATGGACAATGTATCAGCAGTGAGGTATATGAACAAGATGGGGGGGGGGGCTGCCAGCAAAGGAATTGGTGGATCTAGCACAGGTCTTCTGGGATTGTTTGAACCAGAATGTTCTAGTGTAGGCAGAACACATTCTGGGATTGAAGGATGTGGAGACTAATTGGTGTTCAATGAATTACAGGGATTTCAGTGATTGAACACTGAACAGGTCAGTTTTTGTCAAGCTCATGGAGATTTGAGGACCTTGTCAGGTGGATTTGTTTGCAAAGAGGTTAAATGCCCAACTGAGGAAATTCTTCAACTGGCGTTCGGACCTGGAGTCAGGAGGGATAGATTAATTACACATGAATTGAAAGGGTTTCAGGCTTTATTAGTTTCCCCCATTTTCGATGATTTGTCGTTTAATGGTGATGGCCTGCAGGTGGAAGGAGTTGGTAGTATTAGTAACTCTGCTTTGGAAGTCACAGGTCTGGTATCCTATTCTCCTGGAGAGGTCAGTAGATTTAACCGCCATACATCTCTCAGTCCCACTCTATTGGCCAGGGGGTTCCGCAAGGCTCTGCACTCAGTCCATCTTTGTTTAATCTGTATGTGCAACCTCTGGCAGCTGTGGCAAAAGAATGGGACATAGCGCTGGTGTCTTACGCGGATGATACCCAGCTGGTCATCACCCTAGCTGAAGGGCCATCTACATCAGCTACTAGGTTTAGAGATGGTATGGCAGCTGTCGCCCAGTGGATGGCAGACAATTGTTTACAGCTCAATGCTAGCAAAACAGAGGTTTTGCTAGTAGGGAAAAACACCGCCCTCTGGAATGAGCATTGGTGGCCGGCTTTGCTGGGCATGATGCCAACGCCAAAGCCCCTAGTTAGGAACTTGGGAGTGTGGATGGACTCCTCACTTAGCTTTCAGACCCACACAGAGAGAGTGGCAGCTACCTGTGTGGGCCTGCTGAGATGCCTAAAACCCATTCTGAAGTATTTTGAGCCAACAGTACGTCAGCTTATTGTTCAAGCCATGATTATCTCTCGTTTGGACTATGCCAGCGCATTGCTCCTGGGTGTCAACAAAGCTGAGGTACTGCGACTCCAACGGGTTCAAAACCTGGCAGCGAGAACTCTGGTTGGGCTCCCTCACAGATGTAAATGTAAATGTAAATGTATTGGACTTGTAAAGCGCACAGCTACCCGTAGGCGTCCCGGCGCTTGCTTAGGGAACCCGTCCTGGTATTCCCCTGTGAGAAACCCCGGCAGGGTGTCCACAAGGTGAAAGCCAGGCATCCCGCCACGAGGGGCCGTAGTGGAGATTAAGCAAGCTATTGCCCAGAGTTGCAGAGTGTGACCCCGTGAGTTGAGTAGGCACCAGAGCGAGAATTGTCTAGTCTGTGGAATTTTTGGGCCCGAGACCCGCCGAGGCGGGGAATCGAACCCTGGTCCACAGTCGATCTCAGCTTCCGGGTCTGCCGCCTCTAACCACTGAGCCACGCTTCTCCAGATGCCCTGTCAGAGCAATGATTGGAAGATTGCATCCCGATTGCTTCTCGGATTAAATTTAAAGCCCTCGTCATGGTGTTTAAGATCCTTAAAACCGGGAGACCGGTTTCACTGCGCCCATTGTTGTCCTGGTACGTTCCCCGGCGTAACCTGCGCTCGCTGGGACAACACCTGGTGAATGTACCACGAACCAAACTATGCCGCATGGGAGGGCGCTCCTTCCGGGTGTTGGCGGCCACACTATGGAACTCCCTGCAGGCCCATATCCGCGGAATAGAGAACCTGTTGGCTTTTCGGAAAGCCATTAAAACTCTCCTCTTCTCATCAGTCAGTCAAAAAAGCTTTATTCGACGATTGTCATAAAAGCAATACATTATAACATTTCATGCAATAGGAATGAATAAAATACACACAAAAACAATACAAAAGCTAAAATTCTTTAGAACGGGAAAATATCATCAAGTATAAGGAGTTCAAGGATAATAGAGATAATCATAACATTACTTATTCTTTAGAAGTTTTACTTCCAATGATTGCCATAGAAACAGAACATTAGACAATTCTTCCTATGAAAATAGTGATAAAATTTTCTTAAAAATACTACAAAAGCTAAAATCCATCCATATAGTAATGTTTCATCAAGACTAGGGACATCATGAGTCATAAAGTTGATCGTAGGATTACTTATCCCTCGATATGTTTACTTCTGATGACCCATGCCCAACCCAGAAATTTGGCAACTGCTATGTAAATTGGGGGGCTGGGATTCGTACAAATGATTCTAAGGGCCAAAAGTCCACTCCTAGTGCCCAACAACTTGGCCATTGGGCACAACCAAGTTCTACGCGGTGGAGAGTATGCTTGACATTCAAAGAGTAAGTGGCTAATTGTTTCCCTAGAATACGGACAAAATGGGTATGAGGGGTTCCCACCATTAGACCACCTGGATGTAAATGCTCTGACAGGAATACTGCCAAGTCTCAATTGAAAATAGAGCTTTCTATCCAGCGGTTTGGTTATATCGTCCCAGAATGGCTCAAATGATGTTTCATCCTTGAACTCCATGAATACCCCGGTTAATGAAAGTGGGGGGGTACACCTAAACAGTTTGGAAAATATCATTTCAAAATACATGCCCTTTAAAGCCTTTTTTGACGGGAAAGTAGCATTCGCCGGGTCCTCCCAGGTCTCCACCAGACCCAGCTCTCTGAGAACCGCTCCAATTCCAGAGAGCCACCTTATCTGGTGAAAGACATCACTTTTAATAATATCAAGGAGGCCTCTTGCAAATATTTCCAGTTCCGGTGTTACCCATATTCGCCTCCAGTATAATACCGGGCGAAGGTTTGCAATGATTTTTATCGGTATCAAACCTAGGTCCTGGAAGACAGGCCCCATAGGAGTGCTCTGTGGGAGGGTAGTAAGTTTACGCAAAAAGCTGTTTTCAGAACATGTTAATTTGCCTAGGTTTCCTTGCCCCCAAATTTCTACACCGTAAAGTGCGGCACCCATAGCCTTTGCTTTGTAGACCATAATTGCAGGGGCCAGTGGTTTAGTCAGGGGCCTAGCATGTTCTCGATTCAATACCCCGGCAAGTTGCCTGTGTTTTAATACTGTGAGGTCTATCTGTTCATTCCACCGCAGGTCATGCTGGATGGTCACACCCAGGTATAAAAATGATTTTACTTGTTCCAGGGGTTGTTTGTTCATTAATATTTTCCCTTTAAATGTCTTGTGCTGATTAAAAGACATGAATTTCGATTTTAAAACATTAATTTCGAGCCCCTGATCAGTACAGAAGGCTTCAAAGATTCCAAGTGCTTTTTGTAAGCCACTCGAAGTCTTTGAAATAATAAGACAATCGTCGGCGAACATTAAAATAGGTATTTTTGCGCCTGCTAAAATTGGAGCATCAACACTTGCCTCGATCAAGGACTTTGCCACATTATTAATGTAGAGAGAGAAGAGCGTTGGGGCTAACACGCAGCCTTTGCGCACGCCTCTCTCTACTGGGAACTGGTTGGTGACACTACCAGGGAGGGGGTCCCCATCTTATTTGAGCATGGTTGTGTTCGTGTAATTTCACAATCATGGATAGTAGGGTGGAGGGCATGCCCATATCGTTCAATACAAGCCAGAGATTTGTGCGCAGAACAAGATCAAAGGCGGCCCTCAGGTCAATGAAGGCAGCATATAGACTACCCCCTCCCAATTGGACAACCTTCCAGTGGAGCATGGCAAAGTGTAGGACTTGGTCCACTGTACTTATACATGCCCTGAACCCTGCTTGAAGATGAGACAGGATTCGCATCTCGCACTCCCAATCGAGAACTTTATTTAATACCAGTTTGCCATACATTTTTTGGATGGTATCGATTAGACTGATAGGGCGGTAATTGCCTGGGAGGGACTTATCGCCTTTTTTGAAGACCGGGATTATTTCTGCCCCCTTCCACGATTTTGGAATGGGTGATCCTTTGGCTATTGAGTTTGCCAGTAATAAGATATACTTTCCCCATGATTCTCGGTCGTGCAGGAAGATGTCAGCTGGGACGCCGTCTATTCCTGGCGCTGTACCAGGTGTGACGGAGTCCAGCGCGCATTCAGTGTCCCTAGTAGTGAACGCATCTTCCACCCAGGGGGTATATTCTATTCTCTCTCTTCGCTCTGTAGGTAGGTCCTGCCCTCTGGCATACTTCTCTTCTCATCATCATAGGCTGTTGTCTACATCTGGCTATACTTGAATATCTGTCTCTTTGATCTAGCAGCGCCGGGACGCCTCTTTGCTGGGGCAGCTGTTGCGCTTTACCAAACCCCTAACATAACATAACAAGAGGTCTTTTGCCAGTGTTTCTGGTAATACTGTAGGGTCCAGCAGGAGAAATACACAAGTTGGTATGGTCAGATCAATTGAGACTGATGGCTTGGAAAATTTCAGGCGTATCTAGGAGGTGTCTGGACTTCCACAAGGGGCTTCAGATCTTATTAAAGAATCCTGGGCTCCAGGCACTAGAAAGATTATATAGATTGGCATGGAAAATGGGTTTGCTGATGTTTGGAGAGGAGTTTTGATCCTGTTTCAGTGTATGTTGTAGAAGTGGTTAACTATTTGTCACTTTTGTTTAGGTCACGGTTGTCATACAGGACCATTAATGTGCATAGATCAGCAATAGCTGCAGATTATGTTATGGTGAATGGTGTTACTGTTAGGCAAGTGGTTTTAATAAGACGAATGATGAACAGTATAAGAGTATTTTTCTGTTTGGGATATTACTAAGGTGCTGAATCATCTTGAGGAAATAGATAGCAATGCAGATTTGTGTTCGAAGGTTTTGTCTCAGAAGTTGACTATTTTACTGTGTTTACTCTCTTTTAGGAGAGTTTCAAATGTAGGGATATTGGATGTTAGCAGTAGGATTTTTAGTCCTGAAGGGGTATGCTTTTATTTTACCAAGACAAATTCGGAGACGATTTTCTATCCGTACTTTAATGATTTTGACAAGCTATGTGTGGTTAGTTGTGAGGAGGATGTCGCAGTTAAAATCCACAATTAACCGTCAATTGCTGATATCTTTTAGGCATCCGCATGAGGCTGTGTCTGCACATACTCTTGCATGTTGAGTGCAGGAGGTGATGAAAAATGCTGCATTAAATGTAAGCATGTTTAGTCCACATTCTGTGAGGGGTGCTGCTGCTTCAAAAGCTTTAATGCTGGGGGGTGCTTTGTAAGACATATTGAGTTGGCAGATTGGTCGAATTATGTTATTTTCAGAAGGTTTTTAACCAGTAGTGAATGTGGTTTCTTGTTTAGTAGAGAAGCTTTAGACTTGCAATGCGGTCTTACCATAAAATGTAGATTTCCCCAAGCTTTGATGGACAGAAAATGTGGATTTTATTAAAGACACGGAGGCTAATATTATTTCTCTCTGTACCCAGCCCTGTATTTATTGTCGGTTTTGTCTTACAGCTCGAGCGCAACAATAGGAAGAAGATGGAAGAAGAGTGGATCATCTGAAGATATAATAGTCATGGTTTTGGAGAAATGGTGTTTAGACTTTGGTGTTATTGTTTTTTAATCTATAGGAAATGTACTACGTTTGACAGTACACTAAAATGAAGGGAGAAAGCTGAGAGTTCTAGCCTTTTATTGAGTTTTGAAATTTTGTTAAAGTTTTATATTCTTTAAAGGGCTGCTGTTAGTATTAGCAATGAAGGAGATTGCAATAACAATAGCCTCAGTGTCTTTAATCAAATCCAGATTTTCTGTCCATCAAAACTGGGGAAAATCTTAATTTTCCTCATCAAACCATTAGCAGGATTATGCACATTTGTTAACTAGGCTAGAGAGATGGTGTAGGGTTAAACACATTTGCAAAATGAATTGAAACATGAATAATAAAAGATTATATAAACTGTTGCAATGGACTGACCATACAGAAACCGAACACCTTGAAGGAGACAGAATTCTAGTGGACTGCTACAAATAACCCCATGCACCCTACTGCAGTGGGTCTTTTGACAGGATAAAGACAGCTCTGCTTTTGGGAGGCAACACGCAGGCTAACTACTATGGGTTTTGTGGTCAATCTATTTTTAGTGACATCTGCTCTGATGAGTGGACCCCACAGAATGACTACTGTGGGTTCTGCGTTGTTTAAACTGATGCAGTGATCCATTCACTTGTGGGTCGACCCTGTACACTTTCTAATATAGGTCCTATGATCAGCGTGTAAGGTAGTAAAATCTCCACGTCTAGATGGATCCAATAAACTTACTATTGTGAATTCTCTGGTCAATCTATAGAGAATTAAACTCAACTGCTGAATTTACATCATAGACCTACTACTGTGGATTATGTTGCCTTTAGACTGGGGTAGCAACATCTACACTTACGGGTGAAACCCACAGCGCTACTTCTAAGAGTTCACTGGTTTTGAATTAGGGCGATTAGGGTAGTGACATCCCCCACCTCTATGTGGCTCCCATTGACATACTACTGTGGATTCTGTGATTTTCCTGGGCTAACCCCAGATCCACTAATGTGGTTTCAATGATCATACCCAGGTAGCAAAATGTTATACTACTCAGGGACTGGATTGACCCACCACTGTGAGATGTACAGTCCTTCTGTTATACTTAAAGATGCTATACACATTCCTGAGGGGACCCAAACACCAGCTACAGTGAGCTCTGGGGTCTTGAGGTTAACCCTGGGATAGTGATACCTTCCCCTTTCTGAGGACCTCATTAACATTCTACTACTGCTCGGTGGTTCCCCAAAACTGCGATGCTTCCATCAGAGAGGTCGAGGATCATTTTCTAAGACAACACCACTACTGACTAGGAATCTCTGGTGCTGGAGCGCTTGGGTTACCCCTAAGGTAGCGATCAACCCTATTTTTACTTTCTGGATGTTTTTCCCCGTGGAGAAAAATTCTAAATTGGTACCCTCCTCCCCCCAACTGGAACCAGCAACCTCCAAATAAGACCCCTACTGTATTAAGCGGATTAACAACAATTTTGTCACAGAGGACTAAACATTAGCTTCCTTTACCACAACCTTTTCCAAAACTTAGACCTCCATTTAGATCATCACTAACATTTGAAGATTACCCTCCTTTTAATTCTTCTAACACCACCATTTTATTTATCTTGTACCCTATATCTCCCCTTCACTGACTGCTCACCACCCCACATTCACACTAACCTCAGTCATTTTATACATTGACCACTACATGGAACAACCCCCTTACTCATAATTTTCCTTCTCCAGTGCCAAAAGCACACTCCTTGGAGTAACGCCAGCCAAAAGTGACGTAGACCAATTCCTGGCTACAATAATCAGCCCTCTCGTCATCAACCTGTAATAGTCTAACTATCTTATTCTAATTTTCACACATTGCTTCACTCCTACCCATTCTCAACCCTCTGTATAGGTATCCATTGATACCCACTCCACTATTCTAGCCCCTATAAGTCCTACCCACATCCTCACAACTTGAATGACTCCATTGAAGGACTAGCAAGGTGGTGGCAGCTCCTTCTGTGTTTGTTGTGAAGAGCTTGTGCAGATTGCGAGGGGATCCTCCTCTGCATGCTTGTTAAGCCCAGTGCTAAACGCAGTATTTTTAAAATTCCCCCTGTTAAAAGCGCACCTTCTGCAATCCGATGCAATTGATGTAACAACTGTTATTTTAAAATGTATTTTAACCTACTAGCAGTACTGTGATTACTCTGTACCCCTAGCCCCGTTCCACCGCGGCTCCGTGCGGTTTGTGTGGAGGGCAGGGTAGAGCTCTATTGTGCCTCAGGGCCGGCGCCCCGACCAGAACGGAGTTAGCGTTCCAGCTGGGGGCGGGGCTTAGACCTTAAGAAGAAGCGTGACTGGGGGTTCGGGCGACTAGCAAGGTGGTGGCAGCTCCTTATGTGTTTGTTGTGAAGAGCTCATGCAGATTGCGTGGGGATCCTCCTCTGCATGCTTGTTAAGCCCAGTGCTAAACGCAGTATTTTTAAAATTCCCCCTGTTAAAAGCGCACCTTCCGCAATCCGATGCAATTGATGTAACAACTGTTATTTTAAAATTTATTTTAACTTACTAGCAGTACTGTGATTACTCTGTACCCCTAGCCCCGTTCCACCACGGCTCCGTGCCGTTTGTGTGGAGGGCAGGGTAGAGCTCCATTGTGCCTCAGGGCCGGCTCCCCGACCAGAACGGAGTTAGCGTTCCAGCTGGGGGCGGGGCTTAGACCTTAAGAAGAAGTGTGACTGGGGGTTCGGGCGACTAGCAAGGTGGTGGCAGCTCCTTGTGTGTTTGTTGTGAAGAGCTCGTGCAGATTGCGAGGGGATCCTCCTCTGCATGCTTGTTAAGCCCAGTGCTAAACGCAGTATTTTTAAAATTCCCCCTGTTAAAAGCGCACCTTCTGCAATCCGATGCAATTGATGTAACAACTGTTATTTTAAAATTTATTTTAACCTACTAGCAGTACTGTGATTACTCTGTACCCCTAGCCCCGTTCCACCGCGGCTCCGTGCCGTTTGTGTGGAGGGCAGGGTAGAGCTCCATTGTGCCTCAGGGCCGGCTCCCCGACCAGAACGGAGTTAGCGTTCCAGCTGGGGGCGGGGCTTAGACCTTAAAAATGGCTACCCGGAAGTGCAGCGGTCGAGCGCAGCGGGAGCGCCGCCTCCGCGCCGAAGCCGCGCCAAAGGGGTGCCAGTCTGCGCCAGTCCGCGCTGGGATCGCGCTGTGCGCCACATCCCCTGGCCCCCGCAGAACCCACTACACAACAAAGGTAACAACCTGTTCCAGAGCGCAGCTTCTGAGTATGAGAAACACTGTAAATTACAAGAGCTGTACTCACTTTGAAACTGATTCCTTTTGTAACTTACATTCTAACGCCTGTCTGAACTGCTCATTTAAGATTATGTTACCTTACTCACAGCAAGCATCCCTCCTGGTCCCTAGAAACGAAGATAAACACATAATCTGCACACTTATAAATGCACGTTCTCTTATAAAACATAGGGAAGACGTGGCGGAACTCATAGCCAACCAAAATATAGACGTTCTGTTTATAACTGAGACCTGGGCAGATCTAGCATCTGGCCCAGATTTTAGTACAGCCATCCCGGACGGCTATCATGTGATTAGACTAGACAGATCATCCGGCAAAAGGGGCGGTGGTCTAGCCATTATACACCGAGCCAATTTAGCTATAAAAACAGAACCATTAGATTGCGATTTTGCGGAAGTTTTAGGTTTCACTATTACTCTCTCCTTTAAGGGAACTCTGTTGTATCGACCACCTACCTCACGCATAACCTTCCTGAAATCCCTCAATTTACTATTAGAACCAGTAGCCGCCAATTCGGACTACACAATATTGGGAGACTTTAATTTTCATTTAGAAAATCTTGCAGATAAAGACTCGTCCACTCTTATCTCGGACTTCTCGGCCGCTGGCTTAGAACAGCGGGTCTCCTTAGCCACTCATCAGGCAGGCCACATTCTGGATGGCTTATTTACAAACAATTCTCATATGACTTACCCTACAGTGTTCCCGCTTATATGGACGGATCACTCGGCAGTGAAATTCACGATCTTAGTCAGGAATCATAAAAATGTATCCCCTCCCATCCGCCCCCAGATTAAATGTCGCGACTGGAAAAACCTTGATTCCACCGTTTTATATAATATCTTGGAGTCCACGAGACCAGAAGACATATCTGATCCACATGAAGCATCTAATAACTATGGACATTGGCTGAACAATGCCTTTAACCGCTTAGCACCTAACATAAAGATGAGGCCAAACCGCACTAAACCCTCCGCGCCGTGGTTCTCGGAACCACGACAACAATGACAGAGATACATACAAGAAAGCTTTGTCAAGCTACAAAAAACTCATAATTGCAGAAACATGTAACTTTTATAGTACACAGATAGCACTAGCTCAAAATTTGAGCAAACAGCTATATCAGGAGGTTAAAAAATTAGCCAATCCACCAGCTCTTGCCACCATAGAGCCATCTCAAATTTTCTGCAATAAGGTAGCGGAATTTTTTAAGGCAAAGGTCAAAGACATCTTTAACAACTTTACTAAAAGAACTATCACTGATTCAGCCTGCTTGGAGATCCCTCTCCCGTCCCCTAAGCCAACCTTTGAGGCTTTTTCCCTACTATCCCAACAGGCTATGAAAGAACTTATGAACACTATTAAGTCAGGATCACCTTTGGATCCATGTCCCCCATTCATCCTCAAACCATTATCCAATCTGATAGCCCCGGTGCTCACTAACATCTGTAATGCCATGTTTTGGACAGGGGACTACCCCTCAATCTGGAAAAAAGCCACTGTAAAACCTCTCTTAAAAAAATCGACCCTAAATCCATCAGAGCCTAAAAGCTATTGCCCTATTGCCTCGCTCCCATATCCATCAAACATTTTTGAAAAGGCAATGAACTTACAGCTGTCGAACTATATTGATCAGAACGATCTGCTGGATGACACCCAGTTTGGGTTCAGGAAGGGCCACGGGACCGAGACTGCTCTGATAAAGGCAGCAGAGGAGGTCAGGATAATCATGGACCAGGGTGGTGCAGCGGTCCTAATACTGTTAGATTTGTCTTCAGCCTTCGACACGGTCGATCATACCATCTTGATCGACCGTGTCGCTGCAATAGGCATTCAGGGCAAAGCCAAAGCACTCCTGGCATCCTTCCTGGCTGATAGAGAGCAGTCTGTGAAGATGGGGAGTTATTACTCTCCTGATTTCACTCTGCCTTGTGGAGTCCCCCAAGGCTCCTCGCTAAGTCCGACACTTTTTAACATCTACGTGTCGGACTTGGCGAGGGTGATCAAGTCATTTGGTATTGGACTGACCTCATAAGCTGATGACACCCAGCTGGTCCTGGCGATCCACAAAAATAGAGGAGCAGTGGCCGCTAATTTCCAGGAGGGTATGAGAGCCATCAGTACCTGGATGGATCAGAATTGTTTTTTAAGGTTGATAGCTTTATTTCGATATGCATATATCATAAAAGCATTACAAAAGTGTATAAAACAGCACATCGTAAATATAAAAGACTGATTCAAGTTAAGAACAAGTAAAAGAAGGGAGTACCAGCAGTACACAGAATATATTAATTAAAAAAGAATTAAATTGCAATAGAAAGTCTCTTCAAGTGGATCAACCAGGCCCATTTTAAAAATTTGGAAACGCGCCAGACTATGAGGGAAGAAGTGTCAGATAATAAAATGCGTAGCGCCACCATATGCTGGTGAGTTCCCAATTGTCTACAAAGAGGTTTAAGCCAGCGTTTTCTTGGACGGGAATAATCGGGGCACTCAAAAAGGAAATGTGCCACTGTTTCACGCCTAGTGGAGCAGAGGGCACAATAGGGTGATGCCTGCGCAGGCATGTTCCATCTTGAGAGTAGGTTTCCTAGGGGTAAGGTACCCACTCTGAATTTGATGTAAAGTGCCCGGTCTGCAGGAATTGTAATCAAGTCCAGATAGGGCTCAAAGGTAACCACGTCTCTGATTTTCAAATAAGCTGCGGTGGAGTTGCAGTGACGTGGATTGCCGATGAGCTGGGCAGAGACCCACTCCCAGTATAGTTTTTTTAGGGTTGCCTTCGGTGGGGCAGATTTTGTAGTCCAACAAGACCCCAAACCCAAGTCCCCCAAAAGTTTTTTAATGTCCCTTAGCCACTTGATCTTGTGCCAACCACCCATTCCCATCACCTCTGACAATCCATCCGCATAAGTTTTCAGTTCGGGGACCCTCCACAGACGTGCCCATAGAAGGAGGGGCCGGAGGCGAGCCTGGTCCATGATAGGTTTGCATCCCACGTCCAGTAGCACCGGGACTGTTGGAGTACTGAGAGGAATGGCCAGAATATCCTTCAGAAATGTGTTCTCTGCCTTGGATAGAGCCTCCAAATTTCCAAGGCCCCATAACTCCGCCCCATATAATGATGCCGTGACGGCTCTGGCTTTATAAATGTCAATTACGGGAGCTACACATTGTTTTGAGGAATTACGATACTCCCTTAGCAATGCTCCCCCACCCTTTTGTGACTAAGGATCATTTTGTTAATGTGGGGTGACCAGTTCATGGCATCACTCATACGAATTCCCAAATAATCAAATTCGGAAACTCTCTCAAGAGGAACAGAGTTCAGGACTGGGGGACGACCAAATTTCCGTGGAGGGTGCATGATCAAATATTTCGTTTTGTCCACATTTATGACCAGCCCTCTTTTTGAGCAAAAGTCCTGGAAGCGGTTCAAGAGTTTCTGCAGACCTTGGGGAGTTTTAGAGATGAGGAGGGTGTCGTCCGCAAACAACAGGGTAGGAATCCGCATGCCCCCCAGGGAGGGTGCATCTGCTGGTTCGTCAAGCAGGTGCTCTACCACACCATTTAAGTACAAGGAAAATAGTGTGGGAGCTAAAACGCATCCCTGTCGGACACCCCTAAGGACTGGGATCCTATCGGTCTTTTTCCCGTTCTGGCCCCACCGTACCTGTGCATAATTATCAGTGTGTAATTTAATAAGGAGCGACAGAATGTAGGGGGGCAGCCCAAGACCCTGCAGAACCCTCCAGAGTTCCTCCCTAGGAACCAGGTCAAAGGCCGTCTTCAAGTCAATAAAAGCCAGGTAAAGACTGCCTTTGCCCAGCTCCACCACCTTCCAATGTAAAAGCATCAGTCTGAACACTTGCTCGATAGTTCCCGTACCGGAACGAAAGCCTGCCTGATAGTCAGACAATATGTGATTTTCGTCCACCCAATGAAGAAGCCTCCCCAGAATCGCTTTTCCCGCCACCTTCTGTGTTGAGTCTATCAGGCTTATCGGCCTGTAGTTCCCTGGATGATCCCGACAGCCCTTTTTAAAAATTGGAACAACCTCTGCCCCTTTCCAGGACTCAGGGACAGGGCCTCCCTCTAGGATGGCGTTCAGGAGCACAGAAACCAGTTTAACCCATTCACTCTGGTAGGCTCGGAGTAGGTCCCCTGGAAGCCCGTCAGGGCCAGCTGCTTTCAAGGGTACCAGGGATTTAATAACAAAAAAATAACCTCTCGTGCAGTGAAGAGGTCTGTGGCTCTATCCAATGAGAGTGGGGGAAGGGAAAAAGGCTCATTAAGAGGCCCTTCTACTGCTGAATATAGGGCCCTAAAGTGGTTAAACCACGTCTGGGCTGGGATCGTACATGTCCTCAGTGTGTCATCAGGACGGTTCTTAGAGCCCACCAAGTTCCAAAATCCCTTAGCGTCCTTCCCTCGACTAGCGGCCAAGAGATCCCGCCAAAAGTTACCCTCCCACTCTTTTTTTGCGGTTTTCGTGCAATGAGAATAGAGCTTCCTGGCCTCCCTAGTCCTTGTTTGGGACTTAGATTTTACAGCTTCAATAAGCACTGCCTTTGACTCCCTACATTTGTGGTTGTACCATCCCTGTCTTCTCCTCGGGTGTGTCTTAGCCCCAATGTGTCTGTATTGGACAATAAACAGGTTACTTATGGCCAGGGTCTGGTCACAAAATGCCCCTGACAACTCTACTGGCCCTCCCTCAAGGGGATCCAAATTGTCAAGGACTGCGGCTAATAGCTGCGTTATGATGGTCACCTTCTCTACCGAGAGTGTGAGCTTGGCCCACTTCAGCCGTCTGCCGCAGTTCGAGACAACTGTTTCACCGGGAGCAATGGTGCGTAGAGAGGAGCCCCCTGTGCCCACCAACCACCAAGGAGTCAAGGCAAGGGAGAGGAGATTGTGATCACTCTCCATGGACGATATAATTTCCATATCTTTCACCGCGCTCCATAGGTGAACGTCTAGCAGAATGTAGTCAATTCTAGACGTATGGTTAGGCCTATTAAACGTAGGGGCGCCCACTCTATCAGATCTTGTCCTACCATTAAGGGCCCTCAGGTCGAACTCCATAGTGAGAGTATTAATCTGGAGGGCCACTTCCGTCCATCTCTTGATTGGGGTTAGCTCTAGGGCCGGTATCCCCCTCCTCTGATCTTCCTCCTCCTGTTCAAGGGTGACGTCCGAGCCAAGGGGCTCGAACGTACAGTTAAAGTCACCCGCGACCAGGGTGCACGATTTGTAGGGGGACAACCTAAGTAAGCTCTCTAAGAGGGCTATAGTGGGCGATTGTCTGCCTCCCTTTGTGCCCCGAGCATAGATGTAAAAAATGTTGAGAATAACACAACCCCTGGAGTTTTTTAAGGTAATATTGAGGAGATCCGGACAGTTAGTTTGGTGCTCCTCTACCCTACAGTTGAGAGAAGAGGCCACCCAAATGAGGAGGCCTCCCGAGGGGCGTCCCCTGCCTGATTCCGGATAGACAGCGGGTATTGAGTGGGATGAGTAACCCGCCTTGTGGGTGGGCTCCCTGCTCCATGTCTCCTGGAACACACAAATGGAGTATTCCTCAACGAGGCAGTATCAGTCGGGCAGGGCCAACTTCCTGT
Organism: Lissotriton helveticus; assembly: GCF_964261635.1. Classification (NCBI taxonomy): domain Eukaryota; kingdom Metazoa; phylum Chordata; class Amphibia; order Caudata; family Salamandridae; genus Lissotriton; species Lissotriton helveticus. The sequence continues at coordinate 1,270,647,097 of NC_136063.1, forward strand.
CTAGTCCAGCCACGTTCCAGCTGAGAACCCTAAGAAGTGGGTCCGTCACAGCTGTAATACTACTGGACGCGACATCACCGCCCATGTCTGTCTCAACCGGAGTAGGAGGGCCACTAGGATCTCCATTAATGTCCCGCCCCTTACCTAGTTCCCGTCTAACCATAGGGACTACATGCCTTCCTGTTGTGGTAGAAGGGCTAATCAGCGTTCGGGAGAGAAAGGGTGCCCCACCAAATGTAAGATCCCCCCTAGCCTCCCCGAGGGAATCAACGAGTCAGTACCCCATAAGACCCCAACTCAACGTCGGCCATACCGCATGCGGCTGGAACTGGGGTGTCCCAGGGTCCCGTTGGCCACCAAGGTTGTTTTGGTAGGTGACCACATCGGATAGGCCATTGTGGTTCATGAATGGCCGCGGGTAGAAGTATGATAAATCCACCACATAATACCAGGACCGCCCACAACCTGATTGGAATTGCAGATTGCGTGGGCAACTCTAGTATCTTGAAAGTTAACTACCACGCAATCGCCTTCACATAGTTTCTTACCCTGTCCTACCCAACCTACCCTACGCACTCCAAGAATTAGACCATCCACACCGCTGGGTAGGGGTTGGTTGGCTTTTAGCCAGTGCGTGGTTTTGTTCCTAAGGGCCTGGTGGGTTTCCAACTGGGCATCCTTCAAGATGGGGACATTGACAAGGACAGCAACGTAAGGGTGGCACTCCGGGGGGAGATTTACTGGCAGACATTTTGGGGCCGCCTTCTGCGTAGAGACCGCTGAGGGAGGAGCTTTCAAATGGCTCGTTGCTGTTCTTGCCCTTGCAGCTGGGCCAACTCCCCTGGCATCAACCATGGACTGCGCCGATTGTTTTGGCTTAGAATGGTCCCTTCCTACTGGCAACCTCATTTGGCCTGGTTTAATTTTTGCGTTCTTTGGTGGCTGGGGGGTACTTGCGTGGACCTGGGCAGTGTGAATAATAATTCCCGGTTGGACGGTAGCAGGGACCGCGGAAACACTAGTCAAGGCCTTGCCTACTACTGTAGTGGATACAGTCGTTAACTGGGGTTTTGCCTGGGTTAAGCCCACTGTAGTCCCCTTTCCATCATTCCCACCCATACTATCCTCTCTAGCTCTGGACTGAAGTTTAATAAAAGTTTTCGTGGAAAAAAGTTATCTAGGGTGGTCTGCTCGAACCTATCTAGCCTTTCCCCCAGACCCCTAACTTGGTCAACGAGCGGAACCAATAGGGACTTAACCAGGTTCTCAAGTAGCTTTAGGGGAGGCAGTTCCTGTGATGCTGCTAGTAAGGCACTAGGGATAGGGTGAGCCTGCACAGCTTCGGCCACATCTACCAGAGGATCATTACCTCCTACTAGAGCAGAGTTCTGCATAGCAGAACCGCAGCTATTTGTTAAACCGGGGCCACTTGGCGCATGCTTCCTCGGGCGCTTATGGAGTGATGTAGAGGAACAATAGTTACTTACCTGTAATCTGTGGTTCTCCAGTATTGGTGTCTTTCATAGATTCACATGCCTGAATCATTCCCCGTCGTCGGAGTAGGAGTCCCACTGTATATAAAAAAGCAGTAATATGCCATTTGTACATAGCAAATAACAGTTATAATAAACCAGGAAGTAAAGTAGCCTCAGCTACCAATGAAAACCTTCCACAGTAGTGACTATCCAAGTCATTATGTTAGACCAAACTGCAGCCAATCAGGCCACAGCTCCCACCAAGGTATTCTCCCCAGAGACCCAGGCTGTCAGATTTTTGTAGCACTGGAGTGTACCAGAGTATATATAAGTATATCGTAACAGTCTGGGTGAGACTCTGAGGAGAGGTGGGTGGGTGCATGTGAATCTATGAAAGACACCAATACTGGAGAACCACAGATTACAGGTAAGTAACTATTGTTCTTCTCCAGTATTAGGGGTGTCTTTCATAGATTCACATGCCTGAATCCGAGTAGTTAGCAGTAATACAATAAGTCGCTCTTAGACGCCAAAAGAACAGTTTTCATGCATGAAAAGAAAGCAATGCAACAACATATGAAAGCGTCAAGAGCAAAAGGAGGTGGGAGAGATCACCAGAGGCTCACCTTACTGAAAAAGATTACGCAGGACTGCTCTCCCCACCGAGGCATCGGTATCGCTTGAAGAATCCAGACAGTAATGCCTCATGAATGTGTGTCTGCTGGACCATGTTGCGGCTCTGCAAATCTGCGGGAGAGGCACACCAGCAAACAAAGCAGTTGAAGAGGAGACTGCTCTCGTAGAATGCGCTCTAGGTAAGGTCTGTAAGGGTTTACCTGCTTGCTGATGGCAGAGCCCTATCGTGGATGAGACCCACCTGGCGATAGTCTGTTTTGTAACAGCACAACCTTGTCTTGGTCTGCCATGCGCTACAAATAGCTGATCCGTTTTTCTGATGGCAGCTGTTCTTGAAAGATAAAATTTAAGGCATCTCTTAATGTCTAATGTGTGTAAAGTCCGCTCAGCTGGTGACTGCGGATTGGGAAAAAATGTCTTAAGTATCACTGGCTCATTTAGATGAAAATCCGATGGCACCTTGGGCATGTACTTCGGGTTGGTGCGTAGGATCACAGAGTCATGTGTGAATTGCAAGAATGGTGGCTTAGAGGAGAACGCTTGCATGTCACTCACCCGTCTGGCTGATGTTAATGCCAGCAGTAATGCAACCTTCCAAGTGATGAACTTGAGATCGACCTTATGGATAGGCTCAAAGGGATGGCGCATAAGCTGAGCCAGTACTATATTTAAATGCCAAGATGGAGGTGGTCGACGTATAGGTGGAAACATACGAAATAAACCTTTAAAGAATTGTTGGATTATTCTTGAGGAGTATAGAGAATTCTTACCATCCTGACGGTATCGTGATATGGCCGCTAAAAACACTAAGTGTTGAGTGCGCCAGACCTGATTTAGCCAACTGCAAGAAGAAGGGTAAGATCTTTTCTGGCTCCGCATGCATTGGATGTAAATTCATAGTCTGGCACCAAACACAAAAACGCTTCCACTTCAGTTTGTAAGTTTTGTTTGTTGAAGGCGCTCTAGCATTGGCCAGGACTTCTTGACAGTCTTGTGGAATGTTCAAGTGCGCAAATTCATGGTGTTGAGGAGCCAAGCCGATAATTTCAGAGAATGAGGGTCCGGATGACACACCCTGCCATCTTGAATTGTCAGAAGATTTGGAATTTGAGGCAGTTGGACTGGTTCGCGCTCTGACAGAAGGAGAAGCTGCGTGAACCAATACTGTCGTGGCCAACGTGGAGCAATCAGGATTATTCGACACGGTTGTTTCTTCATTTTCTTGATGACTTTGGGAATTAACGGAATTGGCGGGAAGGCGTAGGCAAATATCCGTTCCCAATTCATTGACAGAGCATCCCCGCAAGATTCTCTGTGGGGAATCCAGCTCGCAAAGTGAGTACATTTCCTGTTCTGATAAGTTGCAAAAAGATCCAGATCGGGGAAACCCCACCTCTGGAAGATCCGATCCAGCGCTGGCTGATGCAGTTCCCATTCGTGAGTGCTGTTCTTGGATCTGCTCAGCGAATCTGCCAGTACATTGGCTACTCCCGGAACATGCACCGCTGACAAGTTGATGTCGTGATCCAGAGCCCAAGTCCAGATCTCCTGAGCCTGTTGGGACAATCGGGCTGATCTTGTGCCCCCCTGCTTGTTCAGGTAATGCATGCTCGTTGTGTTGTCTGTTCGAATTAACACGGTCGAGCCTTCTAGAACTGCTTGAAAGGATTTTAAGGCGAGGAAAATGGCCCTTAATTCCAACAGATTGATGTGCCATTTCTTTGGTTGATTGTTCCATTTGCCACTGATTGTCATCCCTTGAAGGTGAGCGCTCCAACCTTCTAGCGAGGCATCCGTGGTCACTATGAATCTGGGGATTTCTGCAAGGAAAGCACAGCCCACTTGCAGGTGGCGTTTCTGACTCCACCATAGGATTGTATCCTTCATTCGAGGTGTTAAGGTAATGATGTCCTCGAAGGAACCCGATATCTGCACCCATTGGTGACTGAGTTCTTCTTGTAAGGGTCTCATCCTCAGACGACAGTTTGGAGTGAGAGGGATGCACAATGAGATCATCCCTAGGAAAGATTTGAATCTCCGAACAGAAACGCACTCTTTTCTGAGGAGTGTGGTTGCCATTGTTCGGATCTTCCCCTGTCTTTCGTTTGAAATGAAGACCTGAGCGAGCTTGGAATCCAGCGTTGCTCCTAGGAAAGACTTCCTTTGCGATGGAATCAGATCCGATTTCTCGAAGTTTACTGAAAACCCCAGGCTTTGAAACAGGCAAAGGCATTTTTGGACATGTTCGTTTGCTGTGTCGTAGAAATTGGCCTTGATAAGGCAGTCGTCCAGATATGGGTATATCTGAATACCCTGCAATCGTAGGTGGGCCGCTACAGGTGCTAGCATTTTTGTGAATACCCTTGGGGCTGAACGTAGTCCAAAGGGAAGCACCTTGAATTGGAAATCCCTGCCAGCCACTCTGAACCTTAGGAACTTCCTGTGTCTGGGGAAGATAGGGACGTGGAAGTAGGCATCCTGAAGGTCGAGTGTTGCCAAGTGGTCCCCTTCTGCCAAAAACTGGAGGATCTCTTGGAGAGTTAACATTCTGAACGTAAATTTTTTGATGTATTTGTTCAGGGCACGCAAATCGAGGATTGGGCGCCATTCCCCTGATTTTTTGCGTATCAAGAAAAAACGAGAGTAAAAGCCTGTTCCTTTCTGGGTTTGAGGTACTCTCTCGATTGCCCCTTTTCGAATCATTGTATTGATTTGGATGAATAGCTCCTTGAGATGTGCTGGGGGCGGCCCCTTTGGTGGTGAATTTGTTTTTTTTTTTTACAAATTCTAATATGTGGCCCTTGGACACCACATCCAGCACCCATTTGTCTGTAGTAATCTTTGACCATTGTGAGCAATGTAGGGATATTCTTCCTCCAATTCGTTTTTGGCTGGGACACTTTGGCGGCAGGAAGTGATTCTCACTTCTTGTTGGTGTTATCTCTCCCCCGATATGTGGCTTTTCGTCGGGGCTGTGAGTAAGTATTTCTTCTTTGGCCATAAGGTTGTTGTTTATATGGCTGGTACCTCTGGGTGTTTTGAGTGTTTGTATAGGAGCGTTGTTGGTAGTATCCTCCTCTATTTGAGAAGCTTCCTCTTCCTCTAGCGCCACGAAAGGAAGATTTGCGATACTGCAGAGTACCCAAAGATCGTGCAGTTTCCGTATCCTTTTTTATGGCCTGCAAAGCCTCATCCACATGCGAGCCGAATAGGTACTCGCCATCATAAGCCATGTTTAACACCTTGGCCTGTACCTCCTGCCTAAAGGATGTAGATTTCAACCATCCCTCTCTCCGAAGGACTGCGGCTCCTGCCAATTGTCTGAATCCTGTAGCTGCTACATCCACTGCAGCATCGATGATCTCTGACGATGCACACTCCCCCTCTTGCAGGATTTTGATAGCCTCCGACCGGTCCGGGCAGTTTCTTAATGTAAGGCGATATGTCAGACCACATTTGCCTATCGTATCGGCCAAGAATTGCCATAGAATTAGCAACCCTCACTGTGGTCGCTGCAATTGTTGATACCTTTTTTCCAATGGTATCGAGTCGCCTCCCGTCTCTGTCTGTTGGAGTGGAGATTTGAGACAACGGGTTCTTTGCTCTCTTTTGAGCTGCCTGTGCAATGACTGAGTCTGTCTTGGCCTGGCCAATCAGGCAAGCAGGTGAAGAAGCTGGTGCTCTGTATTTTTTATCCACTCTAGGTAAAACTGGTGGTAAAGAATTTGGTGTGGCCGTGATCTTTTTACCTTCTTTCCAAATAAAGTCTATAATCGGAATAGACCAACTTTGCCTTTGAGACAAATTCTTAAAGTCGTACAGGAAACAATCGTCCTGTTTCGTCTCCATGGTAATGAGGAATCTCTTGGTGGCATTGTCCATAATCCTATGGAAATTTGCAATATCCACAGGTGGCGATTCAGACTTTGGCTGTTCATCTGGAGAAGGTGAGTCCGCCTGATAATCTTCAGACTCCGACGAATCTGATTCATCTAATTCACCCTCTTCCTGAGCCTCTTCCTCATTATTTTCATCCTCTGTTTGGTTATAGGGCACCGGCATGCGTGGGTTATGCCCCGTGTCTTCAGGTATAGTAGGCATGGAATCTGGGGCTACCCTGGGCTGTGGGGACGAGATATGCGAGTCGCCAGACTCCGAGGGCGGAAAACGTTGATAGTAATCGTCCAGCATGGACATTAAATTTCTGAAAAGTTCCATAGGCATTTGTGTCCCTGGTGGTTGTGCAGTATCCAACCTGGGTGAATGTGTCACTTGCTCCTCCTCTTCCTGATCCTTTACCAGTATAAGTAATTCAGAAGGACTTTTGGCTGCTGGAAATAAATCATCACCAGAGTCCTCTACGTCAGAATCCAAGAGCCTGTCTGGCATTGTTAGTGGCGACATACATGCAGACTGGGATGGGCGCTTCTGTAGTAGTGCCGCAGTGGTGGCTGGAGATGGCAATGAGATAACGTTACTCTTGGCTGACCAGACTTGGATATCCGTGCAAGATGACAGCTTTGGGGTTACTGGAGTGTCTTGAGCCACTGGGATGTCTTGTGGCGTAGATTTTGTCTTGAGCAATGCAGTCGCCGTCGTTGAATGCTCCGTCGACAAATGTGATTGGGACTTCGTCGACGTGGCGTGTTTCGTCGTCGACGACGTCGTTGACGGGACTGTTTTCGTCGTCGACGGGGCCGTCGACGGAACCAACTTCTTCGTCGACGGGATCTTCGTCGACGGAATCGTCGACGGGGTCTTCGTCGACGTGGTCGTCGACGGGGTCTTTTTCGTCGACGGCTGGATGGTCGACGGGGTCTTCCTCGTCGACGATGGGATGGTCGACGGCACCGTCGTCGACGGTGGCGTAGTCGACGGTGATGTTTTCTTCGTCGACGGTAAAGCTGTCGTCGACGGCAAGGTTTTTGTCGACGCTGATGAGTGCGTCTTCGACGGAGGCTCGTCGACGGTTGGAGAGACCTTCTTCGTCGACGAGATGGGACGAATCTGGACATGGACAAATGTTGGAGAGGACGCCGAGGACATCACCAATGAAGTTTTAGGTGAGGAAAAAGTCATGGTAGAAGTCACTGGAGTGGCTGTCTGACAGGAAACCGGCAGAGAAGTCGCTGCCTTGGTAACTGGCCTCTGAGGTGACGATAAAGACACAGTCTTTTTTGATACTGGCTTCACAGATTTGTCAGTGGATTTTTTCATTTTTGAGGTAGATGGCTCGTCAGCGTCAAGAGTGAGCTGGGCCTGCTTCGCCACTTTTGCCTTAGGGGTAGTCACCTTACCCTCAGCCATTCTTTTTCTAGATCCCACAGAAGACAGAGGCCAAACTTCCTACCTCAGAAAGTGGCAAGTCCTTATCCTTATTCCTCTGGATCCACAGGAGCAGGCGACCCTCTCTGTCCCTGAGGGTCTTGGTAGGAAAAGTGCGACATATCTTGCACTCCTTAGCTTGATGATCAGGGTACAAGCAATATATGCATAAAGTATGCGGGTCCTCCTTGAACAGCCTTGCCTTTCCGCAAGATTCACAGGCCCTGAAAAGGGACTTAGATGTAGACATGGTTGAAAGTGAGAACTTTCAAGAGTAGAGAAAAAACTGAGCAGAGCTCAGAGAGACTCCCTATCACACGACGTGCGGTAAAAAATCTGACAGCCTGGGTCTCTGGGGAGAATACCTTGGTGGGAGCTGTGGCCTGATTGGCTGCAGTTTGGTCTAACATAATGACTTGGATAGTCACTACTGTGGAAGTTTTTCATTGGTAGCTGAGGCTACTTTACTTCCTGGTTTATTATAACTGTTATTTGCTATGTACAAATGGCATATTACTGCTTTTTTATATACCGTGGGACTCCTACTCCGACGACGGGGAATGATTCAGGCATGTGAATCTATGAAAGACACCCCTAATACTGGAGAACTGCACTTCCGGGTAATCGCAGCCCTTTTCCTTTTAATGCGGACCAAGGAGTCATGGGCCAAGCACACCCGGTTCGGGGCCGAGGGCAGGGCCTGGGTGGGTAGGTGGCAGACCTGGCTGATGGAGGGGCTTGGCAACACAGTGGGACATAGTCCCATGACTACAGGGCTGGAACTAGGGGGCAATGGTTGTACTACCAAACTTTCCAACGTATCAATACTTTCCCCTATTTCAGCAAGGCGTTGTTGCTCGGACATAATCCCAGGGAGAGGAGGGGTAGGATGGATGAAAGTAGGAGAGAGGGCCTGTGCAGCCGCTCCTATCGAGGAGCGTCTCGCTGGAAAAAATTCTTGTGAGAGGCGGCGCTCCGTCATCACAATCTCTTTTTCTATGACGGCAGCTACTCTAGTGATGAATCTATCCATCGTACCTATCGTAGTGCACCCTGCAGCCCCCTCTCCCCCTCCCCTCAACGCTTTCCCTGAACGGGTAGGCATTATGGCAGCTGGCCCCCCAACCAGAAGACAACTGTCTTTAATCAATGGATAGCAGATGACAGGGGGTGGCTCAGCCAAGCCTCGGACAGCCCCTGACTGCCACAGACTGCCCGCCCTTTGCTCGGGCTTCGCTCGGCGTCCCGCTCGCGTCCCGCTGAGCATCAGGCGAGCTGTTAAGTAAGGGGCGTTGCAGGCGGGGGGCGTGTCTCGCTGGGGGCACGGCCGTGCACACCCGAACAGCGCAGGGACTCCTGGTCTTGAGAGTCCCTGCTAGCACAAGCCCTCGTTGGTCGCGAAGTCCTCCTCCCGACAACACCAACAGCCCAAGCAGCCTCCGCCCCTCGCTGCTGACCGCGAAGCGGGTGCGGCAAGCAGTGGCGGCAAACAGCGGTAAACAGCGGTATCCCGGGGGACAAAGGGCAGGCTACTCCAGCTCCAACAACACCCAGGTGAGGAATAGCGTTTGTGGCGCCCCGGATCAGAATTGTCTAAAGTTAAATTCTGACAAGACTGAGGTCATGGTATTTGGTGAGCTGACCCCGTCTTGGTCCCCAGTTTGGTGGCCTTCGGAGTTAGGAACCCCTCCATCACCAGTATCCAAAGTTAGGAATCTGGGGGTTCTATTCGACAATAAGCTAGCTTTTGTCAGCCATGCCAACGCAGTGGTCTCAGCCTCCTTTTTTACCCTAAGAATGGTAAAGAAATTGCTTCCATTTCTTCCCCCAAATGCAGGCAAGACCCTAATGTCCACTTTGGTATTGTCTAAGGTGGACTATTGTAATGGCCTATTGTTGAACGCGCAGGAGCAAGTTTTGAACAAACTACAGCTTGTTCAAAATGCTGCCGCAAGGATTCTAACCGGCACACCGAAGTATTCATCTATTTCTCCCATCATTCGTCAACTACATTGGTTGCCGGTTAGAAGCCGTACGAAGTTTAAGGCCTTGTGTATCACATATAAGGCATTGAACAACATTGGACCAGAATTGTTTTAAAAGGCTAATTGTGTTTACAAGCCTAGTCGAACATTACGTTCATCTTCAGCCCAACAGCTTCAAATCCCACGCACAAAAAAAGCCACATGGGGAGACAAACGCTTTGTGGTTGCCGCTTCTAAACTGTGGAACTTGCTCCCTCCCTACATTAAACTTAGCCCATCACTGCTAACATTCCGAAAGCATCTTAAAACTTGGCTTTTTAATCAGTAAACTCCCAATAGGAACCCTTTTGCAATCTGTAAGCTCTAGCGCCGAGACACCGGAAGGTATTTGTGCGCTATAGAAATTTTATAAATAAATACATTTTCTCCTACCTCTTAGCTTATAAAATCCCCAATTCATTTCTTTAATGAGCCTGATTATCAGATACATCATACCTACTGACTATGTAACCAAACCTGGAACACTCTCTTTACTGGAACCAAAGTACACCATTGTAGCACTTGACTCTCAAGGTAGCGAAGCCGAGCATTCCAAGCTCTACTCAGGGGAGGTGGTATGGGCTAGTATCCTCAGCTCGCTGGTATTCAACAACAATCAATAAATCATTGTCCAGTTACTGCTTTTCCTTATAAAAAGGAAAGGAAAATGACTGTTGTGCACACACTACTAAATACTGTGCATCAATTTACAAATATGTACAACTAGGTAGATGGAAGTATTTTCTGTGACCCCCTTACAACAATTCACACCTCAGCAAGCCCTGAACTCTACAATCCTGATACCCCCAACTATATAAAACACAACATCACAATGTAGGGGAGTTTAATTATCAAAGGGCATGCCTACTGGCTTTATCAGGGTGGCACCACATTAATAAAAAGGCAAAGCATGTTAAAAAATAACCATAAAAACACTACTCAAGTCAATATGGTTTACATCATCATTCATTAACAGATGTAACAACCCAATGTCAAATGACAACACTGTCAGTAAAAGCATATTCAAATCATTTAATGTGTAAAAAAATCTTATTTTTACTTTACCCCTGCTGCTACTGTAGTCATGGAACCAACCAACCAACAGAGGTCCTCATACTCCGGAGCCTTTCTATAAATGTTCAAGCCCCGAGAATGCTTAAAATTACACAAAACATTTTGCATGGGCATCCATGTCACCCCCTAGAAGACATTTGGCAACTTTTGAGAGGGGCACAGGTGGGGGCTGTCGTGCTTCTAGCAGCCCCTAAAAACAATGTATTACACATGGGTGGTGCTCATGTGCTCTCTGGGGATAACATAAAATAGAACTACACATTTTTGTGCACCTCAGAGAATTTTGTGATGCTCCTTTTTCTCCAAGGTGTGAATATTTACCTAGAGGCTTTGCCACTGGCATTCTTCTTTATTTGCCGGCTCTCCCCGGGAGCTCCATGGGTTGAGAGCGTGAAGGCACACTTGGTTTCTCGACTGTCCTAGGGAGATGGGGCCCCCAGGACAAGTGTTTTGCAGGGGCCTCTGAGGAATGGGGTACCAGGAGGTAAATGTAGCTCTGGGGAGGGGGGCCCCCATGCATGCCCCATCCCATTTAAATTAATTAAGAAGGCTGCACACTCCCCATCCGGGTATTGACCTACTCAGGGGATAGTTGGATTTTATACTAGATTTTATGCTAGTTGCTCTGTTTTCTGCTCAGTCTTCCCTGGGGACCTAGCTTTTAAAAGTGATTTCTGTGGCGGCCCCATAGGGCCGAATCACTTTATTTTGATCATGTTTTGTTCCTTTTGTCCAGCTCTAGCTACCAGGAGCAATCTTTGGGCCTCCTGGGGAAGTCTCAGGGGAACCCTCCCAGGGGCCATTTGCCAAATATTTCATCAGTTGCATGAGCAGAACAGTATCACTAGCCCTGGGAATACTCACCCCTGTCCTGTATGTAGTTGTAGTGAAAATCCTTCAGTGCCTCTTCTCATTGGGGTCAGGTGGCTTATTCTGCCAGCTTGGCATTATTCCAGCATCACAGCCCCGTGTCCAGTGTCTTTTCAAATGTATCTGCCTTGTGCAGAGGTTTTTAAGTGGGTGGACATTTCTGGAAAGTAGGCACCTCAGTTTAGTCCTAGGGAGCCACTCCACTCCTGCACAGCATTCTGGGTCATTTCAACATGGGGGCTTTAAGTAGTCTACGGAAAAACTTGCCTGGGAGCCTCAGCCCTGACTCCAACTGACACAACTGCCTTATCCATTCTCACCAAAACTTCCAAGAGAAGCCCCTCCTGTGTGTGACTCAAGAGGCTGAAATTCCTACTTTGTTTTTGAGGCGCCCAGTCCAGGGGCATTGTGAAGAGTTAATTAGCATGTGCAACTTTCATCTCCACCTCTTTCTTTCCAAGGAACAGGGCAAAGCACTATCAAATGGCTTTATTGTACAAGGAGGCTTTTGATCCACATCGTGCCAGCAGAATAATTACTGTGGCCAAGTAGGAAGGAACAAAGGTACGGTATCTGATTGTGACTAAACCGGGGAAATAGGATAACCCTTCAAGTGCCAGGAGTACCCATGTCACAATATTGACAGTGAATCTGCATCGGTTTACCCTAAAACAGATACCTGCCCTGTATCCCTAGACCCCAAATATGGTGAAACTGTGTGGTGGTCAACATTTCACCCACAAGGTAGAATGTAGTGAGCACATAGCCTGTTTAGTAAATCACTAAAGATCTACACTACGAATGCCCACTTACATCATACAGCCTACATCAGGTCAGCGCCAAAAACTTAAGGGTCCCTTATGCAATGGACTACCTGAGCGCAGATGCAGGGCTGATCTAGACAGTGGCTTTACATGCTCAGCCTGCACATATGTGCACAAGCGTGAGTTCACGTGTTAAGATGTAAACAGCCAAGAGCCTCTAATCCTAGCTTACAGCAGTGGCCTTATCTTAAAAGATGGACACTAGCAGTTCACACTCTAAGTCCATTCCCACAGAGTTCACCGTCAGCAGGACTCAGTTGGATAGACTCACCACAGTAAAAGTCCAAAACCAGGTAATGAAAAAAAAAAATCCAGGGAATGGAGTGGCTAAATGGGCAACCCCCATTTCCCACACATGGTGATAGAGATGTGACCTGGTAGCTGCAGATGAAATTAACGAAGAATGTGTTTTTATTGTAGGCCTGTATACAAGAACTCAGTTGCAAAAAAAGAAATAGAAATCCGTTGGTAATCTGTTCTGGTTCAAACACAGATACTTGTTTACACCGATAGACACTTGGCTGATATCAAGATCCAATGGGTTATAATATTGTAGAAGGGTGATCCACTAAAGTTCTTGCCCTCACAGTCTTAGTTTGGGGGATTTCATAAAGCAGAATATTAGAGCTAGACTATTAGGTGCAACTAAATGTTTATAGAAAGATGGAACTAGTCTATGAGCAATAGGGAATGTTCTAGGACGTTTTAGAGATTAAATGCATTGACTCACCTAGGCCCACTCTACTAACTAGGCTGACATCACAAATTCTAGTGTCTAGTGGAGGTACTTTCTCACCTAGGTGTGGACTCAGTGATGAAGAATGCAACAAACTAGTGGGTGAGGGTTTGACATCCTTTTAAAACAGTAGTATCCCAACTCTTCAGCCATGCCACTCCACAGTACTTTTTGTAGTTTTAGTTGGCCCAATACCAACACCTTCAGGTACATGGGGAAGGAGCAGGATTACCTGTAGGTATATTAATGTGACTGAGTATTATAGTAATGCTTCTATTTTTAAATGCACCTTTCAAACACATCCGACCAAGAGAAGTAAATATCATAACAACTACTACAAAGTTCATATTCAGTTGTCTGTACAGCGCTCTGATGCTTTCGCGTGTTCAGGTTGGAACACTTACTCACAATCCGTATCTGGGTCTTCTGCTGCCTGAGGTAAGGGCAACTGTTTCCTGATGCTATAATGTCAACACACACTAGAATGTGGTAGGCAAATGCTCTTGAGAACTGCCGCCACCTCAGGAGAAATAGTCCAGGCTTAAAAAACCTCCCTGCAGAATGAAGACTTCAGAGCACTGAAGAAAATCAACTATCTAGAACCAAAAGGTGGAATTCTCCTGGAGTGAAAAGTCAGAATCGGCAAGTGGAGGGATTGAAGAACCAAAACAAAGGAGCGTGCCTTTGCTGCTACGCACCCTACAATCAGGCTAAAGCCTTTATAACACAAAAGAATATCACATGACAGGAGCTATAGTGGATTGGAAAATTCAGGAAGAAACAAAAGGAAGAGACAGTCATGATCATGATGGAAAAGGGCAAGAACATGTAAAACATAACTATACTTGTTATCTGGTAGCTTTAAAAGGCAGCTGCAAACTCTCAGAGTGCCATTTGGAGCTTGATGGGTGAGAGGCAGCAACCAGGAGCACGAGAGAAGGAAGTCTCAAGTGAGTGAAACTCACCAGCTACAGACTTCTTGCTGTGTTTTAGGATGCCCATGAACAGTAGAACCATGCAAGCTACCACAAGACTCGGATGTCCAGAATTCCAAGACACTGCAGCCGTAACATTGAGGCCTGCTCCGCGCTTTAGAAAACTATGTAAATAAAATAGATTTTCAGTCATGCAAGATTATTCAAGTTATTCTGTTGGAATGACACCTGTGCAAAATGTACAAGGCAAAGAAAAGGCCATGCCCATATAAGATGTTACTTCCGGGTCTAGTTAGAGCAAGTGTGTCACCATGCAGGCATCAATGACTTGTGATGGAAATACTAAGAGAATGAAGAAACTGAACTCGGGCCGTAAGCACAAATTACTTCTAAATCGGATCTGTTGGTGAGAGATCTGCTCAGGTTATTGCTCTTCATCTGGAGGGGGTGAGGCACTGTGTATGGAAGGCAACGGTGCCTGGGTGCCAATAATGACATTGCGCGAGCTTCAGCTAAACACTTTATCTTACAGCACCTCTTCCAAATCAACCGAAATTGATTAGTGCTTAGAAACATGACCTTATGGTAAGAAGTACTGGACAAATAACTTGATTGATTTACCTGTATCCTATTGAACTTAAATTAGATGTTTTGTAAAGCAATTAAACTACCTGCTTAATGGAAAAAACAGAATCAATGGCTCCATTACTGTGGTAATACTCGAATTCACCATGTTAGAAAAGGGGATGTGATTTGCTTAAGTCTTAGAAATAAATGACCTGCTCCCTTTAACTCATCTTGGCGTCGAAATAGGTTACTGCAATACCACTACTACAAACACACTCAGGACTGTGAGTAGACGAGAGGCTAAAATTGCCAATCGGCCTGAAAACACATGTATCTGTGAAATAGGTGTGTTATACTCATGCGAATACATTTTGACTCTTTAACATATGAAAACGGCACAACAGACACCAGTTGTTCATGTTAATTCTACCCCCGGTATGACATCACAGAGCAGAAATTCATGATGGCCTATTAATGCAATCAGACAGACATGGAAGAGCAGGAGTGAGGGAGTGAATACAATGATTCAACATACATGCCTTTACATACGTTTAAGAGAAAGAGCAACGTCGAGTATTACAGGAAGATATATTGGATTTAATTTGTGAAAATGGAAACTGTATTATTTCAATCAGTACTTTTTGGATTATAAGAACTTTAAACTGATGCACATACGTAACATGTAGTATTGCGTACCATGTGGATTGAAAACATCAACACTTTTTATATATTTTTTTATTGAGCAGAACATGAAAAGACAAAAAGAAATTCGACACAATTTAGACATTTTCTTGATCTCAATCAACACTAACTTATCATTCATCAACTAATATTTCGAAATGGAGAACAGAGCCCATCTAAGAAATAGCTTCCTTTTTACAGACTCAAGTGCTTGCGTGCAGTAGTTACATCATTCACTTCAAAAAACATTTGCAAACAAATCTCACTGAAAAGTAGATCACGACTATCACCCCCTTCTGATTAAAGTGATGTAAGTGCTAAAGTGCTACAAATTTTAACAAATTATAACTATATGCATTTACTTAGAATCCATCCGTAATAAACAAGCATTCGTTCATCAGATGCTATCTAAATATGAAATACAAAAACACCCGAGAGAAATCCTCCCGCTCACTGATTAAAGTGCATGAGTGCATTATAATTACATCAGTTAAGTACTTGATTCTGCGCCTGCAACGAATAGCAACTATATTCCCCTTCCTAGTAATCAAACTGCTGAATGTGCTCATTAAATCTTACCTCTAAAACAACTCCTGAACATGATTTTACAACTTTACATTCAATACTGATCAATGAGGTGGATTATACTCAAAATACTCAAATGCTTTCCAAATTGCTAGGAACCTAGGTAAACTCCCGACCCACGTGCATATGCATCCCCTGAAACTTAAATCCTCGTCATTTTTGTATACCAGTGTTTGAATGTTGGAACATTTTTAGTTTTCCAGTATTGTTATATCAGAGACCAGGAAACAGACATAGTAATGCAAATAACATATTGAACATGCTCAACCTACCAGTACAACAAATGAGTAGCCAATAATACTAAAATTGCTTCCGCCTCAATTACGAGGTGGACACTCTTGCTCAACTCTTGAAATAGCTTATTGCAAAATTGATAAAGTGCTGAGCATGTTAAGAAAATATGTAGCCAACCTCCGCAAATCATTTATTTGACACCGAAAACGCTGATCAGAAACTTCCTGTGAAGACTATGTGGTGTATATTATGCTACCCATCTTGACAAGAAAGCCATTCTTTTAAAATTAGCGACGCGCAGGGATTTAGAACCCATTTCTGAGATGGACTGACATTTGCCTATTGTTATCTTTCTATTAGTTGTTCTATAAATTGTATCTAAAAGTGCACAGATCACAGATGAACTACTATTCTTGTGCTGCAACCTCTTCCAATTCCCAATCGCTGTCAGTTTATTGTTAGCTAGAAGATTCATTACTGTATATGTCTGGTTACTCACCTCACAATAATTCGCTGTCAAGAAGTCCAATATCTGCATAAAGCTAACAAGTAGCAGATGGATCTCTTCCCCATGATGTAAAATAATTTCCTCCCACGTTATGTGCTTTTGGCTGATAAAATCCCTGGACTTGGTAAATCTCTTTGTCTTCCAAGTATTTAAAGTGGACTTAGGCACGTTGAGTTCTAAGAATTTACAATCCTGCATTAAAGTAAAGGCATGGCACGGTGGCACATACCAGGAATAAAAAAAAAAAAGCTTCAGATGACTTTCAATTTCATAAAGCAGCTTTTACCTGGTCTTTTTCGAAAGCTATGCTGTTTTTTTTAAGCTGGTATTTCAATTGCAGACTCTTTCAACACCTGAATTAAGAGAAAGTTGTCAAAAACGTATATTTCTTAAGAGAGGTGAACACTATTTTCCAATAATGATGCCTAACTATAAGTCTGTAATTGGGGTAGCTGAAGTCCTCCCTGTTCTTTATCTAACTGTAAGACTGGGTACTACACCCTAGGATTTTTATTATTACATATAAATGTCTTTCAAAGTAAATCTACTTCTTTAAAATATGAATTATTAATTTTTATAGGAACATTCATGAAAAGGAGTAATTACATCTATAAAAATTGACATTTTGATTAAAGCCACCTGGACAATCTAAGCTAATGGAAGTAAAGCCCATCTAGTCAATACATTTTTAACTTTGTTAATTTTGGCACTATAATTAAGTTGAAATAGTTCTGCAAAGAGGTCCATTACAAATATTCCCAGGTATTGAATTGGGCTCTTCGGAACAAACTATAGTTGAAGATCTTGAGGAAGCTCATTAGCTCTTGCATTAAACAATAGAAGCTTAGTTTTTGATTGACTAATTTTATAGCCTCCCCCACACAGTGGTATTTTCTTGAATGTAAATCATAAGTCCTTGAATATTAGCCTGTTCGGCTTTAAAGTACAGGATGATGTCATGGGCGAAAAGCTGCATTTTTCGCTGTCCCCTCTAGTGGCGGGGCAATCAAGTCCTTATTTCGGAGCCTCACTTGCAAATGCTCAATTAAAAAAATTAAAAAGGATTGGGGTACTATGGACAACCCTGATGGGTGCCTCTTAAATATCATGGAGCCTATTTTTTTTTTTATTAATCATAATTTTGGCTACAGCATTTTGATATAAAATCTTAAGCATTCTTTAAAAATTGATCAGGAAATCAATCTGAATTGGGCAATATAAAACACAGGTCCTCCCAATAGACTAAATCAAAAGACTTTTCGGCATCAATCATCAATATTGCCGCTTCACTTGATTGCTAGAGAAAGCAATCGATAGATTGAATCAAAATATTTGTATTAAACAGATCTATTCAGTAAAAAGCCATTTTGGACTTTATGGATCGTTGTTTGTGTAATTGGGGTGATTCGGGCTGCCAACACTTCAGTGAATAGTGTATAATTGAAAGATGTATTGGTCTATAGGAATTTACATTCATTGATGGTTGGGCTTTCTAAAGAAAGATAACAATTACTGTCTTTGAAAAACTTAGGAATGTCAGCTCCCTTTCTAATATGTTTACCTAAATCTGTTAAAACGGGAAGCAATTGCTTCGCAAAGACCATATACACTTCAGTTGGAATACCTTAAATTCCACAAGCTTTTACATTAGCCATTTCTTTTAGTGACTTTTCTACTTCTGAAACAGCTATTTTGCCAAAGAGGGTGTCCCTTTGTACTGCTGTTAAATTGGACATATTGAGTGGACTAAACCATTGATCAAGCCTTGACGTGGGAACATTTCATTAAGCAGGGCTGTAGCAGGGAGTTAGAAATGAAAGCACTCATTAAAAGAACCAAATTCAAAACATGTAATCTATCAGTACTTTATTTATTTATTTATTTTATATTCTTATATAGCGCCTGATTCGACCCCCGAAGGGGTATCTCCGCGCTTTTGCCAGTGGAAGAATATAACTCGTGCTGATCCATGGTCAGAGGGATAGTTAGACTTTGATTATGTGGTTTAGATGTTTATGAATAAATGAGTTTTGAGGGACTTTCCGAAGGTTAGGTGGTTAGTGATTTGTCTCAGTATATGAGGCACTGAGTTCCAGAGGACAGGTCCAGTGTGGGCCAGGGCGCGGCCTCCCTGCCTGGATTTTTTAATTATGGGTACCTGTATTAACTGCAGATTGCTGGAACGTAAGGAGCGTCCAGGAACATAAGGTAAGAAAGCTTTTGTCAGATACTTGGGACCGGTACCTGACAGAAATTTATGAATAATGCATACGATTTTGAAGTTAATGCGTTGCCGCACTGGGAGCCAGTGGAGTTTAGTCAGCAGAGGGCGGGAGGGAGTCCTAGGTGGAACGTTAAGGACAAGCCTCGCCGCGGTATTTTGGACTATTTGCAATTTGTTGAGCTGTTCTTCATTAGCTGATAAGAGAAGACCATTGCAATAGTCCAATCTGCTGATGACTAACGCCTCAATTACGAGGTGGACACTCTTGCTCAACTCTTGAAATAGCTTATTGCAAAATTGATAAAGTGCTGAGCATGTTAAGAAAATATGTAGCCAACCTCCGCAAATCATTTATTTGACACCGAAAACGCTGATCAGAAACTTCCTGTGAAGACTATGTGGTGTATATTATGCTACCCATCTTGACAAGAAAGCCATTCTTTTAAAATTAGCGACGCGCAGGGATTTAGAACCCATTTCTGAGATGGACTGACATTTGCCTATTGTTATCTTTCTATTAGTTGTTCTATAAATTGTATCTAAAAGTGCACAGATCACAGATGAACTACTATTCTTGTGCTGCAACCTCTTCCAATTCCCAATCGCTGTCAGTTTATTGTTAGCTAGAAGATTCATTACTGTATATGTCTGGTTACTCACCTCACAATAATTCGCTGTCAAGAAGTCCAATATCTGCATAAAGCTAACAAGTAGCAGATGGATCTCTTCCCCATGATGTAAAATAATTTCCTCCCACGTTATGTGCTTTTGGCTGATAAAATCCCTGGACTTGGTAAATCTCTTTGTCTTCCAAGTATTTAAAGTGGACTTAGGCACGTTGAGTTCTAAGAATTTACAATCCTGCATTAAAGTAAAGGCATGGCACGGTGGCACATACCAGGAATAAAAAAAAAAAAGCTTCAGATGACTTTCAATTTCATAAAGCAGCTTTTACCTGGTCTTTTTCGAAAGCTATGCTGTTTTTTTTAAGCTGGTATTTCAATTGCAGACTCTTTCAACACCTGAATTAAGAGAAAGTTGTCAAAAACGTATATTTCTTAAGAGAGGTGAACACTATTTTCCAATAATGATGCCTAACTATAAGTCTGTAATTGGGGTAGCTGAAGTCCTCCCTGTTCTTTATCTAACTGTAAGACTGGGTACTACACCCTAGGATTTTTATTATTACATATAAATGTCTTTCAAAGTAAATCTACTTCTTTAAAATATGAATTATTAATTTTTATAGGAACATTCATGAAAAGGAGTAATTACATCTATAAAAATTGACATTTTGATTAAAGCCACCTGGACAATCTAAGCTAATGGAAGTAAAGCCCATCTAGTCAATACATTTTTAACTTTGTTAATTTTGGCACTATAATTAAGTTGAAATAGTTCTGCAAAGAGGTCCATTACAAATATTCCCAGGTATTGAATTGGGCTCTTCGGAACAAACTATAGTTGAAGATCTTGAGGAAGCTCATTAGCTCTTGCATTAAACAATAGAAGCTTAGTTTTTGATTGACTAATTTTATAGCCTCCCCCACACAGTGGTATTTTCTTGAATGTAAATCATAAGTCCTTGAATATTAGCCTGTTCGGCTTTAAAGTACAGGATGATGTCATGGGCGAAAAGCTGCATTTTTCGCTGTCCCCTCTAGTGGCGGGGCAATCAAGTCCTTATTTCGGAGCCTCACTTGCAAATGCTCAATTAAAAAAATTAAAAAGGATTGGGGTACTATGGACAACCCTGATGGGTGCCTCTTAAATATCATGGAGCCTATTTTTTTTTTTATTAATCATAATTTTGGCTACAGCATTTTGATATAAAATCTTAAGCATTCTTTAAAAATTGATCAGGAAATCAATCTGAATTGGGCAATATAAAACACAGGTCCTCCCAATAGACTAAATCAAAAGACTTTTCGGCATCAATCATCAATATTGCCGCTTCACTTGATTGCTAGAGAAAGCAATCGATAGATTGAATCAAAATATTTGTATTAAACAGATCTATTCAGTAAAAAGCCATTTTGGACTTTATGGATCGTTGTTTGTGTAATTGGGGTGATTCGGGCTGCCAACACTTCAGTGAATAGTGTATAATTGAAAGATGTATTGGTCTATAGGAATTTACATTCATTGATGGTTGGGCTTTCTAAAGAAAGATAACAATTACTGTCTTTGAAAAACTTAGGAATGTCAGCTCCCTTTCTAATATGTTTACCTAAATCTGTTAAAACGGGAAGCAATTGCTTCGCAAAGACCATATACACTTCAGTTGGAATACCTTAAATTCCACAAGCTTTTACATTAGCCATTTCTTTTAGTGACTTTTCTACTTCTGAAACAGCTATTTTGCCAAAGAGGGTGTCCCTTTGTACTGCTGTTAAATTGGACATATTGAGTGGACTAAACCATTGATCAAGCCTTGACGTGGGAACATTTCATTAAGCAGGGCTGTAGCAGGGAGTTAGAAATGAAAGCACTCATTAAAAGAACCAAATTCAAAACATGTAATCTATCAGTACTTTATTTATTTATTTATTTTATATTCTTATATAGCGCCTGATTCGACCCCCGAAGGGGTATCTCCGCGCTTTTGCCAGTGGAAGAATATAACTCGTGCTGATCCATGGTCAGAGGGATAGTTAGACTTTGATTATGTGGTTTAGATGTTTATGAATAAATGAGTTTTGAGGGACTTTCCGAAGGTTAGGTGGTTAGTGATTTGTCTCAGTATATGAGGCACTGAGTTCCAGAGGACAGGTCCAGTGTGGGCCAGGGCGCGGCCTCCCTGCCTGGATTTTTTAATTATGGGTACCTGTATTAACTGCAGATTGCTGGAACGTAAGGAGCGTCCAGGAACATAAGGTAAGAAAGCTTTTGTCAGATACTTGGGACCGGTACCTGACAGAAATTTATGAATAATGCATACGATTTTGAAGTTAATGCGTTGCCGCACTGGGAGCCAGTGGAGTTTAGTCAGCAGAGGGCGGGAGGGAGTCCTAGGTGGAACGTTAAGGACAAGCCTCGCCGCGGTATTTTGGACTATTTGCAATTTGTTGAGCTGTTCTTCATTAGCTGATAAGAGAAGACCATTGCAATAGTCCAATCTGCTGATGACTAACGCCTGGACCAGTGTCTTCCTATGACTGTCAGGTAAGTATGGAAAAACCCTTCTCATCAGTCCAATGGCACGAAAACAGGTGCCAGCCACTTGGTTTACATGATCTTTCAATGTTAGCGCTTGATATAATAGCACCCCCAAGTTTTTAACGGTCTGTTTAGGACTGGGGACAGGTCCCAGTTCCAAGGGCCACCACTCGGGGGACCATAGTGTCGCTGCCTCCCCGAACAACATTACTTCTGTTTTTC
This sequence comes from Lissotriton helveticus, assembly GCF_964261635.1. NCBI lineage: Eukaryota > Metazoa > Chordata > Amphibia > Caudata > Salamandridae > Lissotriton > Lissotriton helveticus. The sequence goes on from NC_136063.1 coordinate 1,270,669,176, forward strand.
CTACATTACATTGTAGGCAGTTCTTAGCCATCCACTCTGACACTGCCCTCATTCCATCTGCAAACAATTTTTTTAGTGCAGGCGTGAAGGTCTTAAAAGAGAACAGAAGTTGGGTATCGTCGGCATACGACACCGGGGTGAACCCAAAGGATCTCACTAAGTCAGCCAAGGGGGCCACGTACACATTAAATAATGTGGGGCTTAGGCATGAGCCCTGTGGCACTCCATTGGTGAGCTCCCTAGAGATGGATTTGTGGGAGCCCAACCTGACTTCTTGAGAGCGGCCTGAAAGAAAACTCTCCATCCAGGACAGAGCCACACTCCCCAGTCCCACATCCCTCAGACGACCGAGAAGCACCTCGTGTGACACCGTATGGAAAGCTAAAAAAATTCAGTATCAGGAAGAAAAGCGACCAGAAACCCCGCTCACGCAGTTCAAAAGGGGTTACATATGCCCAGATTCCACCACACGCATATCAATTTGTCACTCCTTTCATTGGTCTAGTTTATTCAGTTTGGATGGAATGTCTGATATCCATATATAAAAGGGATGGCAAGCGGGTGGTCAGAAGGGAGACTATTTGGTTGGGAACCTCCAAATTACTACTGCAATATCTAACTTTCTTTCATGTGCCCCTATTCCTTCATATGAGAGGGAGATTCACAGCCTTTGATGTGTTATAGGAGAAGAGGGAGCTGGAGATGGTTGGCAGTTGTCTAAACAACAGATCATCCCAATAGCACTTTGCCACCAGTAAATCATTGATGCCATCTTGGGTCTAACCACCAGTAATAACCCTTGCAGGTGAAGAAAGACCGTACTTACAACAGTATTCCACAGACAGTAATACATACGTAAGGCACCATCTTCACAGGATCGGGGCTGCTGTAGGTAACAGGTTTTTTGTAAAGTTCCCAGACCTAATGCTCCTTACATAATAAAGGAAAGTTCTACTTTCTTCCGGCTTGTGGGGAGGTATGGTAAGGAAAGTAGGGATTAAAAGGAGATCTTTCCTTAGAAAGGATACTGGAAAAGGTCCTACTCCAACAAACTATCTTCCATGTTACTAACTTCACAGCAAGGGAACCCATGTGCGCAGATGAATTATGAGCCACAACAGACATTCAAATCCCAAATCTTGAGAGACTACTGAAATAAATAAATCTAGAAAATCAATCCATGTGAAGGAAGGGACAACAATAGCCTAAAAGTGCCAGGCCTCTAACACTCTGCAGAAATCCCAAAGAGAGGTGCATGCTCGAATTTTAACAGAAAGAGAATTCCATATTGTAGGCCAAGGACAGCAAAAGATTGTCTTCCCTGTCCTACGTGTTTATATTGAGGTATAACGGTTAGAAACTGATATCCAAATAGAAGGGACCACTTAAGAAAATACCAATGTTCTTATGTAAGAAGGGCCACCACCATACAATGGCCCTGTGCATAAAGCTTTAAAATTGATCTGCTTCTCTAGTGTCAGCAAGTGAAGCGAGCGAAGCTGGATGGCGACTCAAATGCCAGAGGAAGGGCAGAGCAGCCCTGCCACAGAGTTTTATACAATCTGAAGTCTCTTTAATATGTTTTTAAGAGTGCATAGATAAAGCACATTGCTGTAGTCTAACCTGGATATAATCAAAGCTTGAACCACTGTTTTCTGAGCAGAAATAGGGAGGAGTCCAAAAATTTTCTTCAGGCTTTTAAGTGACTAAAAACAACGGTCTGCAATTTTAGATATTTGAACATCCATAAAGAGGCATTTGTTGAACATCCATTAAGAGGCATTGGTCCAGCCAGAAAACACGGCTCTTGACTGCTTTTCAAGGAGTGAAGAGTTATCCAAGATCCAGAGAGCAACCAATGTGGACCCCAGAGTTGGGGCTGGTTGCCCACCAACACCTCACTCTTGTCACCATTCAACTTTAGACAATTAGGTTTCTTTCATATTGAAACTTCTGTGAGGCAGAGGCAACAAATGGTTGAGTTACCGCTGTTCTCTTAATTGACCGTTAGTTACGATGATCTGAATATCAAATGTGGGACGTAATTGGGAGAGCCCATCAAAATGTATTGTTACATCTTTATTTTCTAAAAAAAAGAAACCTTTTCAAACGCATGCACGCATCAGTTGCAAGAAAGAAGAATCTATAGGATTTAACTTAGGCTCCAGAAGTATTCAGGTGAGAGATATGAAAAGACAGGTTCCACGGATCACACCACCATTTTAATAGCCTTATACATTGCCAACACCACTTCCCTCTTTACTGTGATTTCACATATTATTTCCGATTTTCCTTGTGTTAGAGAGCTTCAGATATTCACTGGTCAAGACCACAACAAACATCAAGACAATTAGGATGATATGCAACAGGGAGATGTAAAGTAATTGTGCGAAGAAATGACACGCCCGGTGGGGTGTACGGAAAAACATGACTTACTCTTGCAGCTCAGGAGAAATTGCCCCATGGTGAATAGGCCCCCCAATTCATTTACAGAACGTGTCACAAGTCCACATCACACTTGTTTGAGAGTGGGACAAGTCCACTAGTTCGTTGCTGCATCACCAAAATTTGGGATCATTACATCCTTACACAATGAATTAAATTGTTATATCTTCCTTTGAGACTTTTCACAGTCTGCTCATAGTTTTCACCTAAGTGTTTGGGAAAGTTGACACATAAACGCTGATGAACGAAATATGTTGTTTCAAAGACCTAGCCAACACCTCCACTAGTCTGCAAAGAGTGTACAAGATATTACTTGTTGACACAGAACACAGCAATGCTGCTTTCTGCATAGTTAAGAATCTTCTTTTGGTTGACCGACAATAAAATGGTGTTAAAACAAGGAAGCTAGTTACTAGCTCCACAATTTAAATGTGGGTGACATTTTTATCATGGATCTGGGGAGAACGTATCATCACTCGAAAAGCACTCTAATCAATAAGAAAGTAATAAAGTTGGCCTCATTCAACCACCACAGAAGACCATTTCATATCGGAGAGGAGATGGGAACTAGTGAGGTTGAGGGTCTTTTTACTAATTCCAATATTGGACAAGATGGAATTTCATGTATCCTATGTCAGTGTCTTTTTTAGCGAGACAGGGTTTAGTACAACGAAGACTAGTCCTCCAGTTTTCAGAAGAATCAGCTACAGATTAGTGTAGTGAACAAACATTACAGATGCCAAGGTGCAAACAACCTCAGTATGGCTTAAGCACAAAATCTGAAAAAGATATTTATTTTACTGCAATTAAAGACCAACATGTGTCACTCCGGAAATTAACAGTGTCCAGCAAACGTCTCTGCCTAAGATTTAGAAGAATAGCGTTCTGTTATCAGTCTAAGTTTAGAACACAAGGCTGCATCTGCTTTAATGCAGGCATTTCACATATTCATACAAAGGCAGTGGATCTCTGCATTTACAGGCATTGAAGTCTATACTGAATGAAGGCCCCTAGGGGAGTTAGTACTAACTGAAGTATTAATTGAGACTGTACAGAGCTAAAGGTTGGCTTTCTTCAAAGGTAAGAAAAGGGGAGTTTCTAGTCTCAGATGAATGCTCACTGAATGGTCTTTGTCTCCTACATACCCAGGAATCACGATCCGCACACCCTGTGTACCATATTATTGACCTTTAGAACACAGGAATGTCATTGCTGGTCATATGCTCCTTCCTGTGGTCAACGAACTAGTGGACATATGTAGACCTATGGCAAGATATTGTGAATCCTGTATGGACTGAACCAAAATGCAAGTAATTCTTAGGGAATTCTTGCGTTATTGGGGTTAAATCATGAGTCCTGCCTGGAATATATCACTGAGATTAGGTCAAGATATGATCCAATTGAGCATTGAGACACTAGCAAAAGGGTCATGCATGCCTTTACCGGGTTCCTAGTAAACTATGCACTGGTGACCATAAGCTGGGAAACGAATAACATGCTTTGTGAGAAATGTATACTAAGGCTACAAGGTCTATCATAACATACCCTTTCTTAAACAAAAGAACAGTAAAAAAAAAGTTTTGGTGATGCATCGAAGAGATGAGGCTAAACTATGTGTTCTGAAATCTGGAGAATTTTTTCAAATGTGTGTGTCACAACATGACCAATTTGTGTGATGCTGCCTGCACTTGAGTTCTCCTTTTTTTTTTTAAAACATGGGGTGCTTAGAAGCAGGCTGAATCCTAGTATTAGGATCTATACAAAACAGGGTACTCGCTAACAAATTTAAATTAATCTCAACATCATAAATCTTCCTCATAAGGTCATGTTTTATGAATGCATTAATAATATATGATTTGAAGAAAAAAATCTAAAATTACTTAAGCCAAAGTACAATCTTGAAAGTTGCAGTATTAAAGATAAGGTATATTGAATCTCCATAGTTCATATTTAGAGCCATAGCTTCCGAGTGTGTAAGCAGGACATTCATGTTGCTGACCAAAAGCTGGAGACTATATATATATACGTCACAGGAGACAACATAGTTGAACCACGATGCTCTTACCCAGTCATCATGTACTTCAATGTACATCATCTGGCAGTGGGGGTGCCATTCGTGAGCTTAAAATATAATGTCTGTAGGCAAAAGACTTCAAAGCATGGCATCATGAGGCATACTCTCTGTACAAAATGGCAAGTACTTCATTTCTACTGAAAGGGCTGAGGTAGTATCAAAGTCAGAGCTAAAATTATCTTGTAAATAAGGTAATTGCTTGAAAATACACACAAATCATTAAGGTGAACACAAGACAACTTTTTTTGGTTTTCAATACAGGAATACTCCTTTACTCCCAAACAAACATGGGATGGACCGTTTCCTTTTAATGTATTCACGACTGAAATCCACCGAGTCTAGCAGCAATTATATCTGTAGAGTATTTCCTGTATACTAGGTTCCATGCCTTTGACTGGTTGTAGACGTTCTCCTCTTCACCAAAGCCTATATTATAGTCTTATAACCTATTTCTATTGTCAATAAAAAGGATCGCTTGATATCAGAGAACTGACAAAAAAGATTAAATATACCCCAAAAAAAGGAAGTTGAATTAGCCAGGACTTGTGCATCCCATATGTAAATGGAACTTGCATGTAGGGAAAATGTGGCAACTGCACGTGTAAAATCGTGTTCTATAATTGATGAAGCAAAGATTTTCAGATATTGAGATGTTTCAACTGCGGAAAATTCACATATTGTGCCGATTTCTACGTAGTTGCAAGTCATTCCTAAGAAAGAGAAGGAGGGTGTTCGGATAAGAGGGTCAAAAATTTGAAATATTAAGATTTGGGTTTGTATTAAAATGTATTGGCTGTGTTTTACATGTCTGTATTGATGTATTTCGCTATTTGTGATGGACCTGGGTCTTAACTTTTTGTTTTGTGAAATGGCTGTATATCGCCTATCTGTTTAATTTCCCTTGTATTCAATATATGTGAAATATGGAAATGGTACAACTATGTGGTTTTCAGTTGTTTGCAATGTGTTTTTCGCTTACTTCACTTTTAAACATACATCTGAATAAATTAGGAGTAGGTGGTGCATAGGCATGAGCCAAGTGCACGAAGTGCATGAAGCCAAGGAGAGTGTGGGGTCTCTGCTGTCACATCTACACCACCATTACAACTGGTAAAATAGAGAATTCCTCCAGACCAGTCGCTGCTCAGACAAAACCACCCGATTCTCCTAGTACCATTTCTCCACCCTTAGAGCTCGTTTCTTCCTGTCATTCAGGCACAGAGCACCTGCTTTCTTGGGCCAGACTCTCCACAAACAAATAGGACCTGCTTTCTAGACAGAATATATATGCATGTTTGCTTGCTCATCGACTGATATCCCGACTAAATACCCTTACTAATAGGTCTCTTAATTTCTAGTTCATACCCTAAAGCTAAATCATCTTTTCTGACAGTGTCTCTCTCCGCACAAGTAGTACCTGGCATCTCCTACCTCACCCTCTGTTCTGACTTGTGCTCACACACAAACACACACACACACCATCCATCCCTTAGGTTCCAGTGCCTGCTGCTCCTCCATAAGAAGTGGTGTGGGTTCAAACTAGCACAGGTCTCTGCTCATTTGGTTAGGAAAAGCGATCACGACAAGGAGTGCGCTCGAGTCTCATTAAGTACACATTCAGTATGATTTTGCAACAAATGGGAGGAACAATGAACTTGATGAATATGCATGATGGGGCTTTTTGATATGCAGTGCCATCCTACCAGCCCTGGTGAGATCTCACTGACTGCAAGTTAAGTATCATAGCCTGGGAGGCAGATAAACATGAGCAGCACAATCTAGTTTCTTTTTTTTAAATATATTTTAGGCATGAACCCATCCTATGTACTCAGCACTTGACGCCATGATGATGAGGACAGGTGCAAATAAACACAAAATATCACAGCATTATAACAACAAAAGTAAATACAAGGTTGCTTTCAGCACACTGGGAATTCTCAAAATGAACTGCATTTTCAAAATGGCATCATACTGTGTTAAGATGTGCCTAGGCAGTACTAGATGTTTTTGATTCATACACAGGAATGCTAGGCGATTAGAGCACCTATAGACAATGTACTATAGAAGGCACTCTATAGGGGTCCTTATACCACTTCATATTATGAAACGTGAATATAGGAGGACCGCGACGGACCCCAGACCCAATCAAACATAAGCAAAACCACTCATTGGTTTTAATTCAGATTTTTTTTTAAGAGACATAACGGCACTGTGAGGCAGAAGACTTTCTAATAAGACTACAGTTGATCATGGTGTAAGGCAATGATGACTTTAATTGACACTTTACACGTAATAAGAGGAACTTTGGCTATCTTGATTCACTTTCAATGTTGCATATTTTGATGGAGTGGGCAGACAGGCCTCGTTTATTGGCGTTTGTGCCTTGTGTGGGTCACACGGACAAACGAGCAGAATAACACATTGAGTGAGTCTACAAATAATACAAGCGAGACAAATCGCTGTTATTTTAAAAGGAGAGGTTTCAAAAGTCCGGATAAGCACGGTGACTCTTTACCTAAACTCTGTGGCAGTCAAAAACAGCAGCTTTAAAGTCGAGGGAGAAAACACACGAGTCGAGCCGACGCCGCAACCGACGGTTTTATGCACTTCTTGTCACATTGAAAGGAACGAAAGCATTCATACTCGAAATAAACGTGCACCGAGACGCATAAGCACCACACACGAGCCACAGACGTACGCATTTACAATGCGCACTTTTCCTGGCCGCGTTGTGCCGAACTCTACCGAGAGGCGTTTAAAACATTTCCACAAGGCTCCAACTCCTTTGAAGGCAGCTAATAGGCCGTTGTCGCCGAGTGACGAGGAGGGGCCCGCCGAATGTACTCGATAAAACATGCCCACATCACCGGAATAAAAGGCTGGGGTAATCCTTTTAGAAATAATAACCTGCTCGTTTCAGGCCGTGTGCAGTGCTTCCCTTTGTCCCTTGTAAGTCTCGCGAATGTCTTATTTTAAAGGAATATATAGTAGTCCCGGAAGACGTTTTCCCATTTCTATTCTCTTCAACTCCTGTGAGCCCTTGTTCGGTGTGATAAGGCAATCTCCTTGGGGATCTGAGCGGTGTAGTTTCGCACCACGAGTGACAAGGACTCGACTTGAATAACTGCCGCGCGCAGGTTGTAATTATGTCAGCTGGAGTGTTGAACAAGGGCCCTGATTAATGCGCCCCGGCCCAGGCGCAGGCACTATCAAAACCTCCGGTGCAGGCCAGCTCTGGGGTTGGGTTAAAACAGGAAGACAAAAAAAAATGCGCTCTCGTCCCCCGTGATAGATGAATTGCTCCAACAGTCTTCAGGCAGATGTTCCGGGACAGTATAATATACAATTACTCTGCCTTATCACCTTCCCAGGGACAATAAAGCTTCTCCCCGCTATAGCTCATGTGAGTGAAGGCAAAATTAGTTTTACTTTTACAACACTGACTCACTCATCATGGCGCCTTGATTGTGCTTTTACAGCTTAAGAAAACATATATTCCGCTTTAACGCAAAAAAAGGGGGCGTGCTTATTGAAAGCGGAGGCTTCAGCTCCGGAGAAATGCGCTTCGCTTAGGTGGTTAGTTGAAAATAGAACGCCGCCATATTTTACGTCCATACTGGCGTAAGAGAGACCTCTAATGGGCGTGTTTGCGCGCTCTCCTGCTCTTGGATGCTCAAACTGATAGGCACACACGAACACTCTGGTGTTACTGCTGCTCGAGAGCAGACTAACTCGCATTATAAATAGATCCTATTAGACCAACAATGATTAAAGGGGACGGGACTTAAAAGGCCGCCAAAATAGTGCTGTGAGCTAAACAGCCACCCTAGACGCTCAGACTCAAACCCTCCACAAAGTAAAAAAAACAACAACAAAAAACAATCGCACTGCATTTTCCAAAGAGCAACAGGGTAAGGCACATGAGCAGTGATTAAAAAAAAAACTTTTTAATTTCAAGAAGTTTTTTATTGACTATTTCAGTACAACAACAATACCATTACATAACAAAACATTACATGTGCTGGTACATCTGAGCAGGGATAATGACATATTGTTGAATACGATAGACCCAGCATTGGCACGGATAATTCAGATGGACATTGTTACACACAGATGTGACCGGATATTTTGCTTGTATCTCAACAAATTCAGGATGCCTCATGAGATGGAGGCCAGGAGGAAGAGGAAGAGTGAAAGAGAATAGGTCTATATAGGAAGAGGTTTAGAAGAAAGAGGGAGTGTGCCACCATGGAAACTGCAATTCCGACCAGTCCGGTGTACTCGGATGTGTATGCCATGATTGGTTGAGAAGGACACCAAGGGTTACGGGTGGTCAATAGGAGTGGCTATTCATGGAGGTTTATGAGTGTCAAAATAAATATCCAGTGAATTCCACATTTTCCTTCGTGGGGGTCGCCACGGTGTGGTCTGGAGTGTGATGTTGTCTGCCCCTCGGAGGTTAATCACCCTGTTAAGCCAACAGGCATAGCTCGCTTTTTTGGTATTTTTCCAGTTATTTAGGACGACCTTAACAGCCGCCATAAGTAGGAGGTCTAGTAGGGCTCTTTCCGGTTCAGAGAGCTGTGTTTCTTTAACAGGTCCAAACACAAGATAAGGGAGTTCCTTGGTAGGTGTAGCGTTAAACAGTTTGTGGATGAACATGAATACTTTGTCCCAATAGGATGAGACGCAGTCGCATTGGAGGATAAGGTGGTCCAAATCGCCCTCGGCATGTTTGCAGTTCCAACAGAAGGCATCGGGGCTAAGTTTGTGAGAATAGAGGCGAGCGGGCGTCCAGAAGACCCTATGCATGAGCCAGTATTTGGTTTGTGATAATGTAGGGCTTATTTTGTGGCTCATACAGGATTTCCAAGTCACGGACCACTCCGGCTCGGAGATGTGAAAAGAGGCCAGCGAGGACCAGAATTGTGTAGTTTTTTCAGTTAGTCTGGAGGATTGCGGGCTCAGTAACGTGTATAGCCAAGAAACTTGGTGGCCTAATCTATTTAGGCTGGGGACAAGAGTTATGATTGCTGGCAGTGTGGGGACAGGCCCGCTCTTGTAATGGCGGATTTAATATTTAGAAATAAATAGAAATCGGAATCATTAATCCCGAATTTCGCCTGAATTCCCGAAAAGGGCAAGGGGCATGCACCATCGTAGAGTTGGTGGGGAAAGAGGATGCCATTTTTAATCCAAGAGAGGTTGTACAGCGGTTTGCCTTTATATGTGATGTTAGGGTTTTTTCCATATCGACTCCCATCTAGATCTTCTTATAGTTGTGTCTAATAGTTTGTCGATTTTAAATAGAGCTAGCTTGGTGTTAATAAATATGGATTTTGAGCAGGGGATTTGACTCACCTTCATTGACAGGATTGAGATGGGATGGATGTCTCCCAGAACAGCTGATTCTATATCTAACCACACCGGCGAATAGTCGGGGGGGGGGGGGGAGACAGCCAATAGAAGCCTTGTTTAGCTAAGAAGGCTAATTGGTATTTCTTGAAGTCAGGAAGGTTGACTCCAGTCTAAGTTTCTGAAGGCTGATACGCGCTTTTTTCCCTTTCCAGAGAAAGTTAGTAAGGGTCCTGTCCACTTTGTGGTGGAAATCCTGCGACAGCATCAGAGGGAGCATGGTGATCAGATAATTTACCAACGGCGTAATCATCATCTTGATGGTCTCGACCCTGCCCCACCAAGTGATGAAACGGGGGACCATCCAATTGCTTTCTAATTTTATCAAGGGTAAGGCTTTCATTGTGCTGGAGGGTCTCAATAATGGAGCCGCCAAATTCTACACCTAAGTATTTTATGTAACTATTTTGCCAGACGAGTCCCGATTCTCCCAGCACCTCTTTGTTGGTGTATATGTTAAGAGGTTTAACCTCTGACTTGTCGCGATTTAGTTTATATCCAGAATGTGCAGAGTAGGAACCAATAGAGTCCATGAGTGCGGCTATAGAGATTTCTGGCCGTTCAGTAACCACCAGCATATCGTCCACATAAGCAGCTAATTTTACTCTCTTTTCACCAAACGTGATCCCACTGATGTTGATATTTTGCTGTGTGTCGAGAAGGAGTGGTTCTAAAGCTAGCAGAAAGAGTGCGGGTGATAAGGGGCACCCCTGTCTTGTCCCCTGCTCTAGTTGGAATGGTTCTGAGAGTGAGCTATTTATGGCGATTCTAGCTGACGGACAGGCATAGAGTGCCATTACCATGTTGATGTATGGATCCCTCAAGTTAAATATTTGCATACATTGGCGCAGAAAGGGCCACGACACCCTATCAAACGCCTTCTCCGCGTCCAGGGTAATAGCTACAGCGGGGGCGTCAGAGATTTTTGATTTTTCTAATACGTGACATAAGAGCCTAGTGTTGTCACTCGATAATCGATGTTTCAAGAATCCTACTTGGGAGCTACTGATTAGAGTTGGTAAGATGGAATTTAGTCTATAGGCTAGTGTCTTCGCGTAGATCTTACAATCTAAATTTATGAGGGAGATTGGCCTATAATTTTTCGTCAACATTGGGTCCTTCCCGTCTTTTGGTAACACTATTATGGTTGCCTCGCACATTGAAGGGGTGATTTTGTTTTTTTGTGAGAAGGACTGAAACAGATTGCGGAGTGAGGGATTAAGCTGGTGTTCAAATGTCTTATAAAAGTTAGCTGTAAAGCCATCAGGCCCAGGAGCTTTGTTATTCTTTAGTGACCTGACCAAGTTCGAGATTTCTTTAACAGTGAATGGAGCCCCTAGTTTAGTCTTTTCCGCCTCGGATATACTGGGTAAGTGGATTGAATTTAAATTGTTATTGCACTCTTGTTGTTTGAATTGTGCTTTGTTCTTATATAGGTCCTCATAAAATGACTGAAACGTACAAAGGATATCCTTCTGTTTGGTAAAGATATTGTTGGACTGGTCTTTAATAGAGGTGATGTGGAATTGCTTCCTTTTGTGTTTAAGATAGGACGCCAGGAGTTTCCCCGCTTTGTTGCCTTCACAGAGTTTCAACGCCTTAAATTTATTAATCCATACTCCTGCCCTTTTGCTTAGGATGGTATTATATTTAAATTTCAGGTTTGTCAGGCGGTCAAGAACTGTCTTGTCACCTAAATTAGTGGTGTGGTAAGACTCTAGTAGCCTAATTTCTTTTTCCAGGGAGTCCAGTTCAGAGTTCAGGTTCTTGTTCATACGAGCTCTAATTCTTATTAGTGTACCTCTTATCGTGGCCTTAAAGGCGTCCCAAACCATTGCGGTATCCGCATCAGGGTGGGAGTTTATCTCGAAATATTCTTGAATTGCGAGTTCTATAATTTTCTTGTTCTCAGGGACCTGTAAAATCTCTTCGTTAAGACGCCACCTCTTAGGAGGGATAAGTGTGTGTGACCCTGCTAGTTTCATGTGTATACAGGAGTGGTCTGACATTAAGATCGGAGCTATACCTGTTTCGTCGATAAGGTGTGTGAAGGGGTTTGAGATCAATAAATAATCTATCCTCGTGTATGAATTGTGTGGTGGGGAGTAGAATGTGTAGTCACGACCGTCTGGGTGTTGTAGGCGCCACGTGTCATGTAGGTGGAATCTAGAGCATAAACGCATCAGCGCCCCATGAGAGCGTGAGGGTTGTTAAGTACATTTAGATTGCCTGTCTAATAGGGGATCAAGTGGAAGATTAAAGTCTCCGCCCACCACCAGAAGCTCGTCTTGGGGTATTTTCTCTAGTTCTTTCGAGACGTACTCCCAAAAGTCTGGGAGATCAGCGTTTGGCCCATAAATGTTTGCCACGTGTATGTGGTCTTCATCTCTTTGGAGATGAACAGTGCTTAGCCTACCCTCCTCATCTGTAGAATGAGAGATCAGGGCTAGATTTGATTTTTTGGCGATAAGGGTGATCACCCCTCTTTTTTTGTGAGTAGCAGGGGAACATAGTGTGTGGCATGTCCAAGATTGTTTAAAGAATTCTGCATCTTCTTGGGAAAGCCTGGTCTCCTGGAGGAGAATTATGTCCCATTTTGACTTAGCCAGATAATCTAAAATCTTTTTTCTTTTGACTGGGTGATTAAGCCCCCTTACGTTTAGTGCGACTATATTCAGAGAAGCTGCTAAATTCTTATCCGCAGCCATGGTGGAGAATGAAATGGTTAGTATGTTCAGGTAGGTTCGTTACGTAAGTTGGTGTGAATGCGTGTCATCCCGGGCTAGGTAAGCCCCCGTGAACCGTCAGAGTAAGTGTAGTAGGAGCTACGTCAAATACCAGTACATGTCTGTTGTGAGTCGTGTGCGGAGGATACCCATGGTGGCAGCAGAGGAGAGAAATTAAGAAAGGAAGAAAATAATAAGTTGAGTAGAGAATAGAGCACAGCACAATTAATACTGAAACTTCGGTGTTCGACCCCCCATGGTGAACAACTGTCCCCCCCACCCCAACCCCCGCTCCCCCGATCCCTCACCCCTTCCCTGTCCCCTCCCCCCCCCTGAAACTCGAACTAAAGAGCTGCGACGGCAGCACTGTCCAAGCTCCCACAGGAAGAAAAACATATATAGTTGCAACAGTGAGGATTTAACATTTTCTGAGACATTGAGGTTTTAACAATTTCTTACTTCTTCTATCTGCAAAATAACAGTGAATTTCGTATTGGACCCTTAGTTACGAGATATGTTTAAGAACCTCAACATTCCCCTGAGGCACTGTTTTTAGGAGACTCAGTGCGACTGAGCAATGCTTTGGCTAACCATTGCTTTACCATAACATCTGCCAAAGTGCATAGTTTGGGGGATACCCCAGTGGCTAATCCACCCGTCTTTTGGAGTTAGATCACTATACATGAGACGTCTGCCTTGTGCGCTTGCCCCTTCAGAAACAGACTAAGGCTAGATAAGGTAGTTTGAAATAACTCAACTACCAATTATACGACCTATGTAGAGACATACGTCCAGAGATGAGGCAATAACTGGTCGACTGCTGTAGAAATAGTACAAAAGTTCCGTCACCAACCTGTAGGCAGGGCAGGTCTGCAACAAGGCTACAGCAACATGACCATTCATGATGCCAGGAAGACAGTCCTAGGAAGACATTACGTAGCTATTACAGACTGTAAGATAGGAAGACAGCTAAGCAGCTATTACATACTGTGAGACAGGTAGACCTGCGAGGCAAAGTGTTGAGTATAGAGTTGCTGTTCAAAATCTATACAGTCAATCGTGATTACTTTTGTCAAGTGACTCAGTTTTTCTTTTATTGGATTGGCCTCCTGACAGGTCCATTTCTTGTTGAGGCGAGTCGTTTAGATATCTTGACAGGTCGTGTGGACTGGAGAAAAAGCGTGGGCGACCCTGATCTGTGATTCTAAATTTTGCCGGACCTGCAAAAGAAAATTGGATGTCTCTAGCGCGTAATTTTTCACGTAGAGCCAGGAAGCCTTTACGTAATCCCACTGTTTCTCTGGAATAATCCTGAGTAAATATAATTCGGTGCCCTTCCCAGGTGATGTGTTGGGTTTTCCTGGTGTACTGAAGAATAGCTTCCGTGTGCTGGTAACGGAGTGGCTTGCATATGAGCGGGCGAGGGCCTCTTGTCGTACTTCGTGAGAAGGTCGGGACCCTGTGAGCTCTATCCAGCTCCAATCCATGTTGGAACTTGATTCCAGTGACTGTCGGGATCCAAGCTTCTAGGAATGACACACATGATTCTGCATCTTTTTCGGAATATTCGGGTACCCCAAAGATACACACATTGCCCCTTCTATTGCGGTCTTCCAATTCAGTAGTTTGGCGTTTTAAGTCACTGGTAGTAGCCTGGAGGTGTTGTATGATTTTGGCACTGTTTGCAGTCTTATCTTTTGTGTTGCTGATCCTTTGTTCGGCTTAGTCTAGGCGGAGATTCTTGGCGTTCATGTCTGCTCTGATTGCAGTGAGCTCAAGCTGCATTGAGTCAGTGTTGCATTTTGTAGATTTTGCAAGGTCATGCACTTCTGCCAACTTTTTTAGGATCGTGTCAAGGGTGCCTGATATATCACCTTTGTATTCAATGGGCAAGTCAGAAATAGAGGATTCCGGGCGAACCTTCTTGTTTTTGTTATCTCTTTCTGCCATTGTTGGTAGTATGTTGGAACACTGGACAGGATAGGTAACTCTGAGAAAGCAGTGGATAGGCGGCGAGGTCACCGAAGAGAATAGATGTATCTATACTTTTGCACTTGTTATGGTCGGGTCGGCAAACGGCTGGAAATTGTATGCCTTGTGGCCTGTAAGTGTCCTTTATGACTGAGATTGGTGATTGACAGCAGATCTTCAGCAGATCATGGTAGTGAAACTTGGGCCCTATTAACGACTAAAATCCTAATAGCAATGTATATGGGCCAGGCAATAGCTAAGAGGCATTTTCAGGGTAGTCTCTGGTGGGCAGTGACCTATGTTTTATAACCGTGGGCTATGACCAAGTATGTGACTCATGTACAGTAGTAGTTGAGTGTATTGTTCCCACTGTTTGTACTGTCCTCTGCTCTTCTTGCGTGTTTCTATTTACTGCTGGCAGTCGTTGTGTGGTCACTGGTTGATCGGCTGCTCACCCCAAATCATGTCATACTCCTGCAGTTTCTCTCATTAATCACTCTGCACATTCGCTGATACGCTGGCACACACAGGGGCTGGCTTCATATGCAGGGCATTATGCATTCACTCGTGTCTTGAACATTATTGGGTACAAACGCTGCTTGTATGAAATGAATCGGACTTCATTTGCAGGGCCATGCATCCCTCGTAGGGCCTGGTGATTTATAACAGTGTCACAATTCCCGCCATGTTAGGGTCAGGCTGTATTGACTGATCACGGTTTCCTCCTGATGCCCCGGGGGTCCTCATCTTGTCAGAACCGCTACATAGGGGATTATAGATGGACCGCTGCAAGGGGGCACGTTGTGGTGTTGAAGTTTGTGCGATATAGCGCAGGATTAGTTCATTGGTATCTTGCGCCTATATGCTACGACACCATTTTGAAATCAGGCAGGCAGTGAATGCAAGGGAGATTCGTATCGCTATGGCCTCCAGAACTCCGCGTCAGCATCGGGTAAGGTGCCGCTTCGCATATGGTTGGGTCCGCTCTCACCGTATATCACATGCGCATAGAAGATGGGATCGGGGTGCACGCGGACCAACTGAGCCTTGGTTCGATCTGCGTCCTTGTCCCCATCCGCAAAATGGCGGCCGAGCCTCCCGTCATCCGGCTACATCAGGGCTGGTGGCCTGACCTGTTTCTGGACGTCTAACTGGCAGAATAGGATTACTCTGAGGTGCGCGAGGTCAAGCGCTCCCCGAATCCGTCTTTGTCACATGGGTTCTGGCACTGCAACCCACTGTTTTCGCCGCGGTTTCTAGTCCTGTGAGACGCGCGGACAGACTAGGCATCCATTCCGCTTGAAAGAGATACGCAATGATGTTGGTGATGGAGGTTAGCTTGGGCATTACAGGGTGTCCAACCATGGCACTTTTGTTGCAAGGCCTTTTATGTTTGAACTATTGGCTCAAACAAATGACAACTTTGCGTTTCCTGCACATCCGTGAGGCATAAAATAATGTCCAAGCCTGACCAGTCCAGATGAAAAATGTCTGACATTGCAGCACCTTCTGCCCAAACCTCAGCAAAAGCAACGGAATCCATCAAAGGCGACTACGCAAAGACGAAGGCTTGTTTCATGGCCTTTGCAGGGTAAACAAATAGCACTGCAATTGAGTTTAGGATTAGATTTATTGTTATGCATAATAAATGAAAACCTTTACACAATAAATAAAAACAATTATTGTCATAACAGCTCACAATTTAAAATATAAGATATGGTACAAGATTTCAAAAGGTGCGATTGCAGTAAAACATTAAAAGTTAGTCAAATGGAAAAATGAGCTTCTGACGCCTTAAGTTTTTGATCCGCTTTTGGTAAAGAAATGGTAAAAGGGCAATTTAGATGCCTATCGAGTGCATTAAAGCAAGCAATGACAGACTGTCTGGAAGAGCGAATGCTAATGTTGTTAAAGGGCCCTCTTAAGAGGTTGCTCCTGTCCGTTAGGGGCTCGGGACAGATACACAATAGATGGACCATGACTTCACATCTGACCGACATAAGTGGCAACAGCTTGGAACTCCTGACTGTAGCCAGGGCAAAGAGTGAGAAAGGGCAGGTAAGTGGCCAAAACAAAATCCCATGAATTTCCTCTTTGGGTGCAGTGCCGAGCCTGCCGTGATGTAAAACTGTGGTATAAGGATTTTATAGTCATTTATTTCATCCACCCCTGGAATATTTTTACTAAAACAGCCGTGTCTTCGATTGCAGAAAGCTTTCTCATTGAGCGATTGATTTTGTTTTTAAAGACTGCTGAAGAGACTAAGGGCCAGATGTAGCTTGCCAATTACCGGTCGGTAACGGCCGATTTCGGCCGTTACCGACCGGTATTTGGGAATTGACATGTAGGGGGCATTTTATTTACAGAATCGGTAAATTTACAGATTCTGTAAATCAATATGTAGGTGGCACTGTAATCAGTGCCACAGGCCCTTACCGAATCGTTATTTACCATGGAATACTATTCCATGGTAAATAACGAATTCCAGTGTACATGCACATCTGTGCATGTACACCTGTGCCATGTGGCACAGACATGCCCTAAGGGCATGTATGTGTGTCACATGGCACACAAGCCCGAAACAGGGGTGCAACAGGGTGTCAAAGTGACACCCTGTCTCCCTTGTAAAATCGGTAATTTTACTGATTCGGTAATTACCGAATCGGTATTTGCTATTGAATCCTATGGGCTTCAAGGCCCATAGGAATCAATGTCAAATACCGATTCGGTAATTACCAAATCTGTAATTACCGAATCTTACAGATTCGGTATTTTTACCGAAATATTTACCTACATAGCAATTACCGAATTGTAAATACCTAATCGGTAAAATTCGGTATTTACCATTCGGTAAATTGCTATTACCTACATCTGGGCCTAAGATCCCAGAGTATTGATGAAAGATTCTAGATATAGCCTGGCTGGGGCACTTTGGTTTCTTGACAGTTCTAGCCATAGAGTACTGTTTAGAGTTTTGTCGCCTGACGTCTTTGATTTCTGCCAGGTTTTGAGGTAAGCCCCCTTCCTTGTGGTTGACTGTTTTATCAGCCCAAACGCCAGCCAAATTTGGGCAGGAGAGGCACAAGGAGGCAGACTGAAAAGGTGCCCATTGGTCTTTGAAACGATTGCATTGAGGACTGCTGAGTCCCGGCCAAGGAGGGCTTCGCTGCCATAGGTTCAGGTTGGTAATAGTTTAGCAGCGACAACATGTAGCAATGTGACAAAAGTGCGGCCAACCATAGACCTTTTTACGGCTTGGGAAGCAACAGTTAAGGTACTACCTTTAAGTTGTAGCTCTTGCTTGTGAGGTAGAAATGTGCCTTTTATCATCAAATAGGACACCTAGATATTTCTCTTGCGTGTTCCAGCTGTTGATCATGTAAGTATCCATCTGTTTTTTTTTTCTTCAATCTCAATTATCTTTTTTATGATTGATAGTCATACAGTTCTCTTTTGCATATCTTGAGAGTTTGTTGGTGGGGAAGGCTAACTTGCGTTTGGCTTATCAGAATGACGTAATCCGCATATAACAAATCTGACATTTGTTGGTATCTTAGCTTGGGTGGATGCGAGTTAGCTGTGTTAAGTGCCTGTGGTAAATCAGCAAAAAAACAGATTAAACAGATACAGAGCCAAAACACAGCCTTGTTTTAATACCTGATGGTTATGTATCTATCTTGAAAGGGTGGTGCTGTCACCTATTTTTAGTCGTACGCAGTGACTGAGTAAAGAAGTTGTATTGCTTTTAATAACGTAGGCGGACACCCCTATATGACAATTTCGCCCAGAGATGGTTATGTCTGAGACAGTCAAATGATGATTTGAAATAAACATAACAAAGATGAAGTGGTTTGTGATTCAATTTCATCCACTCTATTAAGAGAGAAGGAGCCAACATGTTTGATGTAGTCTCTGCTCCACGTGTGAAATCAGTTTGATTTTGTCGTATGAATTTTTCGTCCTCTGGCCACTGCATTCATTCATTTATTAGTATTCCAGCGAGGTATTAGGCCTCGTTGTCAAGGAGGACGATTAGCATGTCGTTTTTTGGATGCTGCCTGTATTCTCCTTTAAAGAATGGAGTTATCACTGTCACACTCCATGGGTCAGAAATCGTTTGGCGCTGGATCACACTGTTAAATGCCATGGTCATTACATTGTCCAAAAGGTGGGAGTGACTTTAAAAAGTGCCTGTGGAATGCCACTGGGCGCCGGGGCTCCGTCACTTTGGCCCACCTGTATCCATTTCAGTATTTGATCACGAGGGAAGAGTGGTGTGTCATCTGCAGTAATCGATTGGGTCTCTTTGGAATTTACGGTTGCAGACGGTGGGTTCCCGGCATTTGTGTGTTTTTTTCCTTTGCATGGGGAGGATTATTGCCCCTAATAGTTTGATTGCCTGTGTTGGGCAGAATACAGTGGTTAAGTAATGTGTCCAGCTCGATTCATAGATGTTACAGCTAGCTGTTAAGGATTTCTGGCGTTTTGTTCAAATTGTTTACAAATTTCCAAAAATCTCTTGAGTTTGTATTCTTACTAAGAAATAGGACATTGGTTCAGTGGAGGAAAGTCTGTCCTCCCACACAAGTTTTCTGTGTGTCTTTTTTGAGCAACATGAATTTTCCAGCGTTATTAGATCCTTTGGAAATTGTCTCTGTGTACACAAGCCCTATTCAGCTCCCTTTTGGCAACCAATGTGGAGGCAGCTGTTTAGGTTCATGAGTCTATTGTATTGATCTTCTGAGAACCCAAAAGTCTTTAGTTTATCCATAATGAACTGATAATAACGCGTGATACGCGTGTGAGTGCTCTAGAAATAGAGTCACTAGAGGACGAAATCCTCTCCAACCAAAAGGTTGTGCGGTAGTGGTTGAACAATAGGGAGGTACCCCTTAAACTAGTCAAGGGAAATAGGGTCAATCAACCAAGTAAAAGCAAAGTTCCCTTGAACTGGATTTCAAATACAAGTAGAAAGAACAATCTATAATTACATGGAAAATATTTCTAACAAATCCACAAATTAGTCTGAAAATAGGAATTACGATTTATTATGTATACAAATGTTAAAACACAATAAAAAATACAATAATGTACTAGACAACACAATCCTATAAGTAAAATAAAAGCATTACATAACTAATCATAACATTCAATTATGACCCGCATAATTGGTACACAAAGACAGAAACAGTAAGACAAAGAAATTGTACAATACAGTTCGTATATTCCAACTCCTATTTGTAGCATCGATGTAATATACTAAAATAATTGATGTATTAACAACGATGACAGAGTCTTGAGTTATACAGAGCAGGAAAGCGTCGACGTGTTTCGGTGGATTTCCCAAATTTTGGCCACCTTTCTCAAGACTAAACTCAATGTCTGTCGTAACCAGGGGGTCATTGAGATTTCCCTGAAAAGGGACGAGGATATTACATCTGTTAATTAAAATGCCATCTCCCTATTCGGAACGTAAATAAGCATCTCTTTGTCTCTAAAACATAGGAGGGTAGCCTGGATAAGTGGCCGTTAAAGGGCAACTGTTAGTAGAGCCGTCGAACCATGGGGGTTGCTTCTATGTAAACAATGAGAGGCTCAGCCCTCTTCACGATCTGGCGCTCGTTGTAGATGAAGGCCGCTTGTTGGTCGGTCCTTGGCGCCCAGCTTCTGTGTTTTCCGTGGCGTGCTTAATTTGAGTGGATTGTTTCCGGTGCTTGGCACCAGTACTTAATTGTCAACACCAGCGCTTTATGACAGTCTGCCACAAGGTGGCACTGTCTGGCTAATTTAGAGATTACCACAACTCCAGTCAATTATTAATTCAACATACATTTAAAAGGACTATTACAATTTGTATAGCTTTGGTGGCCTGGAATAGTCCAAATTGTCTCACTTGTACGAGTGTTATAATTAGTAGGTGTGCAGTTACTATCATTGGCAGCATGGCAAGGGCAATGGTGTGGCACAAGCTACAGTGGCCTCCTGGCGAAAGCTGAGGTACTTTAATTTTTACAAATTAAGCACTGGTTTGGGAGGCATTGGCAGCAGTGAATGGACTGGTTTCTGCTCTTCAATAAACACAAAATAGACAAACTTGTACATGACATGCATGACACTGGATATTTTCAACCTTAAAACACTGATATGATTACAAAAAAAGTCACTTTACTATATCTTTAGTCAACACTGAGGATGAAAATCATAATTGTTATCTTAGTAAGAAAACCCGTTTGTGCCTGTTAATGTGTATGAGGCATACAAAAGATTCCTCTTGGGGTTGTTGGGCTTCAATAAAGTAAAACTTTTTTCACATTTTTATTAACTTTACAAGGCTTTAAAAAACAGAAGTGGAGTAAACCGGCAAAAAGAAAGCTTTAATAGTTTTTTCTTCTCCAAAGCTTACTTTATGTATGAGATTATAGCACCTACAAAAACATGGTTAGAGACTTAAACTGTTGGCCCAGTATTGTAAAAGTTACCAACTTTAGAACTTTGTGAAAATCTGAAGTTGCCATATTTGCAAAACTTTGACAGTGGAACTATAATTGCACAGTGACATACTTTAAAACTTTGGGGAGATTTTAAGTTTATAAAACATTTTGAAAACATCTTTACATTCTTTCATTATAATTTGACACGCCTATAATGATAATGTTTTTTTCATCGTTCTTGAAATTAACTAAAATGCTGAATATGGACCTTCTGGAAGGTACCTTGGGCACAAGGTTACATTAATCAACCTTTTGCTACATTGTTTTTCTAGAAAGAATACACGTTATTACTTTGACCACCGCTAATTAGAAAGTACAAAACAAAGACCATCCCCAATATATTGACCTGACATTGCAAAGGCAATACCAGTGCTTCATTTCTGAAGAAAAAAAAAATTAAGTACCATGGTCCTCGTCAAGGGGCAACTGCCGCTTGCACCACAGATTGGTTGTGCTAGCACTGCCAATGATAGTAACAGCACAACTACTAACCATCACACTCCCACATGTGGACAATTCAGACTATTCCAGGCCCCCAAAACTATAAGAATGGCTTGCCCGGACGGTTATAGTCATTCTCAAAATATTTTGAATTAATAAACAACTGTTATTGTATTCCTCTCTAAACTGGATAGACAGCGCCACCATGTGGCAGACTGTCAAAGCAACGGTGTTCACAATTAAGTGCCAGTGCCGAGCACTGTAAACCAGGGACTCAAATTAAGCACTAAGAACGAAAAAAGAACAGATGATGGACAGAATGCTGAACAAATCAAACACACCCCCTTCTCACAAATCTGGGTTTAATACATACTTTTTTGCTCACCTATGCCTCCCCAGTTTGGACACATGCAAATCAGCCTTGACCCTGCTCCCGATGGGAACAGTCCAGCCGAAACTGCCAGGCGAGGTCCTACCCGGACTGCAAACAAGCATCCTGGGGGTCGGTTTCTGGGTATAATCCCTCATCAGCCAGGCTAGCTTGAATTCATCGGCACAGTGAGTATGTCTGGACAACTCTTAGGCACTGGGCAGGACTGATTTACTATATTAACTCCAGCAAAAGCAGCACATTTATTTTGGAGAGTTGTTTGATCCTGTAAATATAACCAAGGGCCAGACATACAAAGGTCTGATTTGCAGAATCGGGCAGCTTGCGACTACAAAAATGCTTTTTGTTATGTATGAAAATTAAATTGCGATTTAGTAACACATTACCGCATCGAGTTTGGGTTTATGACCAAAAACCGAATCATTATTTGGAAGGGGGGTGTTTAAGCATCCCTACCAAATACTTATTTTAATGTTATTTGTCAATGTTTTGCGACCAAAATCTAGTAGCAAGACATTAAAGCTTTACTGACTACACAAATGTAGTTTTAAGCTAATCCCAAACAGGAAGGGGTCTCCATGGGGTCCCTTCCACTTTGAGAATGTTGAAAAATATATATTTTATTTGTAGGCAGTGGTTCAATTGACCCCTGCCTACTTTAAAAAAAATGGTTAGTTACAATTTTCATTTTTTTAACCACACCCCGCTTTCCTCTAAAGAAAATGGCTTGCCTTTAAATAATATATATATTTTATGTAAAAGCAACCACAACATGGTGGCCTTCTGAACTAAGCAGGCAACCATCCCTGTGATGGTTGCGATTCATAGAGGGCGCAATTTGTAACCTACCTCATTAATATTGAGGAGGTAGGAGGAATTGCGACTCACTACAAATCAGTTTTTTCCGAACTGACCTAAGTACATAGGTCAGTTTGCAAAACCAGAATGGATTCGGCAAAAGTCAGTGTGCTATTTGCGAACGTTTTGACAAAATACATTCTTAGTAAATGTGGCCCCAAATGTCTTGTTACACCCTGAGACGAAATATTGGTGATTAGGAGCGAGATTGTTTGACAGTTTGGTGGCAACATTTAAATCACAAATTGGACATAATGTTATAGGGAAGGATGAGACAAATTGCAGAAATACAGAATTCAATGAGTCTGATCTGCAAAGAATCTCCAAAAGCTCAACCAAAGCCAAACAAGTGGCACATGTGCTCTACTGCAATGCTTATGGTTATCACAGATGCAACCGACCACCAGTAACATTCTTCACCCCAACTTCTGACAATGGTTAAGATTTCCTTTGCCCTGAGTAATATTGCGAAAACCAAAAGCCAGGTCAAAAGGAAAGTAACACAGATATTTAAAAACCAGGGGCTAGTGACTAAGATGTACAGCTGAGTTCTGAATGAGAATGGCCAGACTGAAGATCATTGAGGGGAAGCCTGTGTCATTAGGGTCACATAGTAAGAACAGAAGACGTGTAGTCTCGGTCTGTGAGGTTCGGTGAGCAGCTGAACAGTGGACGGCATATGATAATGATTAAGCCACTGGGGAGGGACTTAAGGAAGGTCAGGAACGAAATGATGATACCACGCATACCATCACAACACGGTATTTTACATCGCAGTTTTGACAACGCAAGTTGTTACATCGACTTGCGTTGGAGGGCGCTAGACTTAGGAATAGTGTGAATTCCTATTCCAACTCCAGTCTACGTACAGTATGGAAGGTGTTGGAATAGTAATTCACACTATTCCTTAGTCTAGAGCACCCCCAGTGTCAGTCGACGTAACAACCTGCGTAACCATTACGCGTTGTAATGGTTGCGTGGTAAAGGATGTTTCCCGTCAGGAACAGCAGAAAAAAAGAATGAGCCTGGGCCAAGCCAGAGGAAAGTTGCACAGGGGCCCCTGCAGAGTTATTAGCGATTGGGGGCCTCAACTGTGGGAAACTCACCCTCTGCACATGGGCATCAGCATTAAATTGTAGCCACTTTAAAGGGGAGAGGCTAACTCTGGGAAAGGGCTGAAGAGACTGGGGAAAAACTGAACCCTCCCTGTGTCATTAGTTTTCAGTGGCTGCCCTGTGTAGTACCAAGATGGCAAGGCTGTTCCGGTTGGCCTTTAAGGAGACATGATAGATGCACCATCAAGTAGTGGAGCCGGGCAGACCACTCCCAGGAAAAATAATTCAAGAAAGGAATAAAATAAACATGTACAGTGTTGGGAGGCAGAGGTGGAGCCAGGCTAATAAAAATCAAAAGCGACCTGTACCCATTACCCCACAAATATAGACACCCCAAGGCTTCTATCAAGAAGTAAATGATGCAACAGCACTTAAAATAAATTAGTCAGTGAAATATGCAAGAGGCAGGGAGGGGAGTAAAAGGAGTAAACAGCTTAGCTGTGTGCAAGAGCATAATGACAGTTGCACAATTAAAACAAATAACAAATCAAAACAGGAAAATGGATAAAAACTGACAGTTAATCTCTAGTCCTGGACTCAGTGACTAATCCCTGGGAAACATGTCTACAACAAGCTCCGGATGTGCAACATGAACTGCTCAGAGATGTCACCATCCTAGTTCAACAAAGGTTCCTCAACTGTGCAAGTCTGAGATGAACAAGTTACTTTTCTTTGGCAACACTTGTTCAGGTCGATACTCTATATAACCGCAGATCCCTCACCTTTAGAATATCCCCAGGCGCCACACTGGCTACAGAAGATTTGAAACTGCATTGCTTCCACGTGCAAATAGTTGGAGCTGTGTGGTTCTGCTATGCCTTGGAGGTGACGAATGGTGCTGCATATAACCCTCATCTCTGCACAACATCAGGTTCTTTTTTAGGTCTCACCTGAGCCAGCGTGCATGCGCTGCTCTGGCAGACATTAAGTAACTACTTAGAAAACTGGTACTTCCCGGCCACCAACTTGCCAGAACGCGCACAAGCACGCGTGCAGCTGCCCGTGCAGCCCTTGCGTGCTTCGCGTCATCGTGATCACTTTCGCTTTGCTGTCTGCCTCAGCCTGCCAGCAGCAATCCTCACTCAAGGTACGGCCCCCTCCGGGTGGCTTGCATAGAACTCTGCCCTCTTCTTCCTAATGCTGCTATGTCTAATCTCACGCTCACAGTCTCCCCTGAAAGCTCCTCCTCCCTGTACCGTCCACCTCATCTCAACAGAGCTGTCATGCCCTCCGCAGCCGGTGTTCCGCATCTGGCTTGCTGCAAGGTCTCTTTCTTCGATCTTCACTTCTCTTGCCCTTTACCTCATCTCCCTACTCTAGCCCAACCTGCTCACATTCTTGCAGTTTTTTGTCTCACTCTGTCACTGCCACTTACTTTCTCCTTGTGGACACTTTTTCTTTCGGCATAGACTCTGCGCTACTTGCCTCATCATGCCTGACCCTCCCATTTCTTCTAATCTGCATCCATATGCATTTGCTC
The DNA here is from genome assembly GCF_964261635.1 of Lissotriton helveticus. NCBI lineage: Eukaryota > Metazoa > Chordata > Amphibia > Caudata > Salamandridae > Lissotriton > Lissotriton helveticus. The sequence continues at coordinate 1,270,694,583 of NC_136063.1, forward strand.
TGCCCTATTTTCCGCCTCTTTCTCTCGTCCCCTTTTACTGTTACCTGCGCCCCCTCCCGCCTGCACCCAGCGCGCATGCGCCTTACAATTGAGTGTAATAACAACTGTACCGCTGCCCCAAGACTGAATTTGGGTAAGACTTCGCTTGGGTAACTAACTTTGCAGACATAAAATTGTGATACTTATCAGCCATAAAAAAGTTTGAAGGGGTACAAGGTGAGTTAGTTGCAAAGGACCAGCTTTCTGCCTGATACTTGGTTTTTTTGCGTGGCTGGCACACTCATAATCCCCGCCTCTTTAGCCCACCCCCTCCCCCGGCCCCACATTACCTCAGAGATTGCATCTGTTTATTCCTGGTCTTGTTAATGTTGTGCTTTTGTAATGTTATTTTTTACTATCGCGCTACATTGGTAACTTTGCGCTTTTGTGTCTGCTACATTAGTTCATAAAAAAAACAATAGTTCATATCACGCTTCCAGACGCATCCTGTCAGTAGATGAGTTCTTAAAGAAGTGTCCCATCAGCCCTCTGCTGATCCTTCTTGCCTCGTAAGCATTTCTGGGCAATCTGGGGCTTGTAATACTCAGTCCCCTCCCCCTCTCGTAGCTTGTTGCAGTCAGCAATCAACAGATATCATGGCCAGTGCCCCAGCAGACCCTAAAGACATACAGTAGTCCCTTGAGCAGACCGGGGGTCAGTCGAGCAAACCAAGGTGCTGCATCTGGCTCATCTCTTTGTCTTCCACTTTTTGTTCTGTCTCGGATTAACTTCCCTTTTCTTTCAGCATGGCCAGGCATTGAGAACAGATAGATTAAGGATCCGTGGACCGCTCCAACGTCAAAGCAGCACAGCTGTGTGCAACATTGCAAGAGCAATCCTTTCTGAGATCTCGTAATTAACACATCTTTTTCATTCTTATGCCCACTGGTAGCAGACAATGTCAGTAATATCAATACATCTAAGTCATGTAAATACAACACATATTGCATTACAAATGCTATAGGTGTCACATTTGCGAAAGTTAAAACAATTGGCATTGTAAATGACAAAGCTATTAATTTCGCTATATTCAAAACCAACACAAATAAAAAAATTGACATTTACAATACCAATAGCTCAAACTTTCCTAATGCAAGACCTATTGGCTATGCCAATGCTTGTTACTTTATACGTGCCATCGGAGTCCACACCTGACAATATTCAGAGGTGTCAGTGTGCAGACTTCTAAATTGGGACGTTTTTACATTGGAAAAGAGACCACTCCATAGATCTGGGAGATGAAAGGGCAATGAAGAATCCGTGGTTAAATAGAGTATTCACCAGAATGAGTGATACCAAAGGTATGTAACTTGTTCTGAAGGATATTTCTAGCCGCAGATTCCTCACCTTTAGGATAGATATTAACACAGTGCCTCACAAGGTGGTGGGCGTGTGGAGCAGCTTATATAAAAAAGTACTGTAGGACCAAATGGGTGGAATGCCCTTTCCATCAGACCTAGCTGTCAAGGCAGAAGAAGTGTTTTGTGAACATGTGCAATAATGTCCACATCACGACCTGACAAATTTCAAAAGCAGGAATTCCACAATCCACCACAGTGGTGCTAGTGGCAATATCATTGGCCAAGGTAAAATGAGCACTCAGCTCATCTTGGGGCTGGTTCTTGCCCAGTGCATAGCAGATCTTAATGCAGAGGACTATTCACTGTGACATAGCTCTTTTCTGCACTTCTCTACGATGCCTGTCTTTGCACCAGAAAACCCTACAAAAAGCTGATTGTCCACCCTATGGTCTTTGGTGTGATCAATGCAGAAGCTCATGGCTCATTCAGGCAGCAGCCAATGTAGTTTCAGTTACGAGGGATGAAGCAAAGCAAAGAACGTTGGAAGGGTGATGGTTTGCCCAACGCAACAATGTGTCATGACTTTGCCAAAAGGCCGCTCTGGTCTTCAAGACCAGTTTATTTTGGAAATAGGTGGGTAAGGCAGCTGTACCGAAAAAGCTCAGAGCTCACTCACACAGCAAGCTGAAGTTATTGTGATAAGGAATACCATGTTCAGAGTCAGAAAATAGAGGACAGTCGTGCATCAGCTCGAAAGTGAGGCCCAGGTTGAGGTCCCTCTGTGGCATTTCAAAGTGTTTGGGAGGAAACATATGAGCCAAACATTTTATAAACCTTCTCACAATGAGTGATTTAAGCAAGGACAGTTGCTTTGGCAAGTGCAACAAAGGCGGAAAGGGCTAACAACCTCTAATGGTGCTCACTGCAAGTTCTTGTTGGGGTAAAGCTAAAACAAACAAGACATCGGACAGCTCAGCCTGTAATGGTTTTGTATTGAGGGTGCCACACCAGACCACAAACTTTATTCAGGACACAGCATAGATAGGCTTTGTAGAAGGACATGTGGCAGCACTGATCTCATCCACAATGCCAGGAAACACATCATATGCAGTCAGCTGCCACAGCCAACCTCCATGAATGGAATTGTGTATTGTGCAGGTTTGGGTGCAGGACTGTGCCAGAAGTTCTAGATGCCACATTTTTCTGGTCCAATCTGGAGCTACTAGGATGACTTGCACCTAGTCGTTCCTACCCTTTTCATAATTCGGGGCTGCAGGAGAAAGGCGTACAGGAGTCCTGTGCTCCAGTCAAGCAGGAATGCATCTCCCAGAGAGTCTTCTTGTAAATTCCAGCATGCAAATGGTTTGACACTGCGCTCTCAACAGTGGTGAAAAAATCTTGCCATAATACTCTCCATTGTTTGAAGATGACTTGTGCCACCTTGGGATGTAAGTAGGGGTGGGCGGAACTCTCAGAATTTTACTCTTCGGAATGCCACAGTTACTTAATAACTGCGAGATTCCACAGAATTCCGCCAACAGAGGGAAATATACATGTCATGCTGTGATATAGTAACAGAAGCATGCTCCACAATGAAAAATCAGTGCGAACGGCACTACTGGGTGCATCATAGGACACAGCTACTCAAGTTTATCAATCAAGTTGATTTTGCTGCCGCTCGAGTACATTTTCTACTTGATCATCACCCTTCTGACTGCAAAAGGTTGCCACCACCCACGTTACAAAAATCGCACTAGATTTCCTCATAGCAACCGGAAATTGCACTAGTGAACGCTAATTCTACCCTGCAAACTTACCATTTTCGAGCTGTGCATGAGAAAAAATTCCACCATGCGGCGATTGGCAGAAGTTGTCTGGAACTCTGTGTTACAAGACTAACTCGGAGTCATCAAAATTACATCAATTCCGCAGGCAGAGGAATAATCTGCACACCCCTAGAAGTAACTGCAATTTGTGATCTGTCAGGCGCCACTGGCTTAATTTGTCTGCCTTGGCATTCAAAGATCCTGCCAGGTGGTTCAAGACCAGGGAAATGCCCTGACACTCCAGAGATGAAGAGCTTTTTGACAGAGAACCCAGTTCTCCAGACCGCCCTGTTTGCTGCAGTACCACATGGCGGTGGAATTGTCAGGGACAACCTAAACCAGCCTCTCCTTGAGGGGCGGAAGGAAGGCTTTAAGAGCCATGTACATGTCTCTGAAATTCACCGGAGACCAACCTCCTCTGATCTCTACCCCTCCCATATGACGTTCCAGCTCAGCAGCGATGCACCTGTCACCACTGTCTGCTTTGGGTGGGGCAGAAAGAGGAATTTGTCCCTGATCCAATTGCGGTGAACAGCCACCACTTCAGGTTTTTTCCAGGATCCTCCGAAACCTTGAATGAATCGGACAGGTTCACCTGGTGCTGGGCCTACTGAGATTTCGGGTTCTACAGCAGAGCCCACACATGCCACCTACCGTAGTCGACGAGCAGGATGCAGGAAGCAGAAAAGTTAAGAAGCCTCAGCACCACTCTCACTAAGACCCATGACCAAGGCTGTAATATTGGGATCATAGCCCAAATATTCTGGACTTGCTGTGAAGGAGAGAATACCAGAAACGGCAGCATATCAAAATAGCTCCAATGAAAGGGAGCTTCTGCGAAGGAGTCAGGTGTGACTTTGTAACACTGATAGGGATCTAGAACAGTGTTTGTTAACTGGAGGTGGTCTAAGGCTGACTATGCAAACCCACCTTCAACAACCAGTCATTGAGGTAGGGCAAAACTGGAATCCCCAACTTTTTAAGGTGTGTAGCGACCACCGCTATTACTTTTGTGAACACCTGAGGGGCACTGATGTGGCCAAAGAGGAGCACGACAAATAGAGAATGCTCTTGCTGGTGGAAGCTTGGACCACCAGGCATTCTGAAATGGAGGGTTGTATTAAGAAATCAGGCTCGCCTGGTGCTAGTCTTTGGCGTCTAGCTACCTGCCTGTTCTCCATCAGGCAAGAACAAGGCTTAGCCCAGGTGCATAGCAATGTGTCGGTGAGGGTCTCATTGAAAGGCAGTAGATGTTCAGAGGAAGCCTGTATAGGATGTAGAAATTCTGTCAGAATGTTTAGCTTCATAGTAGGAAGTATAAGTCCAGTAACTCAGCTGCACAACATATTACCATAGCAAAGGAAGCCCTCTCTTCCATTGATGGCCCAGGGGACCAACCAGGATCCAGGGAGGTGTCTAACCCACAGCCCTCCCTAAATCCATATAAACATTGCCATTATCATAGTAGGGAGGTAAGTCATCACCATCATCATCAACAATGACTGTGTAGAAAAGCAATGAGGAGTTCATCACAAAATAATACATTCTATAGTCAGAGGAGAACTTAAATGATCATTTTTTCTCACTACAGCCTTGCGATCTTGTGAACTACCCATAGACATATCATGGAAAATTAATATAAATGGATGCCTTGCTCGTTTGAATACTACGCAGACAAGGACAGTGTGACAATGACGGATTTTACAATCATATTTATGTGAAGTGTAAATAGAAGCAGAAATATGCAAAATGAGAAACAAGTTGTCTGTCTTCTAACCTGTTGATATATCTAGGTCTTGATATTCACTCAACTATATTTGGATATCTCAAATGGGTATAGAATATGGTATGCTTGAGAATAAAGAACTTAGTAGTAGCAGCACATTGAGTTGTTAGTCCAATAATAAGTAATTATATTCATGTAGATTTCTAAAGCACATGGCTGCCTATAAGGGTGTTTTAGCGCGAAGAAATGTTTCCAGTTGCTTAGCCTTGAACATTCATGTTAGCCGAAAAGAGCAGTCTTCAAAAATGTTCTAAATCTTAATTCAGACTCAATCCTTTTTATATCCAGGGGATGAGCATTCGGGAGCAATTAAAGCAAATGAGTGTCTTGTAGACTAAGCACCTTCAGGTGAATCTAACCCTCTAGAGAACCCTGTTGTTGTATACTTTGTTTAGCCCAGGTTAATCAGGGTAATGATGTCTTTCAGATATTTTTGTATGGGCGGATGTCTATGGTCAAAGTCAGAACAGAAAAGTTGCTGGAGCACTGAAGGGCAGCTATGCAGTAACTGCATGTTTCTATCTAAATCAGACTGGTTTCTATCTAAATCAGACTGGATGTAGAGTGGGTGCGTTGGGGCAGACTTGGTATGCAAACTCAGTTGAAGGCAAATGAGTTTAGTCCGCATTCTGACACAACTATAAGTACAAAGTCCTTCTCCAGCGCCGTTGGCATGAAGGTTGGCGTCTATGTCAAAGGAACTGGTGGTGATTTCCATGGCAGAGTGGAAGTCAGCATCATAACCAACGCGGAACCAGAGATGTATTGGGGAGGCACAGACAGCACCATGGACGTGTCTGCCGGCGATAACCCAGTTGGAAGCCTCCACGGATCCTTGGGACAAAAAGGCACACCAGAAAGGGCAGGAAGAGAGCTACAAATATGCAAAACGGCCTCTTTAATGGCTTACGGCTTCAATTTGATGCAATGTCGCCGATTGTCTGGGAAACTTGGGGTGCTTTGGGATCAGCTGCAGAATCAGCTTCTCAGCTGGGGACTGAAAGCAAAGACCAAGAGGAACCCTCATATCCTTCTGACTTCTCTCGGGTGAGGTGGTGTCCTTCCCTTGGCAAATTAATGGGATAATTTTAGAGGGGACAATGAAGACATTGTTTACTAGGTTCCATTCTTAGCCCCCCAAAAAACCTAAGATGCAGAATAAACGCCATAAAGCTATTCAGTGGATGTCACCTACAGCTCCTCAGATAGGTAACTGGGGAAAAACCTGAAAAAGTGGACGATTGCAGAAGAAATTTGTATGAAAAACGTTAGATGGGATGAGAATGCAGAGACGATACGCATATCTGGACGGACATGATTAATAGAACAAACGATACCCCAGAGGGAAATGTTCAAATAAAGATAATAATATGACTATGCTTGGGAGGGGTCACACTGAGGTGTGAAGGCATAATGGTCTATACTCTAGAACTAATGAGAGAGAAGGCAGTGTGCTGTAGAATGTTGAACATGCTCACTTGGAAGGACGGAAAGGATGGTAGATGGTAACTGGGCAGTGTAGGGGGCTATGTCGAAATTACTACTGGTTTTCTCATGTCACTGTAATGTACAGATAATACCTTGATTAAGGGAAAAAACGTGGGGAAATTGTCAAACGCTATCCCTTGATGTCGTGATGGGATTGCAATTTTTTTTATGTTCATATGTTTTAAGTCTATTTAAAAAATCACTTGGGCCCAATGGTGAACAAGTTAATAAAGAAAGATCCTTGCTCCAGCCAGAGAGGCACTCAAATAGGTTTCTAACTCACAATATTTGCACTCTAGAAGATGTCACAACACCCAAGCCAATTTTTAACAATTTAATCCTCCCAGATCGGATAAATGTTGGTGAGTGGGTACTTTAAAAGTTGCTGTAATTCACAATTGAAAATCTTACCTGAAACTGGAAGATCTACAGAAGACGTTCAAGTGACAATAACAGAAATATTAGAACACAAAATTTTGCACAAACCACTGAATATCATTCTTTCAACACCACTCCTATGTCCACTAACTCTGATCAATGTCTCTTTATCATGCCAATGCCGACAGATAGGTAACTAACTGCATTCTTTTAATGAAGACAATTATATAAATACACAAGATTAGCTAACAAAGGTTTCAGAGATCCTAGGAATGGAAGAGCATTGATAGAAGCACTGACGTAGATTAAATATACAGATGAATATAATAATCACTTGTGACGTACAAAAGCTTTACCCGATCATCAAATTGAGCGCCACAACCTTTTTTCTGAACGTTTAAGGGAGCAACGCATAGAAGGCTTTCATGGGACGTGTAAGAGGTCTTGGGCTTCTCATGGAAACCATAATGCAAGACTATGTACAATTAATGTGTGTGCAAGCCCCTCATGACTTGGGAGGCGTCGCCTGGTGCTCGGCGAGATGGCTGCACGCTAGTGTTGCTCTGCCGGCCGCCGAAAATAATCCGACATTTATCCTGTCTTCCCTGTGCCATCTGCTCTCACCACTAATTTAATATCGCTGCTTGCACTGCGACCTCAGCTGGGTGAGCTTCGTGAAGCTGTGGGCGCACTGGGACGAGATCACCGCTGGGGAGCTGGTGCGAGCCCTCGTGAAATGGTGGCAGAGTGAAAAAGAGAGGCTGGACCCTGGTGCCTCACTGCTGCCGGAATCTACGCTGTTGTTGTGCGTGGGGCGGACCGGAATACAGCGGGTGCCGCTCGGCGTGCACTGGTGCCTCGATTCGGAAATTGCGGCTTTGTGGGGCTGATTGGCTGCCCATGGCAGGTGAGCGGGACTGGTGTGTGCTGCATCGGGTGGCTGGGGCTACGTCAGCGCCCGGGGCCAAATTGCGGTGTAGGCCGCGAGTGGGCCGTGCGACCAGAAACGAAGTCCGTCCCTGCGATCCTGCCTGGGGGCGCTTTACCAGACCGCCGCTGTCCCCCCCGGCTGCTGCTAGCACCCGATCCTTACCTGAAGAGGGATTGCACCCGGATTGACTCCTTTGCCTTTGCTGCACCGAGTTAGGAGCAAATTTCTGAGGAGACGGCGTGGAGGGCTGAGATGTGCCGCCATTACAGGTGAACTGCATGCTGTGACCACGTGTGCTGCGCGTCCTCGGGAGGGAGACTTACAGCCTGGCACCACTTGTTGACTCTTCCTAGCGGGGTGTAATTTGTGTGCCCCGCTCTGCAAAGGATTTTAAGGGTGGCAAGATCCTGGGTGTCTCCATACACCCTGCTGTGCAGTTGGCTGAAGGAGCGGTGTGATATTGAGACTCGGCTGGACAGGAGAGCAGTTGGGTCGTGCTGTGAGGCTGGGCCTGGGTAGTAGAGGGTCGGAGCTGCTGGTTACTCTGCTCCACTGGTCAGTTTTTGAGACCAAAGGAACACAACTTTCTAATTAAAAAGTTCTCAAGAACCCCCGTTTTGCACTTCTTGCCAAAGATCCATAAAAATCTTGAAAAAGCCCCCGGGAAGACTGATAGTCTCTGGGTGCGATTCGATTTTAGAACCCATCTCGAAGTATGTAGACTTCTTTTTAAAGCCTTTTTTGAAGGATGTAACATTTTACCTACGAGATACAACAGACTTTATTACGAAAGGCGAAGGCCTAACATTTGATGATCAAACACAAATCATGGTGACACTTGATGTCACGTCGCTTTATACCCAGACACCCCAGGATGAGGCTTTGGAAGTTATGGAATTTTACTTGGATGGTAGAGAATGTCAGCATAGAGTTCCAACTTCATTTATCTTACAATTGGCAGAGGTAGCACTAAAAAAAACTACTTTAAATTTGAAGACCAGTTTTTCGTACAAATAAAGGGTACTGCCATGAGTTGTCCATATGCGCCAGAAATGGCGGTTCTGTACATTGCTCAATTTGAAGAACGATTCATCAAAAAAACAACCCTTTTAAAGACAAAATATCCCAGTGTAACGACCTATACACCAGTATCAACTAAAGTGAAAAGTATTATCAAACGCCATTGGCAAATCCTGAATACTGGTGATCTCTCCTTTGAAATGCCGAGGTTTGCGTTCAAAAGATCTAAAAATGTCAAGGACATTCTGATCAAGACTAGACCTAATTCAACCAAAAAGATCACCCAGTCTACCCTATGGCATCTACCTCCGGTGAAAGGGCACTACCCATGTGGATCCTGCAGTGCATGCCCTTTCACCGCTGTATACAAGACAATACAGCTGACAGAGTCTTTTGAGTGGGAAATGAGGGGGCATACAAATTGTAACACCTCACAATGCATATACCTACTAAGATGCCCATGTGGACTCCAATACATTGGCATGACCTCACGTCCCATCAAAACTCGCATTACAGAACATCGTAGCAATTTCCGCTGCAAAAAGAATAACACTAAAATGTGTAGGCACTTCATTGAGCACAACCATACCGCTGACTCGCTTAAATGGTTAGTACTGGAAGCCAGCCCCAACTGTTCAAAGCAGAACCTCTTCCTGAAGGAACAACGGTGGGTTCACCGCTTAGCCACAGATAGAGGGGGCTTAAATGAAGATATTCCGTGGAGTTCGCTTTAAACACAGGACGCACTACACGCCCTTCTTATATACCGCACTCTTATATTTTTCCTCAACCTTGGGCACCTAGGAGATGAGTAATGGTGCTTCATAACCAACATTGGACAGACCCTCCAGTTTATCGCGATTTCGCGATTCACGGAAAAAATCGCGAAATCGGCAGATTACCGCGATGGGCGCGATAATAACCATATTGGCCGCGATATTTAACAGCAAAACAAACAATGCTTTTAATTGGCTGTGCGCCGCCCCCCATCCCCCCCCACTCGTGTGTGTCAGCAGCTTCCCGGGACACACACAGACAGTCAGTTTTTGAGCTGATGAGTGGGGAGCGGATTGCGGCGCTGTTGGCACGATTCAAAAGGATTGTTCTGTGAGGAATGTCATCCCTGAATTTCTAAGGCTCAAACGTAGAAACAACGTTTGCGAATCGGGCGCTTAATAACAAGTTGAAAGCAATGAATCCAACTTGTTTAATTCCCAGCAGCACAGAGAGCCGTCATCATCGCTCAAACAGGGGTTTGGATAAATGTCTTTCAGATTCGCGGCCACCCCCCGGACAGATGGGTGATTGGCCTCGCTTTGTGTGGGACAAGTTCTTTCAAACTAACCCCAGGTGGTGAGAAAGACTCTCGGACTTGAGATGACTTGTCATTACAGGCCTCCATTAAAACGTGATGGCAGCGCCCTGCTGATGCGAGGACACTCTATGCAGGCCAGGCGGCACCTCCCTCTTGGGTAAAAGGGATTCAGCCCCCCTCCCCGTGGTGGGGCAGAACCCGATGTACTTGCATCAGGGAAACTCCGGGCAGCGCAGAGCACTGCTCTGGAAGCCGGCGTCGGAGAGGACACTTCATTTTTTTTTTTTAAAAAGACAGGTTCGGTGTCTCCGGCTGCTATGAAATGTTTCCCCCGGAAGGGGTGGAACTAACTGCTGATGTACATTTTACTTGGGCGCAGTAACCTTTGAGCTGGAAACACATATTTCTACTACAATCTTCCTCTATTCCATATTCCAGATTGCCTAATCAAAGTAGAATACTCTGCTAAAACAGTTTCCATTGATTTAAGGCTGAAAATGAATGCTTATGAGTAAAATAAAGTGCCGCTAAAATGCCGCTAAATTTCCATATTTGTGCTGCTAAATTTCCATATTTGTGCCACTAAATTTGCGAATCCATGCCGCTATATCCTGGGGGTCTGATTGGACCATCAGAGATGAGAAATTCTTTAAGGGACTTTGTGCGGGGCTCCAATCTCCCAGAATAGTATCCAGTACAAAATGGCCACCCGGGATCTAGCTTTAATTGAGTCACATCCTTGACCACCACCAGGCACTAGCAGCCTGTCACTTCCAGGATAGGGAACCTATCACCAACTGCTGTCCCCAATGAGTATCTAACACACCACGAATGGGTCAGGAGACTACTGATGACATGAATTACAGCCTACTTAGAGATACCAGTCTTATACTCAAGACCAAAATGAATGCAAGAATCATAGGGTGATAACTATAGGCGCATTGAGTAGGAGCATGTTCAATTTGACAGACCGTACCACGCTCTTTCTACATCCACATATTACAACTGATGACTACACTGTTCATAACACACTATACATAATTCACTCACTATAAAATGGCCGCCACGTTTACCATCTAAATCACATGACACTCACGCCCCTTGGCCTCGTCCATGGTTTGGCCACGCCTCTCGCGTACTCAAAATGGAGGACAGGCGCGCCACTCTCTATCTGCCCGATCCCAGCGGAGTGAGGGGTAGGACACTGGCCTACAACACAGGAGACGAGAGGTAAGTGATGCAGGGTTAAACACGCTGTCACAGGGGCGGGTTACACGTGTATCCCGCGGCCCGCGCCCCTCTTAAAAACCCTTGACTTTTCATGAAACCGCTGATCCTGCACCAAAATGAATGGAGCGCGGGTAGCCATACGCGAGGCTCCGATGGTAGGCGGGACCAGGGTTAAACGCGCTGTCACCGGGGCGGGGTACACGGATATCCCGCGGCCCGCGCCACTCTTGAAAAACCCTTGACTTTCCATTCAACCCCTGATTTGGCACCAAAATGAATGTAGCGCTGGTAGCCATACGCGAGGTCCCGATGATAGGCGGCACCGGAGCTGCGCGGCAAGCGCCCCTCCGTGAAGCCCTGACAATTCACTACACTGAGCCCGGGGACAAGCGCCCCTCCGTGAAGCCCTGACTATTCACTACACTGAGCCCGGGGACAAGCGCCCCTCCGTGAAGCCCTGACTATTCACTACACTGAGCCTGGGGACAAGCTTATAAACACAACGGGGGACACCTCTTACCGAGGTTTATTTTCATCCTTGTTACTTTTGGTAAGATATCTATCTGCCCACCCGACCAAGCACTTAACGGGTAGGGACTCATGACAGGACTCATAACTGTACCGTGTCCAATTGCTTAGTGATAAAGAGAGTTCCCGACTTCTATGTCAAAATGTATTATACTATGTAGGTCTTGCGGGTACATAGGATGAGGTACCACCACTGATTCATCCCTCTTGCAGAGTGACCACACTTACACTCATTACCTCCCTACCTAGTGACCACCTCACTCACACAGGGACGCTGTGACTTGACTATTTATTTATTTATTTAAAAGGTCATACTATGCTATCTCTGTTTTAAACTCCCCAATGCTCAGACTTAAATACAGAGGCATCATCCCTGATGTACGACCCGCTGGGAATCGATGTGGCAGATAAATCTTGACTTTTAGGTGAGTGGGGGACTCTATTCCTCATAAGAACAACCAGAATGCTGCCACATTGTTTTTAATATTCGTTTGTTAATGCTTGTTCATGTGCAGCCTCTCTGCACTAAATGCTGTACTTAAATAAACGCTGGACCACACATAAGCATGCCACCCGGTCCAGCCTTCACCCTTCACATGCTAAGTGCGCTTTTGCACTCAGTAGCATGTCACGTTGTGGGCACCTGGTCACTTATACTGTGGACATTATACCACTTATGCTCTTAACCAGCCTCTTTTGTTCCCCACTCTAGGCAAGGAACAGTGCTACAGAGGTACAAGTTTCCCATAATTGGTAACGAGCACATAAGTTTGATATAGGCATTATAACTTTTGTTTGTAGACTATACCACATAGGTCCTGAAGAACCGCGAGTCAATGTGCCACAGCGAGAAACATGTCGACCGATTTTTACACTCCCTAGTCTAGTCTAGAGCAAGGAAACATTAAATTCCAGCAAGCCCAGACTAGCTTCACTTTTAATTGTAACGAGGGACCACCAGAATAAAGTAGTCTCAGGTACCCTTCGCTACATTTTAATTCACAATTCAGTCTACATCCCACCTGGCCCCATACCCGCACTTCACCCATAGGCAGTTGGATTTAAAAGATCTCGGCCAAAGAGCCCCTCTATGAGGTGTGCCAGTTGGGGATTGCACCGCCTACCCAACGAGGAGCACTGCCTATGATGAAGCATGACACCATTGCAAGGGTGTGTGAGGCAACCATATCCAACACAATCGATACCCAGTGGTAGGCTTGCACACGCTAACCACCACGCGTCCACTTTCCCGTGACCAGCACACCACACAACCTTCTTCCCTCCAGGAACAGCCTTGTCCATCTTCTTTTGATCAATACGATATATCGACGACATCTGGCTCCTGTGGCAGGGGAGCCAGATTGAATTGAAATCATTTCACGATTGGCTAAATAATCGACATAGAGACATTAAGTTCTCTGTCCAGTCAAGCAAAACAAAAATGACATTCCTAGATGTTGAAATTAGCATTGAAGCAAACCAGTTGTGCACATCATTGTACAAGAAAGATACAGACAAGAATACAATCCTGCACTATAAGAGTGCACACGCGAAAAGTCTCAAAGGAAATCTCCCATATGGGCAGTTAATAAGGAGTAGGAGGAACTGCACAGATGTTTTAGACTTTGAAGGACATGCAGGGACCTTTTGTAAGGAGATGGTGAAAAGAGGCTACCCAAAAAAATTACTAAAGCACTCTTTAAAAATTAGCGAGATTTACACCCCGTGAAAGCCTTTTACAGGTTAAAGAGGGGAAATAACTTGAAAAACTGGTTTGTGTTACCACCTTTGGCCCTGCCACGAACAAATTTAGACAAATAATACTTAAAAACTGGCACCTTCTTGAAAACTTGGACTGTCCTTTTCCAAAGCCGATGTTTGCAATGAAAAAGAATCAAAGCATAGGGCACCAGTTAATACGCGTAGACATCTCATTACCGAAACCAAAAAGTAACCTACTATCAAAATGGAATATGAAACCAATAATGGGCCACCATAAATGTGGAAACTGTGTGGCATGTAACAGTACTATTGAAGGGACTGAGTTTAATCACAATAGGGTAAAGTGGAAACTTACCGACTTTACTAATTGTAAAACTAAAAATGTAATTTATGCCATATTATGTCCCTGCCAAAAAATTTACATTGGCAAAACATGTCAACAGGCAAACATTAGAATTACGCAACACAGGTCACAAATTAAAAAGGTGTTGACTGTGCCAATGGTTGATCATTTTCATGAAAAGTCTCATACTGAAAACAATTTTAAATGGACCATTCTTGCTACAATAAATGTGGCCAAAAGACAAATTGATTTAGAAGGTGCATTATTACAGAAAGAAGCATACTTAATAATGAAATGTAATAGTATAGCTTCAGGTTTGAACAGCATGAGTGAACTCAACAAAATATGAGACTGCAAACCCCATAATGCATTCCTGTGGTTCCCAAAAGAAAGTGAACTGTGATTGGTTGATCCAGCTGGAAACACCATCCAACTTTTATTTAGTAAGTGGGATGCGCAAAATGGCTGCCACAAATGAAGGAATTTTGTAACTGGGAGCTAGTTGAGAAAGACTCATGAGTACCTGGCTTTAAAACTGCATAAACAAACTGATACTGCTATGAACATTTCGGGATATGCAAATTGATTTGCATATCTTATTGCAGGAAAATGCGAGCGTTAAAGGCCCATGCGAAAAACGAAAAGCGGCGTCTTTCAGCTTTGACTGATGTAAAAGGTAGTTACATGTTACAACGTTACCGCGAAGTGAAACATTGTTGCAAGCTTCGCAAGTAAACTAAATCATCTTTTTCTGTAGAAACGAGGCGCCTGCAGCCACACAAAGACAGAGTAAAAGAGACTGGCTCAAGCTTGTTCAAATCAGGTACTCCCGCAATTCTTTCCTTTTTTATACTGATTTAAAGTACAATCAAGCGTGCTTTGAAATAAATAGAAAATAAACATGTTTACAGAAGAAAAGAAAAAGCACTGATGAGAGTCCTGTTGGAATATCAGGACTTGAAACGCGTCGGCATATCCCCTAAACGTTGAGGAATGGTGGTTTAATTCCACTTCGCAAATAAGGATTGAATGCCCTTGTAGCTCAAATTGAAAATAGTGATGTTTACCTTGGTTTAAAATTTAGCAGGATACCAATACGTAGATATCAGAAGAAAATTTAGAATTAGGGCAACAAGTTAGAAGTTGTTGTTGTCTATATGGTTGAATTTGAATATTGTTTATTCACAATTTTGAGTTGAACAGTTCTTGTGATATTGTTTAGTAAAGCACTATTTATTTAATGTAAATGTAAAATGTTTTTTATTAAGTGTCTTTTCTATGTGACTATGAAGTGACAATGTCTTCATTTTCCATGTGTTAATGTTTGAGAAATGAAAAACTAAAATATAAAGTAAAAGGTATAAATAAATATACCAGGATAAACATAAAGAAGAAGTGTTAATCCTTTAAACTAATAATTGTTTATGCTTGAAAAAGTCGAGGTATAGGCTTACCCCTAGTTGCTTCAGAATTTAACGGCCCTGCCTATCCCTTGTCCCGTGGGCCTAACTCCCCATAATTTTTGAAACCACTGGTCAGTTGGGCATAGAGCTGTGGGTGCGTTGTGAGAGGTGCTGCACCGCGTACGCCCTGTACTCTGTACAGTTCTACTGGAGGTGCACTTTCTATCGGCAGACGTCACACCTTTGGGCTGTGGAGTCGCGCAACATGGGCAAACCTAAAAAGAACCAGCCGCGCCTAACTTTTGAACTACGCAAAGGCGGCAAGCCTTCACAAAATGCTGACTCAGACTCGGAATTAGATGCGACATCACAGTGGCCTAACACATTGGAAAAGTCACTAGCTGCAATCCAGGCCAGTCTCCAGGCCATAGATGGGAAGATTGAAGCCCCAAATGGCCGAATGGACCACTTCTCCACGAAACTAGACAAACAGGCTGCGCGAATTGGGGGTGCTGACCAGCGCATTTCTGATGCGGAGGATGGCCTTCAGCAAGTGGCTGCGAAGGCGTCAGATATTACAAAGCTCCTAGCGGTTATTGAAGCAAAGAACGAGGACATCAAAGCGAGATCTAGGAGCAACAACATTCGCGTCTTGGGCCTGCCAGAGTCTACGAACGTGGGGGCGTCTAGAGGACTACATGGAGGAGATGATCCGTGAAATCTGCGGAGATGGCGAACTGTCGCCCCTGTTCGCTGTGGCGAGGGCCCATCGCTCGCTGGCGGCCGGCTCGCCCCCAGGAGCCGCACCGAGACCTGTCATCGCTCGGCTGCTCAATTTCAGGGACTGTGACACTGTTCTCCGTGTGACTCGGCAAAAAGGCACAATAACGTACCAGAACAATGTGTTATCCTTTTATCCGGATTTTACTGCTACCGTACAGGCGGCCCGGAAGGAATTTCAGGGCGTCAAGAAGGTTCTGATTAAGGAACAGAATCCCTACGCTATGCTCTACCTGGCTAGGTTGCGCATTGGGGACGCTGACAAGGGTAAAATCTTCACAAATCCCAAGCTCGCGATGGATTACGCTAAATCCCTGCGAAGACGACGGAAGTCTCCAGACCGCATGTCTGACATCGATGAATGAACAGTACGAGGCTTAAGTGTGGTGTGCCGGGGCCCTTGGGTCCGCAGGACGTTTCTGCCTGGGGGATTCAAACATGAACCTTGGTGTCACAATTCATGATTCTGTTATGAACACGGATTTGGTACTCCATGGGTGGAGGTCCCTACTATCAGATAAAAGGTCATGTCCAGCTGGTGGGTCGTCAGATCAGATGGATGGGGGAAATGCGCCCTTTTTGATTACTGGGAGTGGACTGTGCCGCTACGTCCCCCGATGGGTATTCCCCTTTTGCTACAATGTTTGCTATTGTGTTTGCTGGGGGGGGTGTTACAAATGGGGTATGTCTGTAGCAATTTGGGGATGCTGAAGTGGGTGGGGGGTGGTGGGGATTGTTTAGTTCTGATGAGCCTGAGGTAAGTAATAGGAGATCTATTGTTACTTTGATGTGGTTTATATATGTGTCTACATGTCTCAGTGGGCTCCACACCATCAGTCATATTGGTTGCTATCAAGACGAAAGGCGAGCGCTATAAGTGTATAACTTGGAATGTCCGAGGGTTGAACACGCCTAAGAAGACAAGGCAGGTGCTGCGCAGTTAGATAGACAATGTACGGATCACGCTGTTGCAGGAGACCCATTTGTGTACCTCCACAGAGGGTGGGGTGGCGGGCAGGTGGGCGTCTTACAGCCTGGCCTCTTCTTACTCATCATACGCGCACGGGGTCCTTATTCTCATTAAGAGGGGTGTTCCGTTTAAGCCTATACAAAAATGTGTGGATGATGAGGGTTGCTGGGCTATGGTACACGGCAAACTGGGGATGACATTAGTGACAATAGTCTGCATATATGGCCCTGTGGTGGAAGAGCCGGCGTCCTTCTTACAGTTGATAATGTCTTGCGCACCTGGCCGGAAGTGGCGCTCCTTTGTGGGGGTGATATCAATACACATCTTAACCCACAGGAGGATAAATTTAATCCAGCTAGGGTGTGCATGGTCAGAGTTGCGCAGTGCATACGGGATGCTATGGTGGAGATGGGTCTTGTAGATGCTTGGCGGCTGCACAACATGGGGATTCTGGAGGGCACTCACATCACCCCTGTGTTTAATGGTTGGTCCCGACTTGATTATTGGCTACTTAACGGTGAGGCGAATGGGTGGGTGGAGAAGGTCTATACACTTCCGAGATCCCTGTCCGATCACAATCCTGTTGTTCTCGAGATGTTTGTCCCTGCCAACCTACGCAGACCATTCACGTGGCGTTTTCAAGCCTACGCTCTCTTGGACCCGGTCTATGCTGAGACCATCAGGAATTCTATCATACAGTATTTTGAGTTAAATACAGGATCCGTAGAGAGTCAGGCGACCCTGTGGGTAGCCTTTAAGGCAACGATACAGGGGGGTGTGCATAAGCACTTCTGCGGGAATACTCAGAGAGCAACTTCGTCGGGTGGAGGAGCGGTTGCGAGATGTAGAGGCCCAATGCACCATCCGCTGAGTCGTTGGCTCAAATTTATGAGCACGTTGAGGAATTCAACACACTAGCATCCACGGAAGTGAAATACTTATCCAAAAGGTATGTGGCTAGAGCATATGGCGAGGGCGGCAGACCGGGCAAGGTATTAGCTGACAGACTGCGGGACAGGGCTGATAGTCACCCGATTGACCATATAGTAGATACAAATGGAGAAGCCCACTATTCACACAACAGTATAGTAGAACAATTCAGTTCATTCTATGCTGATATATACATGTCCCGAGGAGGCATGCCTGAGTCGGCTATGAATGAATACCTTGACGATACAGCCTGTGCGTGGCTATCAGATGTGCACAGAAAGTATCTGAGTTTGCCCATTGAGAAAGAGGATGTCAAAGAGGCAATTCTTTCTCTGCCGAACAATAAGGCTCCGGGGCCGGATGGCCTCACAGCGGAGTTTTTTAAGGCATACTCGGATCTCCTGGTGCCGCATATGTTGGAAATGTATGCGGAGGCCCAAGAGACAGGTTATCTCCCTCCATCCCTAAGACAGGCCTTACTCATTACCCTATTGAAAAAAGATAAGCCTCCAGCGCGGTGCGACTCCCATCGCCCGTTATCTCTGATAAATTTGGATGCGAAGATACTAGCAAGGAGTTTAGCCCCTAAATTGCAGCCTTTAATGTCACTGCGGGTGTTGCCGGATCAATCCGGGTTTATTCCTGAGCGATCCACCTCTTTTAATCTACGCACGATATTCGCCATGTTCCATGTGCTCAATCCTGATCTGCCGGCTGTGGCTGTTCTTTTAGATGCTGGCAAAGCATTGGATTCAATAGAGTGGAAATACATGGTGTATATTCTTCACAGGATGGGATTCCCCCGTCTTTATCTGCTGGATTCAGGTCCTATACACGGATGTATCCGAGAGGGTTAGGGTGGGTGGGCTAACGTCTGAGACCTTTAGCATAGAACGTGGCACTCGGCAGGGCTGACCCCTTTCCTGTTTGCCATAGTTTTGGAACCACTGGCATGTAAAATTCGGCAAACACATAGGGCATAGTTGAACTTCCTTAGCTGTCCGGTTGGAATTTCTCTTTATGCAGACGATATGGTCCTTTATGTCCGCGTACCACAATGCTACTTATCGCCTATCCTGCGTGAAAACATAACATTTGTTCTCTTCTCCGATCTGCAAATCAACTGGGAGAAATCGGTTCTCATCCCCCTGACGTATGCTACTGTCTCGCCCCAGGTGGAATATCCCCTTATATGGTCATTAGAACCCGTCAAGTATTTAGGGGTCTGGCTCCATCGTGATCCCGAGGTCGTTATCAGGGAGAATTATGGCCGTGCATATACAGAGCTGGTGCAGCAGATTGACCGCTGGTGTTATCTGCCTCTCTCCTTGGCGGACCTTATAGTGGTGATCAAAATGATTATACTTCCCAAATTTTTATACTTGTTCTGTAATATCCCGATTAAACTATCCAAGCATTTTTTTAAAACAATCCAGACCCAACTGCTGAGGCTCGTGTGGGCGAACAAACAGCCGAGGATTGGTTGGCATAAGTTGACGCTGGCATTTGAGAAAGGTGGTTTCAATGCTCCAGACCTTTATGCGTACTACCTGTGTGGGCAAGCCCAACATGCATACTTCTTGTTCCGGGCACATGACTTCATCCAACATGCAGCAGTGGAGGAAGGCGATGCACATCCTGTACACTTGAAAGGTATTATTACGCACACCTGCAGACACACACCCAAAGAGGAGATAAACACGATAGACACCACTATCTCTGCGTGGCAGGAGATTAGGAGATAGGCTCATAAACTTCCTTTGTACGTGCCTGCAGTGCCTATAGAGGGGCACTCTGCTCTGTCGGTGGCTGGAGAGAGGGGCCCCATCACGGCCCATAGAGAGGCTGGGCTTACTCTGATGGGTGATTTGTACGTTGGTGGTAAATATATCTCAGAGGACGAACTGAGCTACATACAAAATCCCACTCCACTCTTTCGATACACCAGCCACAGACTCAGACGGGCAATGAGGGACCATTACACGTGGTTCCCTGATGAGCCGGAAGTCTTACAGGCATTACAGCTGATAATAGTTGGCCCCTCTAGAAAGAAGCTGCTCACCAGATTATATAGGGCAGTGCAGGAGGAGACGGTTCGGGGGTTGGGCAACAGCATGGGACGCTGGAATGAAGTGTTAGATCCCCCGATTACTGCCGCAGTGTGGGAACAAATCTGTATGCTCACAGGGGGGGTTGACGTCTAATAGCAACCTACGAATTATACATCTGAAGTTCCTTCACCAGGTATACCACACTCCTCATAAGTTGCATAAGCTTGGGCTTAGAGACTCTGACTGTTGTAGGAGGTGTGGTCAGGGTAGGACTGATTTTCTCCATCTTGCATTTCAGTGCGGGCCAGTATATCACTACTGGGAAGGGGGTGTCACTCTACTACACACCATGACTGGTCAGGAGATTAGTTGCACACCACTAGAATGTCTATTGAGCTATGTGCCTGGATTGAGGGCGGCTGTGGGCAGGTTTGTAAGGGTGGCACTGGTGCTGGCAAAGAGGCGGGTGCTGCTCACATGGAACGGGTGATTGTGCCCGAAAGTAGATCTGTGGCTAAAGGACATGGTGTACTGCCGGATGCAACTAGACCAATACGCTGAGGAGCTTCCGGTGTCCTCTAGGCCTAAGGATATTTGGGCCCCACTGAGGAAGTTTCTGGTGGCTCAGAGTGAACAGGGAGTTGAGTAAATACTGCGGAGCGAGCACCTCCTGGACTTTTAATGGTCTCGGACACATGAAGTAAATGGTGGGGCGAGGTGAACATGTAGACATGAATGTGGAATATTGAACTTAAGCAAGTACCTGATTGTTATTTTTATTTCTCCTCTTGATGTAACCGATCACTGAACTCTGCTCTGATGTTTCTTTTTTGTTCCTGTTTTTTTCCCATTTCCTTGTGTTCGGCACTATGACATGATATTGTATTGTTAGATGCTGTATATGCTATGTGCCATTGTAACACTGCATCAATAAAATTAAAAAAATAAAAATAAAAAAAGCACCTCATGGGTTATTTCTTTTGTAAAATTTGCATACCGATATTACAATTTTTCTATACTGAGGTTCACAAAGCAGGTAATAGGGATTATTAAAACCTCTTACTAATACCAATATTTAGCTGCTGACAAAAAAAAATGCAAACCATTTAGTGTTGATGTTTCCCGAGCGTACAAGCAATTTCTTAAAACGTTGCCACAAAGTCAGCAATCCAATTCTACTCTGAGGCACGACAAAAGCTAAACTGCCACTTTCCCATCACATTGTTTAGGTCTTGCCTAATGTTGCAGTGCATGCGCTGCTCGCTCGGTGTGACATATTCTGAAAGAGGAGATTTCAGAAGGGGACTTGAAGCCCCGCCCATCATTTTCATTGGTTCGTGTCAGCGTTTATGCTAAACGCTGCCTTCCCATTGAAAATTATGCTTTTTGGCCAGTGCCCTTTTTCCCTTTCCTCCGGCCCATCCGGACTGGCTCGTCTGCTTCACGGCTGTCATGAAGCAATTTCTTATCTTAACATCAGCTGCGTGTTTATTTTTGCATTTGCATTGCGCTTTCACTTCCAGTGAAAGCGCAATGCAAATATAAACAAGTGTCTGCCTTCCCGCAATGGCGATCGCTTGTTTTGTTAGTAATGCGCTTTCTTCCAAGGAAGGTGCTTTGCTTTTTCCACGGAAGGTTCAAGGCCTCTGTAATGTTTATCGCCCATTTCCCGTGTACTGAGCAGTGCCCAGTCTGTCCAGACCAGCATTTCTTGTCTGTGGAACGCACTGCCTATTGTTGAGGCACATCCTGGCCTCCAAAGATAAACGGCCCAGCCCCGACCCTCTCTCACCTTCGCTCACCCCATGATGGCCAATCAATCACCACAGCGGGAAACGAGCTGTAACACAGCAGAACTGAACTGCGTTTAATATTCATGGTCCAACAGCTTCCGATATATGTTTTGTCAGCTGTATTAAAACACGCCCTTAGCAAATTCGCCGTCCTTTGTTTGTCAGTTTGTTTAGTGTCGGTCCAGAAAGCTGCTGTGCCCGTTACGTTACAGGTTGCTGGGCATCTTGAAACAGTTTGTTTTGACTGAATAGTCCCAGAATAATTTCGAAAAAGTCGCCTTCACTTTTGCTCCGCATCCATTGAAGCGGATCCTACGGTTTCTTCTGTCTATTATGGCTGGCACAACCAGCTTGTGGCCCCGGAAAATAATTTGTTTCATGTATGTGGGGTTCAAAAAGTCAGAAAATCTGTGTTTTAATTTTTCTTTTAAATGTTGTGACCTTTGCACTGGAAACGGCTTGCTGGCACTAAGAACTTAACAGCTTCCGAGGAGTCTAGACTACTCTTAAATGAAATGCGCTTACCCACTCTCTCTGAGACTGACGCGAAGGAATTAGAGGCAGACCTCACAACAGAGGAGATTGGCAATGCATTGTTCACCATAAAGTCAGGTAAAGCTATGGGCCCCAACGGTGTCCCTATTGAATTTCTGAAGGGCATGGCGGGTGAAATTCTCCCACACCTGAGGGCAATGTTCGAGGAGAGCCGCGATGCCGGATGCCTGCCGCTAGACCAGCGGTTGGCATCAATAGTTGTTATTCACAAACCTAATCAACCAGCTACTAATTGCGGCTCTTATAGGCCGATTTCCCTCATTAACTCTGAGGTGAAGATTCTGGCGAAACTCCTCGCCACCAGACTCATGACAGTCCTCCCCTCCTTAATTCACGAGGACCAGCCGGGATTCCTCCCAGGCCGTAACACGTCGCTTAATCTCCGTAGGGTTCACAACGTTATGAGTAGAATACCATATCTCCAAGAAGACGCAGCTATCCTTTCCCTCGACGCCACACTCGCCTTCGACTCCATAGAATGGTCTTACCTTTTCGAGGTCTTACTCCGTTATGGCTTCGGTCCCAAATTTATTCAATGGGTCCGATTACTCTATACTGATCTCACTATACGCAGACGACATTCTCGTCTATATCTCTTCCCCCAAATCCTCTATTAATAGTCTACTGCACGTCATCACCAATTTTGGCAAATATTCAGGCTTCTCCATCAATTGGTCCAAATCGGTGCTGTACGGACTACATGGCCCATTCCCTCCTCTCCCGAGGGGATATTCGATTGATGTGGCCCAGGATGGTTTCAAGTACCTCGGCATCTTTGTCACCCCAGACCCCAAAATCTTCTATGACCGTAACCTAAAGAGCCCGCTACAAAGACTCCCTAACGACATATATTTTGGAGATCACTGCCTTTGTCTCTCCCAGGCAGAGCAGCCCTTTTTAAAATGCTTGCACTTCCTTGCTTTTTGTATGCCTTGCAGAATTGCCCATTTCCCATTGCCGACTCCTATTTTAATGCACTGGAGGGAGACCTCCGCCTCCTCCTATGGGACGGCGGCTCTCCCCGCATTGCTCTTCTCTCGCTTACGCAGGGGTGGTTTGATGGTGGTATTGCCTTGCCAAATATTCGACTTTATTATTGGGCATCTCAATTGACTGCCACCAACTCTTGGCTATATGGTCCACCAACAAACCCTGCTTTCCACCTTGAACGGTATCAGACGGGCCGTGAGGGCTACCTAGGTGCCTTATATGGTAAGCCTCGCTACATAGGCCCGATGTCCCAAACGCTAGCAACCTGGGGCCGAGCGAATAAGCGCCTCGGCTGGTCTGACACTCTCACGTTATCCACTCCGCTCTGGGCCTCACATACGTTAGGCTCCCTCTGCCATTATCAGGGCTTTGACAAGTGGGACATGATCGGCATCTCTACCCTGGGAGACATGATTCATAAGGGCAAACTGCTGACATTCGTAGAACTCCAGAAGAAATATGATTTAACCCATTCTGAGGCCTTCCGCTACCTCCAAATCAAACATGCCATACTCACTAATGTCCCAGATCTCTCTTCTCTTCCACAATCCTCGCCTCTTTAGGATAGACTATTATCAGAACCCCTTCAGGCCAAGGCGATATCCTATACCTACCGCAAACTATGCAATAACATGCCTAACACCTTCCAACTCCTGAGAGACAAATGGCAAGGCGACATTGGGGCCATGAAGGATGCTGAATGGCAGACGGCACTGATGTCCCCGCGCGAGTCGGCTATCAATCACAGATTTAGGCTTATACAATTAAAGATATTACACAGAACATACATGTCTGCTCCCCTCCTAGCCAAAATTGGTAGGCGCGCAACCGATCTCTGTCTTCGTAACTGTGGGCATGTTGGCACTTTCTACCACACTATCTGGGACTGCCCGATGATCCAAGACCTGTGGGAGCGAGCGACCTGTAAGATGTCTGATGCACTAGGAAAACCTGTCCCTCTGTCTCCCAAAAGCGGACTCCTTAATGTGTGGGACCCCACAGATCTCACTGCGCTGGAACGACAATGGGCGGCTCTGGGCTTTCTCTTATTAAAACGTGAAATAGAAATGCAATGGGGCTCGCCAAATAAACCGCTCTTGATCAGATGGGTCGCTGCAATGGATACATGTATGTTGTCTGAAAAAACTGTATACAAGGTCAGGGGGTGTCCTGGAACTTGGGATAAGAAATGGGGTCACTGGAATGTATATAGAGGCGAACTTTGTAATTCCCCTACAACTGAAATGGCGATGACCAGGATTGGTCCTCCCCGAACTCGAACTTGTAATGCACCGCTGTAATGTATGCCTTCTATGTCAATTTTTGTACTTCATGACTGCCAACTGATCACTTACTCTGCTTTTGTGCAATAAAATATTTTAAATAAAAAAAAGAACTTAACAGCGATCATGGCGACACAGCTCAACTTTTAATTGCTAGAAACTGAGTTCATTTAATTTGTACCTTAACAGAAGCACAGAGATAGCGTGATAGCGCCCAAGGGTAACACGAAAGTGTGGGGAAGATGTGTGTGTGTGTGGGGGGGTTATGTAAGTACGAGGCACATTGTGATACTTGCTTGGGCGCACTGCACCAGGGACTTCCAGATGCACTTTCTGACACTACGTCAGTGCACACCCAGGACATGGGGTCACAGCTCTACATGTTCAACAGATGACAGTGGGGTTTCTCTCCCGGGGCTTTGCTGAGCTTTCCCTTTCTGCCTCTCTGTCCTCTGCCTCTCTTCCCGTCATGCCTCCTGTCTCTGACCCCGCTTGCTCTTCTCTCTCTGCCCTGCAGATGGCGCCCCTCTGAGTGAGCTCTCTTGTTGGATTTTAGAAGTCATGTGTGTGCATGGTTTAGGTCTCCGTGCCTCGCCCCTTTGTGTACAGTCCTCTTCCTTCCGAGACTGCTTTGCTGGTATGGCGTTTGAGCCAAGGCTGGGTGCGCTCACTTTTCATAGACAAATGAATCGTCCTTTTCTCAGTGAAGGGGCCAGTATAAGGGCACCAAAAAGAAAGGCCTTTGAGCAGGTTAGCAAGGGGGGAGACCTCCAGATCAGGCAGCTATAGTCTGTCCCCAGAGGGGCATTAGATTAATGTGATATAAAATAAAAAACATTAATAACAGCCAGTACCATTTACAATACAAAACTCACATTAGTACAAATGCAATGCAAAAGATTTCGCAATGACAACAAAGTGAGTTATTGCCATTTTGCATTACACCATTTGATTAATGCTTCACAAAAAAAAAAACAATGACATTTACAATGCCAATAGCTCAAAATAATGTAATTGCGAGACCTATTGCATTGTAAATGCTTGTTTTCAAGAAGGACCTCAAGTTGTGAATTGATGACTTTTAGGACTTACATTTGACAGAAATGACATGACATTGGCCTCTAACTTGTTGGGTTAAGGTGATCAAATGAGTTTTTTACTTGTTAACTGACAGTTTATTTAGCATTACAGGACTAATGACTGCTTTAGGCGCCTAATAATCAGGTCATACAGTGAAGAAACAGAAAGGAGAGGAGGTGGAAAAAAGATACTACACCCACTCAAGCTTGGCATTTCGACGCAGATTTGCTGGTCACCAGAGTTCAAGGTTGACACAAATCTTATGACCGTTAAGCATCTATCTCATTGTATTCTGCTAATATGAAAATAGCACTCACCATCAAAACTAACATATTCTTACACCCCTGTTCACAAGCTGTCTTGGTCTGCTGTCTTGTCCTGATGAAGAGAGCCATTAGTTAGGCCTGTAACCTCAACATTGCTGATACTCTGTTTGCACCTGTCACCTACTTCATAGACGCAACTGTGATCTTTTGTTAGTCCCTTGATTAATCTGTTACTATTCCCCAAGAATGTCGCAAGATTAGAAAACTCCAGCTTAAATCTTGGCACACATTTTGTTTGCCGGGATTCATCTACCATACATTTCAACTCAAAGCATACTTTCCAAGAAGGTTCCAGAGAAAGAGTGAGCCTATCCCGAGTCTCAAAAGGCACCCAAGACCAACCGAACATCTGTGAAAGACAACCCATGGAAGCAGGGTCAGGAACCAAAGTGAACCACAGGCCAAAAGAATCGACAAGGGAACCTTGAGCACTGGATAAAAGTCAAGATAATTGCTAGCTTTGCACTAGTACTTAAAAACCAAAGATAGATAGTAAGAGGTAGGACTATTTGGGGATAGCAATGGATTTCAATCTGAGTCTTACTTAGTATTCTTGAATCCAGGAACTATGTCTAGGTGCACAGAATAGAAGAAAAGTCCAGATCCTGTAAATAAGGGTGTTTTACTTGTGCTTGCAAGGTAAGAAGCCCAGTGAGATAACACTGTTTACTAAGAAAGCAAGTAAGATGCCATGACTTCCCTACTGGTTCTAAGTAAAACTCCCAGTTATCATTTGGAGACTGGCCCAGTTTTTTGGGAAATAACGTAAAGCAGAAATACCTCAAGAGCCTAAGGAGGAAGAATGAAAACCAAACAGTTATCTCACTAGTAGCTGCACACCTACTGTAACTGGTATGAGAGTGAGCATAAGCATCTATGGTAAAATGACAATTATAGTTATAGTTTTTTGTTTTATATTAGTTTGGACTGATGCACTTCTAAATGAGACACGGTACAATAAAACCACAGCAGTATTGCAATGATGACATAATTCCACAGAACTGTGTTTGAAGACCACATGATTCCATATTGTGAGGAATAGTGGGGCAAATGCCATGCCACAAAGTACAGATAAAGTCCAAGTATTTCAAGCTTTATGGTTTAAAATTCATGAGGAAGCTTTTCCCCTTTCGCTTTTTTTTAAGCTAATATGATTCAGCAAGAAGCTGTGTCCTACGTTATGATACAGCCTAACTACTTACATATCAACTTGAAAATGTTATGGTATCGTAAGAAATACTTGGCAGTCGCCTGAAGGCTCTAACTCGGTTTCATCATATCATATACATAATCCGTACAGAGACCAAATGAGCAGTAGCTTGCTGTAGAGATCAAAATATATATCATTTCAACAACCTAAGTCCTTCAATACTGAGGCCAAGCATGTGATCTACACTTTATGACATTTTAAAGGAGATTTATGCATTAGGCAGTGATTTAATTCAGTTGAAAGAAAAACTTCTCTCTAAAACTAAAGATGTGGGTCCCGTGCTCTCCATGCCACTGGGCTCAAGCTATACTGGCTGAAAGCCCGAAACCGGTCCTAGGATGCTTGTTTCCAGTCCAGGGAAAACCTGGCCTGGCAGTTCGGGCTGGACTGTTCCCAATGGGCGCAGGGTCAAGACGGATTTGCATATGGCTGGGTCCAAACTGGAATAGCATGGTGAGCAAAAAAACGATGGATTTAGGCCCAGATCTCTGTACTGAGGTGAATGTATGACATTGTTCTGCATTCTGTCAAGTCAATTGTTGTTTTTGCATTTGTCACCCAGAGTGGGACGGGTATGCCCAGACGTGGGTCCCGTGCTCTTCATGCCACTGGAGTCAATCTATCCTGGCTGATGAGATTTACGAATTAGGCAGTGGTTTAATTCAATTGAAAGAAAAACTTCCCTCTAAAACTGGGAGGAAAGTGTAGATAGCCAGCTGATCCAATAAGATTACATGTTGCACACAAATACTATTGACAGAGATGATAAGTGAAGTGAGGCATAGCCAGCTCTACCCAGAATAATAATTACTTTATTGAAAGTGTTAAACACAGAGGGGTGCTCCAAGAATTGTTCAAGTCAATGGGAACAGAGGAATGACATTTGACTACACTATTAATTACTTGAACCGGCTCAGAAGTATAACCCTTAAAGAACAATGATGGGTAAGTGTCTCATTTTGGAAATGCTGTTTTCAGAGAACAGATATAAAAGAAACGAGGAGAAGTTAACAAACAGCTGCTTTGTTGGTGATGTTCCTGAGTACCCATAATGATGGTATGGGGACAGCGCCAAACAACTGGTTGGATGCTGGAAAAAATATGATTTTTTCATGTGTACAATATAGACTCCCAAGACAGGTTTACAATGAAGGATCTATGTGATATATCGACGATGGATGCCATTACAGCATTGCTTAGAATCACCTATTTTATACACAAATAGCTGGTCGAGAGTCTGGTGAAACAAAGTGCTTTTCTGTGCATTGATCGAATTGTGACATTTTCTTCCATGAATGACGTAAATATGAACTGAGTCAGATGTTCTAAGAAATTAAATGAATACGCTTATATTTACAAATGCTAGTTTGTTAACCTTCAAAAACCAATGGAAATTGAATGAGAAATTGATCCACAAAGTTGGAAAAATCGAAGTGAAAAACAGGCATGATTGACAAAAGCCTGAAAAATAGGACAATGTGCTGATCTTGAGTTTCAATTCCGGAGAATGGTAAAACAAAACCTAGCACTTAAAAAGCAAAGAAGCTGAAAATGCACCCACCACCAGACAGTTTCCAGGTCTGTGCTGCAAGTTGTGTGCCGAGGCAGTACTCAAAACACAGCGAATGCTGAGCTGAATTAGAAAGGCACAAAAGGAAACAGGATGTTGATTCTACTGGTAATGTAATGTATGAAATTACAACACTCTCAGCCAACACTAGCCTAAGTTCGAACTACCCAAGTTACCTAATAGAGTTCTTTTGTAAATAGCCTTCGTATTTATCTGCTTTCTTGGTTATATTGGTTCTTATTGCAATGTTTGTGATCAAGTATTTTTGTATACTGTAACTCCTCACATTCCTGTAAAGCGCTCTGATACCTCTGGGTCTAGCCAGCGCTATAGAACACCTTTAAAATAAATAAAATAGGGGGGCGTGGCCAAGATGGCGGGGTGAGCGGTCGGACGACTCCGGAGCTCCTGCCGACGGCCCTTTACAGCACCGACCCTCGGGTCGTTTCAGCACCAGTCACCCCGTGCATGGGTGGCAGAACTGCCCGGGCTCCCTGTGGACTGCTTTCCAGACCGGAAGGAGCGGTGGCGGTGGGGGTCGGCGGCGGGTCGGAGCAGCAGCCCCGCCAACAGAGAGAGGTGCTCCTAAGTACCGACGAGGTGGTCTGGGCAACCCGGGTGACGGCGGACATCTGCGGTGTGGGGCTGGAGGGCTGGTGTCCGACGGCCCACAGTGACTGTGGCCTGTAGTGGAGCCGATGTGACGGAACAAGCCGTCATCTTGTGGGGACGGGGCCCTCTTGGTCCAGAGGTGTGCCAGAGGAGCGCGTCGGAGACCCTGGGACCGGCGGCCAGATTTGCGGCGGCGGAAGGTGGACTGCCTGGCTCAGCTCTCCTGCCCACGAGCGAAGTGATGGAGGTGAGGGTCTGAGCCGCCGGATGGCAGAGCGAGGCCACACAGCCAAGTGTCGCGCTTGGTACGTGTGACTGCCTAGCCTGCTGCTGTCAGCGCCTGGAGGTCAGGACAGCGGTCTTTTCCACGCGGAGCAGTGAGAGACGGCGGTCAGAGAAGCGGGCACAGCGAGGACGGCACATCCGCTGAGTGGCTGCGGGAGCGGCGCTGGACTCCCATTTTGGATCGCTGGACGGCCCGGTTTGCAGGCCCTGGCGGATGATACTGCGGCGGAGTTATGAGGCCCCCTGGTGAGCTGGTGAAGATGGATAGGCTCGGCTGGAGCATCGACGATAGCCCCATGGAGCAGCAGTGACACGTTTGAACAGCTTGGGCCCACCATCTAGGGAGCTGCGGACGAGTCAGAGGCCCCCCCAAGGTGTGGAGCGGGAGCCGGTAAGAGGGTGATTGGTTGGCCTCTCCGGACCCGCGTTGGCCTGAGCCGGGTGCCTGATCAGATGCTTCCTACGGACCTGGGGTGAGACTCTGGATTTTGGGGGCAGTACTGTGCTATTTGGCTCGGTAAGGGTTGCACTGGCCCTCGAGGGTGTCTGCATCTCAACATTGCAGCAGAAGGGGTCTCAGTCGGCCGCGGGGAGACCCTCTAGGTAGAGCGTGTTGCAGCTTTGTTCGGTGGCTCAGTTTGGCCCGCGAGTGGTTCTCTGTGGAGTGGCGATCTGAGGGGACAGGACGCCTGAGAAATGCTGTATGCTGGTGTCGGGAAGACCTGCCACGAGATTTTTATGCTGGCCTTCTCCAAGCTCTGAGGGGGGGGGGTTATGGGTAGCATGTGCTTCAGCTTTAGTTGCAAGAGTCAACCCCTGCCACGAGTCGGCGACGGCCGGATAGCTTGGTCTTGGCCCACCGGTAGTCAGGAGGTTTCCCTGGACTTGTTGTGTTGGAGCGGGCCGGAGGTGCCCCTGGCCAGGGAGCGGGGGTGGTATTTGGCGTAGGAGATGTCCACCTCCAGAGGGCGTAGAGACAAAAGGGTGAAGGACTTTTTCGCTAAGTTCCAGGCGAGCCAGCAGCCCAACGCCATGACCTCCACCTCGACGCCAGGCCCCTCGGCGCAGGATAAGGGATCGGAACCCATCACTAAAGCCTTCCTTGAGTCGCTGTTCATGTCCTTATGATAAGATATCCACACCCTGAGGGAAGAGTTCGCAGGAGAAATTAGGGAGGTCCACAGAGATGTAGATGGAATTGGCGAACGGGTGGCCGAACTTGAGTGCAAGAGCGACGGAAAGGACACGGAAATAGCGTTCTTAAAACAAGAACTTATACGGGTCCATGACCAGCAGGTGGATCATCAGCCTCACCTTGAGGATTTAGAGAACCGTTCCGGACGACACAATGTCAGGGTTCGGAATGTGCAGCTGACAGATTAGACAAAGGACCTGTTCAGCTTCACAGGAGAGCTTTTCAATCACATTTTGGGTTGGCCGCTGGAGTCGGAGCTTCGCCTTGACAGGGCTCACAGGGTGGGCCCCCCGCTGGCCCTTCCGGCGCCTCTGCCTGACATACTGGTCTGAGTGCAAGATTTTTGCACTAAAGAAGAGATCCTCCAGAAAGCCAGACAGATGCACCCACGGTCCTTCCAAGGCCAATCGCCAGTCCCTGTCCAAGACTTTTTAAAAAAAATGATTTTATTAGGTTTTAGTTGGATCAAACTACAGATATCACATTGTCATGGTATTGTTCGCTGGTTTGTGGTAGTTACAACAGCTGATCAACTACACATATGAATGCATCAGTGGCACAGTAACTCTTACAGTGAACTGCCATACATAGACATTATAGAAACGCATGTTATACCTGTGCCAGTATGTTATATGACGTAATGAGATTTCTCTATTTCTAAACTAACCCCTTTAACTCCCCCCACCCCCAACTTTTCGATCACAGTTCCTGAGCTGTAACACATCGGTAGAACCATTGTTATCATTACAGTAACTTGTATCTCTTGTATGCATACATACAACTTCTCATTTAGCGCACCTGAGTTCAAGGCAT
Organism: Lissotriton helveticus; assembly: GCF_964261635.1. Classification (NCBI taxonomy): domain Eukaryota; kingdom Metazoa; phylum Chordata; class Amphibia; order Caudata; family Salamandridae; genus Lissotriton; species Lissotriton helveticus. The sequence continues at coordinate 1,270,726,336 of NC_136063.1, forward strand.
GGGCAAAACATGTTACATCATTATGTAAACTTGTCAGTCAGCCTGGTCTATATCGGCTGTTTTCAACCCCTCCAACATAGCCTCCCATTCTAGCGATATTGGTACCTTACGTAACCCTCTTACTTCTCCTCTTCGCAGTGCTGCACCTTCTGCAGTACTCCATCGTATCACCTCTGTACACCAGTGCGATATAGTGGGGGGTTTGCTCGACTTCCAGTGCATAGTGAGGGTTCTAATAGCTAGTATTAATGCAAGGTCTATGAAATGGTATTGAACCTTGTATTTTAATAAATGTTTGTGCAAACCCAAGATGCATTCTTCCACAGTATCGTGGATCTCGTGTTGTGTTGCTGTCCCTGTTATCCTTCTAATCGTGTCCCAGTATCCCCTTATGACCGGACATACCCTTATCTTGTGCAACAAGTCTGCCCCTTCCGTCAGACACCGCGGGCAGACATGCTCTGTTTGAGGGAACATTCTATCCAATCTACTCGGGGACAAGTAAGCAGGATGCAGTACCATTGTTTGGATAAATTTGAATTTGGAGTTTCTCGATAACTTTCTGGGATGTTCTACTATGGCTGTCCATTCCTTGTCTGACATATTTCTACCTATATCCTCCGACCAAGAAATTTTCAGTACTTCCAATGGTATCCTCGTGTGGGCGCTAATGCCAGTGTACAGCCAACGAACCAAGTGTCTACCTCTCCCCGTATAGTGCACCATCTTCACTAGCTCATTGCTGGAGGGTTCCCTCCTCTGCGGTGCCTAGTGTTTTTTCACATATTATAACAGTGCAGCTTGTAGTAAGTACAGGTGGGCCAAGGCACCCGTTACATGTACAAAGGCGTCGTGGTCCAGGAGTGTCTCATTTCTAAATAAGTCTCTCACTGTGCTGATACCCGCTTCCGCCCAGGGTGCTAGTCTGCGCGTGGTGAGTATGCCGCTCGCAAGCGGGATTCCCAGCAATGGAATATTGCTTGTGTATGCAGGGGATGCATTCGTGTCAGTCCTGTTCCAAGACTTGTCGGCTCTCACGTTGCAAAAGCGCAGAACCTTTAAGCCGGTCACGACTCACCTGCAACAGCGCGCCAATTCTTACAGCTGGGGCTACCCGTTGCGCCTGTTTTTTAAACTGGACAATAAGCTCTACCAACTGCGCTCAGTGTCGGAAGCTTGCCGGCTGCTGGGCATTGATCCACCTGCTGAGGAGGAGGAGGGGATGCATCCCGCTGCTACCGAGGATGCTTCTGGGGCCCCAGTGGCGGCTACAACGCAGACAGCGACGGGTAAAGAAACCCCCTGTGGTGGAGATTGTGGAGGGTTGGCAGGCGACGGTAGAGGCAGCCGCATCGGACAGAAATCCCTCACCAACTGGCTGACTTTCATGTTCTTCCGACTGTTTATCTGCCATGTTTTTCTGGGCCGTGGGCGGGGGGAGGGGGGTCTGCTTGGAGTTCGTTGAATTTCCCTACTCAGTTTTTCTTCCAATTATCTTGGGATAATGGACATTGAGATTGTGCTCGCTTGGCTTCTTATTTGGGGGGGTATTTTTCTTTCCTTTTTTGGGGCGACAGGTTGGGGAGGAGGGTTGGGGTGTTCCATGTCCACCGGGTGTCTGGGGTCGTGCCTGGGCTCAGATGTGTGTCCACTATGGCAGCGAGATGTTCAGGGACCGATTCATCCCCCTACGGATGGTCCTCTTTTGCCTTCTTGTTCTTGACCGATTGAATGCCACCTGTAGAACTTAAAGTCCTTACGTTGAATGTGAGGGGGCTAAATAACCCAGTGAAGCGCAAGGCGGTCCTCTCCCTTCTGGAGCACTTCCAGGCAGATATCTGCCTCCTACAGGAGATGCACCTCTTACAGAGGGACTGTCATTGTCTCCGGTCCCGGAAATTCCCAACACAGTTCTTTTCTTCTAATGCTACAAAAACGGCATGGGTCGCAATCCTGGTGGCCCAGTGCTTCAAGGGTAGGGTGCTGCATAAAAGGGCAGAGATCACGGGACGGGTGTTGACCTACAGGTTTTCCCTGGGTGCCTCGACGTTCACGATTGGGTCTGTTTATGCCCCCAATGAGGGCCAGGAGAGATTTTTTCACTTAGCCATTACTGAAGCCTCCAACACTGCCGACCGTCATGTCTTGCTGGGGGGGATCTCAACTTAGTTTTCGATAACGCACTGGATAGGTCGTGTCCCCGCACCTCCCAATCAGGTACTCTTACTGTCGAGGGGTTGTCCCGTCTGGGTGAGTTGGGCTTAGTGGACTTGTGGCGCTGCTTTCACCCTCACAGCAGGGAGTACTCCTATTACTCCAATGCACACAAAACATACGCCCGCTTGGATTATCTTTTAGCTTCGGCCTCCGTTCGGGCGCTTACGACTGTGGTAGAAATTGGGACCGCATCTCTATCGGACCACGCCCCAGTGACAGTTACTCTTGCCCTTCCCCCAGCTGCGCGTCCGTCGCGATGCTGGCGCCTCCGGGACACACTGCTGCAGCGCAAGGATGTGGTTGCACGGACCCAACAAGTTATTGCTGACTATATCATGCATAATGGCAACGCGGATACCGTGCTTGTGACGCAGTGGGCGGCGCTGAAAGCAGTGGTCAGGGGTGAGTTAATAGCTGTCTCGGCGGCTGATAATGTTGAGCGCGCGCAAGCGAGAGGAACTTACTAAGCAGACCCGAGAGTTGGAGAAAATACATCAAAGGATGGGGGCCCCCCGGGTGTGGAGGCAGCTTAAGGCAGACCAGCACCAGCTTGCAGCTTTAGATCAGGACCGGGCAAAATTAGCAGCACTAAGATTGAAACATGCATACTACACGGGTGGGGACCGGTGCGGGCGTCTTCTTGCTCACAAGCCACGGACGATGTTGATATTGCCTGTGCCTTTAGCAAATTCTATGCAGATCTCTACGCTGGGACTTCCCCATAGGCCTCGGCTGAAGGGGCTTTTTTAGAATCCGTTTTATTACCGGCTCTCACGAGAGACCAGGCAAATCTTTTGGACCGAGATATCCGGCTGAAGGTCATTGCTGCCATCTCCCGCTTAAAACTGGCGAAAGCGCCAGGGCTGGATGGCTTCTCTGCAAGCTTTTATAAGACGTTTTGCGCACAAGTGTCCACCCTTCTCACAAACGTTTTTAATTCCTTTTCGGAACCGGGAACGATCTCGAGCGACCTCTTGGTGGCTACTATCACCGTCATTCCGAAGCCTGGGAAAGATCGCTCACAATGCGGGGCGTATCGCCCGATTTCCCTCCTTAATGTTGATCTGAAAATCTATACGGGAATTTTAGCTGCCCGCCTTGCGCCCTACATGGGCGACTTAATCGACCCGGACCAGGCGGGCTTAATCCCAGAGCGCCAAACTTCGGATAATACCAAGAGGGCTTTGCACTTGGTGGAAAAGGCCATGCGTACTCCGGGGGAATTCATGATGATTGCCATGGACGCCGTGAAAGCGTTTGATCGTGTCCATTGGCCCTACTTGGAAAGAGTCCTAGTGAAGGCAGGGTTGGGGGAGAAGTTCCGTACTTTTGTCTTGAATTGCTATAAATTTCCTGCTGCAGCGGTCCGAGTTAATGGTTGCTCTTTCCCTCGATTCGCTATCAAACGTGGCACGAGGCAGGGGTGCCCGCTGTCGCCCCTGTTCTTCGCCCTTTACATGGAGCCGTTGGCGCAGAAGCGGAGGCTTAACCATAGGGTGCGGGGGATTAAATTCGGAGGCTATATTCACACCATTAACCTTTATGCGGACGATGTCTTGCTTACGTTATCTCAGACGCGAGAGTCCCTACCTGCATGCCTCGAAGACCTGCATTCTTTTGCCCAAGTGGCAGGTTTTAAAGTGAATATGAGCAAGTCCATAGCACTCGAACTGTCCCTAGAGAAATCGACAAGGGAGTTCTTGCAAGGCTCGTTTCCCTTCCTTTGGGCGACAGATGCGATTCCCTATGTGGGGATCCAGTTGGCCCCCTCGCTTTCAGCCATGGTTAGCATTAATTACTCCTTGTTGCGGCAGAATATCCGACGGTAGCTTGGACGGTGGAGTTATTATCCTTTGTCCTGGTTGGTAAAGTGGCAATGGTCAAGATGACGATTCTGCCTCAGATCCTCTATCTGTTTCGCACTATTCCATTGGGTCCACCAGCAGGCTGGATCAAATAGACACAGTCTGAATTGGCTCAGTTTATTTGGAACGGTACAAAGCCGTGCCTAAAGCTGCGGTTGGCTACCCTTCCCCCTGAGCGCGGGGGACTTGGCTTCCCGGACCTGTTGCGATACTTTCAGGCAGCACAGTTGTGCTACCTCGTGGAATGGAGCAGATGGGAGTCTGGCAAACACTGGCTCTTCCAGGACCAGGCCGTGGCGGGTCGCCCATTAAAGGAAATCCCTTTCCTCCGTAGGCAGCATAGATCCCCCAACTAGTATGCCTCATACATCACCAGGGTCCCCATGGAAGTTTGGGACCATACGATTATCAAGCACGAGTTCACCACCTTTCCGTCCCCACTGACCCCGTTAATAGATAACCCTGACTTCACCCCAGGCTTGGACTCGGTGGCCTACGCGAGGTGGAGACCGGCTGGGTGCAGGTACCTTTTTCACCTGTACAACGCTGAGGGTGTTATCTCTTTTCCCTTTTTCCGTCAGGAGTACGGTTTGCTGGAAGCGGAGAGGCTCCGCTACCTGCAAGTGCGGCACTGGGCGCTTAGCGAATCGGTACGCTCCAAGGCGGACAGGCGGTTATCACAGTATGAACACTGGTTAATCACACGCACATCTGACAAAAAACGAATTTCAGATTTGTACAAGATGCTGCAGGCTAAATACTTTCACACCTATAGCTCAGGGAAGGGGCGATGGGAGAGGGACTTGGGGAGGACGTTCAGCCATAAGGAATGGGAGGGCATTTTCTATAGAGCCAGACACACTGCCCATCACATGGGCCTTACAGACACACTTACCAAAGTTGCCACTTATTGGTATTTTACCCCTGAACGGTTGCATGCGATGGATCACTCTAGGGAGGCAACATGCTGGCGGGGTTGTAGTCAGGTGGGCACACTGGTTTACTTGTTTGGGACTGTGTTCATATTCAGGGATACTGGAAGCAAATTTTGGATTAGGTGGATGCACACTTTGCGACAGAGATAACGCGATTCCCTTCGTATGTACTGTTGGGCCTACCAAACCCACTCACGTATCCACTGCGCTCTTGCAGGGGTAGCCTGATAGCAATTGCGTTAGGGTCCGCTATGCAGAATATCATCTCTCATTGGCGTACCTCTCATATCCCTACATTCCAAGGTTGGCTCCACCGCTTATGGGTTGTGTTGGATATGGAGAAGCTTTCATTGACTTTAGCTGGGGTTGGGGCCAAATTTGCTGAGCTATGGCAACCCTTTCTGTCTTTGTTGGCCTCGGAGTTTCGTGAGGTCACTTCTCCTCGCTTCCTGCGATTGTTGCACCTCTGATGTGGGCGACCCGATGACCGGCTAGTGGAAAGGAACTTCTGGATGATTGGATTGGTGGACTTGGAACGTGGGAGGGGGGGTGTGGAGGGGTGGGTTAGAGTGGGTGGTGGGGGGTTTTGTTTGCTTGGTGTTTTTCTTCTCTTCAACACTGATAGTTTGCACATACCAAACGCCCTTCTACGAACCTTACATCAAGCAATGGGATGGTCCTATCCGTCTCTTTTACGCTTTGACCTTTGTTATGCACTGGGGGTGGGGGGTGATGGTGACGAACGCTTTCTGTGTTTGTTTTCTGACTTTTCAATAAAAAGATTTAATACTAATATAAATAAAATAAAGTGTTTTTATGCACATTAATGAGATAAATGCACAACTTTTTCGAGAGGAGTTATAATTACAATAGGGAAACTATTAGCAAAATGGTTAGGAGAAAAGGGTTAGATGTACGAAGCGTTACCGAATCGGTAACCAGTTGCAAACTGGTGACCAACCGAAAAAATGTAGTTTTCGTGTGTATCAAAACCATTTGTTGAGCTATTTTTCAGATCCGACAAGTTACCAAAGCGATCAGAGTTTGTAAATTGCTGTTCCCAATTCCCAAATACTAAATCGCAAATAGTATACATCAACCATTCGCAAATACCGAATAGTCGCAAAATATGGATTTAGCAACTGCAAATTACCACCAACTCTGATCAGGTGGTGATCAGGTGGTAACCAGGTGCAACCTATATAATAAAAAGGGCCATAAAGCATCAGGGTGTTCCACAATGTCAGCGCTGTATGTGATTGTGAGGAGGATGCAGATTCTCAATGACCTGCAGAAGAGGAGGACCAAACAGGAACGGATTTTGAGAGCGATGACACTTCTAAGAAACAGAGGAGGACATTTTTTTATAAGTACAGGCTGAGTAGTGCAGTTAATTTAGACCTAATTGCGGAAATAAGGCCTCAGCTTGAGACAAACACTCTCAGAAGCAATGCCATACCGACTCACTGTGAAGGTAATATGCTCACTCCATCTTTTAGCCTCTAGGAGTTACCAAGGTGTCATTGCTGCTGCAGGTGGGGTATCACAGAGTGCCCTTTTTTGATTTTTTAAAATGATTTTGTAGATACGATGGTAGAGAGACTACGTCACCATATTACTTCCCCCAGAACAGGAGTTGCAGGTAGAAAATTTAAATTTTTACTGCATTGCCTAATTTTAATTCATTGTATTGATGGCACCAATGTTCCCATATGTCCTCTCTCTTACAATGAATATATATGTATATATTCGGAAATCGTAAAGTGGCGAGTGATTCAAAATAGATCTTGTAGCAAAGTACCCTGGAGGAATACATGCATCTTTCATGTTCAGGCAGAGCAGCATTTACTCACGTCTTCTCAGAGGAGAGTTTGAAGATGGCTTATCAACTTGGTAAATATGGCCTACGTATATGACATAAAAGTCATAAATGTTTAAATTGTGTATATCGTAACTGCATTCCTTGAATGTTTTGTGGGTAACAGTGCCTATGCCCTGAGGTCATGGATATTAACACCATATGTACATCCAGCAAGTCAAGGACTACACACTACAATGCAGCACACAAACAGACCTGGTCTGTAATACAAAGGGTATTTGGTCTACTCAAGAGTAGATTTGTCTGTCTAATGGGGGTGCCCTACAATATTCCCAAGAGACAAGTTGCAGGATAATTACTAATTGTGCAATTCTTCACAATGTTGCGGTGAGGAGAGGATAGCCAGAGATGTCGGATTCTTATTCAGATGAAGAAGAACCACAAAACCTACCAGCATCGGCAACACAAGAAGGTACACTGGCAGCAGACGGAAGAGTAAGATGTACGGCCATTGCAAACAATTACTTTTAATGTTTATGAATGATGCTGTCTGTTACATTTTGCACAACACTAAACACAAGAAATGCAGTGTTAAACAAAACAAAATGTTTTTCTCAGGTTGTAAAGAAATTTATTAAATAATTTTCACTGCTCAGAATGTTCAAATGAAAGTACAACATGAGTACATGCTACTGAATTACCACAAAGTAACAAAACAATATGTGATGCAACTGCAAGTTATTACTGTTTGCGTCGACTGCGAACTGAACATTGTGACAGGTGTAGTGGAGCCTTCTGTAGCAACACCACCACCTCTTGATCTACTGTGACGCACATTCATTGCTTTATTCACAGAGACACACCTTATATTGGATGGGTCCTCACTTTCAGCATGCCCAACTGCTCCGCTTCGTGTGTTTCGAGTGCTCTGTAACCTCTCTATTGCAGTGGTCACTTGCACAAGGACCCGTGCAACATCACCACCATAGTGGCCCATTTCAACATGGCATGAGAGGGTTGATGTAGCCTGGGCAAGCTGATCTATTGAGCGACTCAACATATCAATATGAGAGAATAGATGGTGTCGAGTACATCTGTGCATTGCATTTGACCACATAGATTGTTCATAGCCTCTATCTTTGAGTCTACTTTTGCCTCCAGAGACTTGTGGGAATCCTCAATGGTTGTTGCTACATGTTGAAAGCTAGTTGTGATGCTTCTTTCTATTCCAGTAAATTATCTTGCAATAATATAAATTTGCTTGTGTTGTAGGCGCTGTACATTTAGTATGGAGGCTTCGAGACCAGCAGACACCGGTGTGGTATCGCCCTTAGTGTGTGTGGACCCTGACCTGGGATTAGGCTGCCTAACGACACTGCAAAATCGAACCCATGTGCAGTTGTTTGCACCTCACTTCAGGTTCTTCTTGGACATTTGGAGCTCCTGACTGGGTCCTGAGCGTGGGGGCTAGATTTTCTTCTTCTGTGCCTCTGGCACAGAGAGGGATGTTTTCCCAAACAAGGCATCATGATTTTCCACACACTCCTCCGTGAGTATTTCTAACCTGAGAATTGTGTAATTTCCTCTTCCTTTCTCCAAGCTCCTCCTCCTCATTCTCAGGATTATGCCTGGACATGTTCCTGCTTTCAATGGGTGGATGGCTGTGACTGCTGCAGATCCCAATTGGATTGTGTTGGCTACCACCTGTCTCAAGGCTCTTCAGTGTTCTTATAGGCCAGCTGCTGCTCTACTTCCTGTTTGTGATATCATCACTCATTGGAAGGTAAAAATCTGGCATTTGTGACTCAATTCGCTATGTACAGAATCACTGAATGTGATTCCTTAAATAACTAATGTGACTTTTACTGAATCAGTACATTCGTACATACCAAAAACTGATTTGTAGATTGCGATTCTGTAAGAAAAACAAATTAAGAATCGATATTCATTTGATTCATACATCTAGTCATACATCTAGCCCCAAATACTGAGGCGATAAGACATATCCGATTCATGCAGATGGAAATGTGCTAACACAGCTGGAGCATTTGCTAAAAAGGACTTTTGTTCAAAAGGACTTCACGGTCTTGTTTTTAGCGTTAGTGTACATTTTCTCAGTGTTATCACGGCAGCTAGTCTGAATGTTTCAAACCCCTAAACTCAGTCCTGAATCAGAAACAAAAATGGATACATGTAAACATGACAAAGAGCTTTAGGAGTTCAAGAAGAGAAAAGGGCAACATTCCGCATGACAATTAAAATGGACGAACTGGGGAAAAACAAGGTAGAGAAGTAAAAACCAAGGGTAGATCAAGGATGGAATAAACAAAAGAGCACTGGCTGGGACGTGGAAAAGACTAGAAGAGTACAACCCAGTAGAAGTTAGCAATAATAATAAAAAGTCAATTTTACGAAGGACAGGATAAATGCTTTTGAGCTCTTAACTAGATTTTCACGAAACTTTTTTAATACAATTTAATGGGGTTTCCTTCATGGTTTTCTCAGCTCGGTCATACAGTAAGTATTGAGCATTCTGATTTTGTGCCATGTTTGGTCAGCTTTACCTCTTTTCCAAAATAAGGCAAAAGATGCAAAAATATGCTCTTTTTTAATTCAGTGGAGTCATTTTCTTGCTATTTTCAAATTCAAATATTTATACTAAAGTGTGTTGTGGAAGATGTATAACTCAAATCCACAAAAACACACTTATGCAGGGTATTCTATATTTTTTCCAAGCAGAACGTGCACATTATTAAGAAGAGGAGTATCAACCTTAACCAGCAGTGGTAGTTCTTCCGTGTTTTGAAGCATGTTATGAGAGTTCTGTAGCAATTAGTAGTTAGTGGGTAGTACCAGAGCTTTCCAGTTTTCCTGGTTTATGTGAGTTTACAGCATCCTTTTTGCCAAAAGAGAGATGCTTTTCTACATTTGTCAAATCATCACCCTACCGGCGTTCTTAGCTCTCCTTACACAACTAAGGGGGAGGAAAGACTCCATCATTTGGACCCCAAAAGAGCGCTAAGCATATACATACATTTTACCAAAGAAAACCGAGAGGATGAGCAGCTCTGTGTGGAGTTTCATAGAGCAAAAAAAGGCAAGGTTGTGCAGAAGAGAACCATCTACTGCTGGTTTGTGCTCTGCATTAAGATATGTTAAGCACTGCCTAAAAGGCAGCCCCCGGAAACACTGCAGGCTCATTCTACCAGGGCCAAAGCTACTACCTCTACGTTAGCATGCAGACTCCCTGTACTAGATATTTGGCAGGGGACTAGGTCAGCGTCCCTCCATACATTCACAAGGCATTATTGTCATGACAGTCAGGTCCACCAAGAAGGGCATTTTGCTCTCTCAGTTCTGCAGGACTTTCTGGTTTGAGTCGATTCACAGACCCGTTGGCATCAAATTTCCTGGGACAGGCATGGACCGTGGTGACTGAGGTGGAGTTCACACTGGAGCCAAAGGAGTCATAACAGACTCAGAGGACCCAACTGGTGCTGAGGGTGGACCCACAGGCAATACCTCAGGTGGAGGCTCCTTGGCTCTCTGGGCCCCAAAGGCGCCCCAGAAGGAGTCGGCAACAATCCGAAGAGCCAGAGCATCAATCAATCAATCAATCAATGTACTTGTAAAGCGCGCTACTTACCCGTGAGGGTCCCAAGGCGCTGAAGGGAAGGGGGGGGGGGGTGTGCTACTACAGCTGGAAGAGCCAGGTTTTGAGGAGTCTTCTGAAGGTGAGTAGGTCTTGGGTCTGCCGTTTGTGGGTGGGGAGGGTGTTCCAGGTTTTGGCGTCGAGGTAGGAGAAGGATCTGCCGCCGGAGGTCGTTCGTTGGATGCGGGGGACAGCGGCGATGGCGAGGCTGGCGGAGCGGAGCTGGCGGGTGGGGGTGTGAAAGCGGAGTCTGCTGTTCAGGTAGGCTGGTCCGGTGTTGTGAAGTGTTTTGTGTGCATGGGTGAGGAGCTTGAAGGTGATCCTCTTGTCGACTGGGAGCCAGTGTAGGTTCTCAGGTGGGGGGTGATGTGGCTGCGGCGGGGGATGTTGACGATCAGTCGGGCGGAGGCGTTTTGGATGTATTGTAGTCGTCGTAGGTGTTTGGCTGGGATTCCTGCGTAGAGTGGGTTTCCGTAGTCCAATCTGCTGCTGACGAGGGCCTGTGTCACCGTTCTTCTTGTTTCGGTCGGGATCCACTTGTAGATTCTGCGGAGCATGCGGAGGGTGTTGTAGGAGGAGGAGGAGGAGATGGCGTTGACCTGCTTGGACATGGAGAGGGAGGAGTCGAGGATGAATCCTAGATTGCGAGCGTGGTCGGTGGGTGTTGGTGCTGTTTCTAGTGTGGTCGGCCACCAGGAGTCGTCCCAGGCTGAGGGGGTGGATCCGAGGATGAGGACCTCCTTCTTGTCCGAGTTCAGCTTCAGACGGCTGCTCCTCATCAATCAATCAATCAATCAAAGCATTTATAAAGCGCGCTACACACCCGTGAGGGTCTCAAGGCACTAGGAGGGGGGGAAGGGGCGCTGCTACTGTTCGAATAGCCAGGTCTTGAGGTGCTTCCTGAAGCCGAGATGGTCCTGGGTCAGTCGTAGGTGAGTGGGGAGGGAGTTCCAGGTCTTCGCCGCCAGGTAGGAGAATGATCTTCCTCCAGAGGTGGTTCTGCGGATTCGTGGGACGATGGCGAGGGCGAGGCTGGTGGAGCGAAGCTGGCGGGTGGGGGTGTAGAACGAGAGTCGGCTGTTGAGGTAGTCGGGCCCATGTTGTGGAGCGCTTTGTGTGCGTGGGTGAGCAGTCTGAACGTGATCCTTTTGTTGACGGGGAGCCAGTGGAGGTTTCTTAGGGGGGTGGATATGTGGCTGTGACGAGGGATGTTGAGGATGAGACGTGCAGATGCGTTTTGTATGCGCTGGAGCCGAGTCTGAAGTTTGGCGGTGGTTCCTGCGTATAGGGCGTTCCCGTAGTCCAGTCGGCTGGTGACAAGGGCCTGGGTGACTGTTCTTCTGGTTTTGGTGGGGATCCATCAGAAGATCTTTCGGAGCATTCGCAGGGTGTTGAAGCATGAGGATGAGACGGCGTTTACTTGTTTGGTCATCGAGAGGGAGGAGTCCAGGATGAAACCCAGGTTGCGTGCGTGGTCCGTGGGTGTTGGTGCGGTTCCCAGCGCCGAGGGCCACCATGAGTGGTCCCAGGCAGATGGGGATTGTCCGAGGATGAGGACCTCCGTCTTGTCTGAGTTGAGTTTGAGACGGCTGCGCTTCATCCAGTCTGCTACCTCTTTCATTCCTTCCTGGAAGTTGGTTTTGGCGGTGGCTGGGTCCTTGGTGAGGGAAGAGTATCAGCTGGGTGTCGTTGGCGTAGTAGATGATGTTGATGTTGTGTTTTCGTGCGATGGTGGCATGGGGGCTCATGTAGATATTGAAGAGTGTTGGACTGAGTGAGGATCCTTGAGGTACGCCGCAGATGATCTCGGTGGCCGCGGACCGGAAGGGAGGGAGACGGACTCTTTGGGTTCTGTCAGAGAGGAACGAGGTGATCCATTCCAGGGCCTTTCCTTGGATTCCAGTGTTGCTGAGGCGGTGTATTAGGGTGCGGTGGAATACGGTGTCAAAGGCTGCTGAGAGGTCCAGAAGGATGAGGGTGGCTGTTTCTCCATTGTCTATCAGGGTTCTGATGTCGTCGGTGGCTGCGATGAGGGCGGTCTCGATGCTGTGGTTGGCTCGGAATCCTGACTGGGAGGGGTCGAGTGAGTTGTTGTCCTCGAGGAAAGCAGTCAGCTGTTTGTTGACGGTCTTCTCGATGACTTTAGCCGGGAAGGGGAGAAGAGAGATGGGACGGAAGTTCTTGAGGTCCTTGGGGTCTGCTGTGGGTTTCTTCAGGAGGGCGTTGATCTCTGCGTGCTTCCAGCTCTCAGGGAAGGTTGCTGATGTGAAGGAGCTGTTTATGACGTTCCGCAGGTGGGGTGCGATGGTGGTGCCGGCTTTGTTGAAGATGTGATGGGGGCATGGGTCGGTGGGGGAGCCGGAGTGGATGGTGCTCATGACGTTGATGGTGTCTTCACTGCTGATGGGGGTCCAGGAGTTGATGGTGATGCTGGGGGTCGGTGGTTTGGTGTCCGGAAGTGGAGTTTGGGGTCCGAAGCTGTCGTGTATGTCTGTGATTTTTCGGTGGAAGAACGTGGCGATGGAGTTGCATAGGTCTTGCGAAGGGGTGATGTCGTTGTTGCTGGCGTTGGGGTTGGAGAGCTCTTTTACGATGCTGAAGAGTTCCTTGCTGTTATGGGTGTTGTTGTCCAGTCGCTCTTAGAATGATGTCCTCTTGGTGGTCGGGATCTACTGATGGTATTCGCGGGTGGCGGCTTTGAGGGTTGTCAAGTTTTCAGTCGTCCGTTCTTGGCGCCAGGTCTTTGAGTGTTCGGCAGGATCCCTTTGCGGCTTTGAGGGCGTCTGTAAACCAAGAGGGTCTTCTGGTGGTGGTCTTGCTGTGGGGGTTTTTCAAAGGGGCGAGGTTATCTGCGCAGTTGGTGATCCACTGTGCGAGGTTGAGAGCTGCGTTGTTGGTGTCTGGTATATTAGTGTAGGCAGGTGGGTTCTGGCTCAGTGACGTGGTGAGCTGGTCAGTGGTGATTTTGCACCAGCATCTGCGGGGGATCCGGTGCGTGTTGTGGTGAGATGTGGTCTTCTTGAAAGTAAAGTGTATGCAGCTATGGTCGGTCCAGTGTAGTCCTGTGGAGCAGTTGCAGGCGACGTGGTTACTGGCGGAGAAGATGGCGTCGAGGGTGTGGCCAGTGAGGTGTGTGGGGGTGTCCACCAGTTGCTTGAGTCCGAGGTTGTCGAGGTTGTCGAGCAGGGTGGTGGTAGCGTTGTCGTTGCTATTCTCCAGGTGAAAGTTCAGGTCTCCTAGGAGGACGTATTCCGGTGAGGCTAGGGCGTGCGTGCTGATGAGGTCGGCGATGGTTTCACTGAATTGTGTGCAGGGGCCCGGGGGTCTGTAGATGAGTGTTCCTCTGAGGGTGGTCTGGGGGTCGGTGTGGATCTGGAAGTGCAGGTGCTCGGCGGAGGAGATGGTGTCTTCGGCGTTGGTCGTGACGCTGATGGTGTTCCTGTAGATGATGGCGATCCCTCCTCCTGTTTTGTTGATGCGGTCCTTCTGGGTGATTTTGTAGCCGTCCGGGATGGCTATGGCGATGTCGGGGGCTGAGGAGGCGTTCATCCAGGTTTCCGTGAGGAAGGTGACGTCAGGTGTTGTTGTGTCGAGGAGGTCCCAGAGTTTGATGGCGTGCTTGTGGACGGAGCGGGTGTTGAGGAGGATGCACTTGAGGTGGTTGTTGTTGCTGTTTGCTTTGGCGGGCGGGGTACGGCGTCTGAGGCAGATGAATTTGCAGGCTTGACAGGCTGTTGGAGGGTTTCTTGAGCGGGGCGAGGGTGTTGGCGCAGTCGTCGATCCACTGCCTGAGGTTTCGGGCTGCGGCATCTGGGTTGGTGGGGTCGGTGGGTGGGTTCTTGGCGAGGTAGGTGATCAGCTGGTCTTCGGTGACTTTGCTCCAGCAGCGGCAAGGCAGCTGTTGGGTGCGGTGGTGCTTGGTTGGTTTCTTGAATGTGAAGTGAATGCAGTGGCGTCGGTCCAGTGGAGTTCGGTGGTGTGATTGAAGCCGACGTGGGAGCCTGTGGAGAAGATGGGGTCAAGCGTGTGGCCGGCGGCGTGGGTGGGTGTGGTGACGAGTTGTCTGAGGCCGAGGTTGGCGATCAGGGTGGCGGAGTTGGCGTTGTTGTTGTTCTCGAGGTGGAAGTTCAGGTCCCCGAGGAGGATGTAGTCCGTAGAGGGGAGTGCGTGGGTGCTGGCGAGTCAGCAATGGAGTCGCTGAACTGAGCCCGGGGTCCGGGTGGTCTGTAGATGAGTGTTCCTCTGAGGGTGGTGTTGGGGTCGGTGTGTATTCGGAAGTGCAGGTGTTCGGCGGTGTTGAGGGTGTCGTCTGTGTGGGTGGCGACTTTTAGGGTTGACTTGTGGATAATGGCTATTCCTCCTCCGATTCCATTGGCGCGATCCCTGCGGGTGAACTTGTAGCCGTTCGCGATGGCTATGGCGATGTCGGGCGCCGAGGAGTCGTTCCACTAGGTCTCGGTCAGGAAGGCCACGTCTGGGGTGGAGGTGTCGAGCAGATCCCAGAGCTCGACGGCGTATTTGCGTGCGGAGTGGGTGTTGAGGAGTATGCAGCGGAGGTGATGGGGTCCAGTCCTTTGAGGTTTGGTGTTTCTGTCGCAGGTGAAGCTGCAGGTGAGGCAGGAGAAAGGTCAGTGGGTCAGTTTCGGGGCGGCCTGGAAGCAGGTGCGTTTTCGGCTGGCGTTGAGTGCGTGGAGGCTGCTGGCGTCGTAGTGGAGTCTGGTGGCGTGGCGTTCGTAGGGTCCAGGGGTTCTGTCGCTGGGCGCGGTCCAGGCGCGGACGGGCGCAGACGGGCTTGCCTTAGGCACACCTTCGGCGCACCAGCGGCACGCCCGCTGCCCGACCGCTTTCCGGCCTGCATTTGAGGAGGCTTGGGAGGGAGGAGCAGCGGGGAGCCGGGAGTGGGGAGGCCAATGGGAGTGCTGGGGGGCGGGGCCGCAGGGAGGCAGCGGCGGGAAGTCCGGGTAGAGAGCGGTGGGGGGCGGGGGGGAGACGGCGCTCGAGCGGGTCTGGCAGCGGTAGAATCAGCAGGTGGTGAGTGGTGGTGTGGGGCGACCTGCCTGCAAGCAGGGTCAAAGGTCGCTCCTGAACACCGTCACTCGGCCACTTTAAGAGGATGCCTGGGCGGGAGGAGCAGCTTGGAGGCGGGAGCGGGGAGGCCAATGGGAGTGCTGGGGGGCGGGGCCGCTTGGAGGCAGCGGCGGGAAGTCCGGGTAGAGAGCAGGGGGGGAGACGGCGGTCGAGCGGGTCTGGCAGCGGTAGAATCAGCAGGTGGTGAGTGGCGGTGTGGGGGCGATCTGCCTGCAAGCATGGCTGCATGGAACTCCTCGATCTATTGTGGTGTGACAAAGGGCCCCAGAATCTTTGGGTAGTGCTGGAATAGGTTGTGGGATCGGCTCGAAGCGGTCCACCTCTGGGAGTGAAATCAAGCTCCATGGACTCCACGCCTACTCAGACGAAAGCAAGTGTTGAGAGGGAGCTGAGTCCCGCGTTGATTTCTTATGTTTCTTTTTTGACTTACTGGAGTTTGGAAGGCAATGAAGACAGGTGTCACAAGTGGCTTCGGCAACCCCTGGACCGAGAACAGGACCAAACATTCGGCTTGGACTGTGACTTAGAGCGGTCTCGCTGATGAGTCATCTTATGTTTGATGATGTAAAGTTTCACCTCAGAGTCCCAAATACCGTGTGGGTTCAACAACGCACAGTCACTGTAGATCTTGGAGTCATGACTTGACCACATGCACACCTCATGGGGATCTGCCACAGATATTTGCTTGCAAAAGTCCCTACAGGGTTTAAAACCTGTCATTGTAGGGGGTGACATCAATTGCAAACTGTAGAAAATTGGGTGAATTATCGAAGGTAAACTGTCTCTAAGATATGAGACAGAGCTCTGGATCTGCATCCGTGGCGTGGAAAAAAATTACGTCAGCAGGGGGAAGTGGTGTCTATTGTCGACTCTGCATGTCATTTCAAGAGCAGAATGGTGAAGGTGACGTACCGCATGGCACCAACTACTGGCGAGCAGAGGTACTGCTAAGAAGTTTCCAGATCCAGTTTGATGCCAGGATTTGACTCTGTGGCTGGAAGGCTCTATCAGAATTTAATTTACTCCAGCCGGCAGGCAGTGGTATTGCCATGTAAGGTTTAGTTTCTGACCTCCCTCTACAGGATGTCAGGGAAGTGTGAGATCCGCAGTGAGGAAATGCTCACTTTACTTCGGAGTGAATATGGATGCCCCACCTTTTCATACATTGGAGTCACAAGATGTACCCCTTCTCCACTACCCAGAAGATCTTCAGTCTGCAGGTGCTGGGGACCTTGGCATGCTCTGTTTTCCACCTGCTGCTACTTTATGTCCATCAATGCCTTATTCACCTGTCTGACAGTACGGAGATTGTTCACCAACCAGTTTCAGTTTAGCTCTAGCCCCTATTAACCTATCTTTAAAGAACAAGAGGCTGACCGAATGAGTTGAAATTCAGACTACGTTGGCACATCGAGCAGCAGTGAACAACATCTTGAATCTTATTTTTTACAAGGGACCGCAGAGGGCTTGAAACAAGCAGTTTTACCAACAACCCTGCTCTGGTCCAGTCTTCCACTTGGCAGAATCTGCCTCTCAGTTCATCAGTGACCTAAATTGGGAAGCGCTGTGGTAGAGCTGAGAAGCACTGCCAATCCTGCAATGATAGCAAAGTTCGTAAACCATTCCTTGTCCATTGGTATTTATACAAATGGTGTAATTTATCAAACTAAGTGCTTACCTGCCATTTTAAAGTAAAGTGTTTGCTAAAGTGCATTACAGGGGTGCAACATTTTGAGCACTGGTAACTGATCCTCTTTTGTAGGGAACATGCCTTTTAGTTGATAGAGAAGTGCAGTACTGTATGATAAAAGAGATGTACTAGGGTAATAATAGCTCATAAACCAGTTCTGTTATTGACAGCAAAGTTAAACAACACTTAGTAGTGCAGCACATATTTGAATACAAAATATTGCAATTGTAATTTTTTAGGATCTTTGAAATTGTGGAGCTAATGATGAAGTTACGACAGGTGTGAGATCTGCACATACAGTTTTTAGGTTTTTTTTAAACTTCAGGTTCCACCTGTCAGGTAACAATATTGTGCAGTCCTCAGACAATCTGAAAATCCAACAGTAGCCAGTCCTCCTGTATTGTAGTGCAATTTCATTTAGATAGTTCTTCATACCCAATGACAATGCCCTGAAGCACTTTGGTGGCCAGGCCCCAAACTACTCCACTGCGGTGCATGGTGGAAGGAGTTTTGCTGAGTAGTGTGGCCTGTGGGAGAAGTGTTTCAGTGTGGTGACTGAAGTCTAGAGTTATGCTGTTAATTTGTCATACATTGATTAGCCTGAGCATGTCAAGACTGTGGGTTCAAACAAGGTGCGCACAAGAAAAACTCTCCAGCTCTAAAGGCTCGATCCGAAGGCGAGGGCCTTTAACAAGGGAGCAGACTTTAATGGCCGGTAGAGCCCGAGATGA
Organism: Lissotriton helveticus; assembly: GCF_964261635.1. Lineage (NCBI taxonomy): Eukaryota > Metazoa > Chordata > Amphibia > Caudata > Salamandridae > Lissotriton > Lissotriton helveticus. The sequence continues at coordinate 1,270,744,333 of NC_136063.1, forward strand.
AGAGCACTAAGGCTATTAGAACATTCCACCCATAGAGGGCAGAATGTTCTAATTTTTAAAACAAAGGCCTCACAGAGCTTGAGGGGGTTGAAATCCCCTCGAACTCCGTGAGAGCTGTGAACAAATATTGGAATGTTGGAGCTCTGGGCTTCTACCAGTTATTAGTAACTCAGTGCACTCCATTGTCTTCAATGGAGCGCTCAATATTCCAATACTGAATCAAGATTTTAAACCTATTAACGAGGCATCAGGTTTTTTGATGGGTATTAAACACCTTCTTGGTTCTTATAATGCGAGGTCCTACCATTCCGTTCTAGTCAAGTCAGATTGTAGTTTTCAGTGCCACGCTGGCATCGGACTTGGCATAACAAGCAGCCCACATCAAGAAGCAGATGAGCAATGAAAGCTGTCTCTTCTGGTTTAACATCGTTTTGTTCAATGGGAGCTGCCAACACTATATGGAGCATGCCATCCCAGATGAAGTGCTGTCAGTTTTGTATCTGACAGCTTCCTTTTGAGATCAGGACATTGCTCTCCTTACTGGGAAGTGACAGCTCCCACTCATGTGCTTGTTCGGATCACTCGTCGTGCCAGTTTTATAGACAGAACGTTTCTTAATCTCATCAGCCAAAACAAAATTGTCCAATTATACAGTAGCTCTAAACAAACCGACGAATTGACCAGACAAAAAGCTGCTGTGTCAGCTTAACATGTTATGTCAGGTTGACAGGTAGAAGCGAAAACGCGCGCAACATGGTACACTACCGTGGGACTTTACATTGTTGTTAGCACTCCTGCTCTTTATGTTCCAGCTTCTCACAAGATCTGACTGATCATTTGATATTTATATGTCAGTGTTTGAATCAGTTGGTCTATTTTAAGTTTTTATTCAGCACTTTCCATTAAACATATTTGGATCACAGAAAAATGAACAGAAATCTTTGTTTAATCTCTATGAAGTCACATGTTTCGATTCCGCTAGGTATGTTGTAGGACTAACAGTTACTTTCTCTGGAATGTATGTTATAATAATTGACTGCCTCTGCAGACTTGGGCAGAGTGCAGTTTGTAAATTACTTCAATGTAGCACTGAGGCTAAACTGGGTATAAAAACTGTGTTTGCACACGACATAGTAAAGCAGATGGAATGGTGATGCCAACGGCTGATACAATATTTAGAATTATGCATGTCCAGGAATATTGAGTATAGACCACAGGAGTAAGGACCCATCAACCACGTTGGGATTGGGGTAAATAATATAATATGAACATATGATATCCAAAATGGTATTACTTTAAGACAGTTAAACAGGATATGTTATAAACATTATCAAGAAGGAATAGAGGAGACTCTTTCATAGTTGTAAATGTGCTCATGGCATCACATTTATCCAAAATAAGAAATAGACAAGTTACAGTAATACCAGTTGGGATATCATATGTTCATATTATAGGAATATTGAGGGCATTCTGCCTACGACTGTGTATCTTAGAGGTGGCTATATAGACAGGTTGATCGAGATTATAAGAAGAAAAAAAAATATATATATATATATATAAAAAAAAAATATATATATATATATATTTATTATTCATTCCTTTGTAGGTGGCAGGGCAACTCCGTACAAAAACAACTCTGAACATGACCTTGCCGTGCGTGCCCTATTGCAGGATTAACTATATTGCCATTGTTTTTGAAATATATAATGTGTGCTATCTCCAAAATTTAGCCCAGTCTATTTAGTATTTTCAAGTGGAACAAAAAGAAAATATTTTTTTTCGCTGCTCAGCACCAGTCAATTTATCTAAAGCAATCCCTATGCAGGGACTTCCTATCTGCAGTGAATGACTCTGACCATTAGCTGGCATGTACAAATCTGTGCCTGCGTGCACACCTCTCCCATGGCGCACCTTTTTATTCTCACTGATCATGAACAAAGCAACTCTTGTCATGAGTGACTTATGAGGGGGGAGCGCGTCCAGTACACTGATCTGCTATCATCGCACACAATCTTATTTTTACAACTGTAGGGATTTTGTACAAGTGCATTAATAGAAATCGAAGTTCAGTTCAAATGAAGGTGCCATCGTGAAACGTATGTTCTGAGTAACATTTATTGTAATAAAAGAGAAGGTAAAGCCTCCAGTGACAGAACTTGCAAAAAACGTATCTTCATCGTTTGCACCACAATGTTTCGCATTGTCATTTATGATCACGTGCTCGGGGGTTGTGTATCACAGGTTAAATACATTTGATTGTTTCGATTACAGCTAGGAAGGCATTGGTCCTCTCAACTGAACCATCATCTTATTCATGCCCCCACGGGGACGTTATGTTATGTTAGTCACACTTGTAAAGCGCACGGTTACCCTAGGGTGTCCTGGCGCAAAGCAGTCTGCTGGGAGCCGTGAAGGTGAATGCTACTGTAAGAAGAGCCATGTCTTCAGCCCTTTTCTAAAGGAGAGGAGATCCGGGGCATTCCTGAGATGGAATGGAAGATCATTCCACGCCCTAGAAGCACAAAGTGATGAAACTCCTGCCTCCCCAGTTGACTTTTTTAAATGTGGGGACTGGAACTTTCTTAGCCTTCTTCCTAATAATAATAATAATAAGTCATTTGTAAAGCGCCTGGCTACGCAACGAACTGTGTGTCCCCGCGCTAACTGCTGATATAATGCCCAAGGGGCCGACGGTGCCAGGCCACAGGACTTACAGAGTAGGAAACAAGTGTGTTTTTAGTTTCTGCCGGAAGCTAATTTCAGACGGCTCCATCCTGAGATGCAGCGGGAGAGCATTCCAGTGCTTGGAGGCCAGATACCTAAATGAGCGTCCGCCCATTCTGGCCCTAAGGATGCGAGGAGTTTTAAACAACATCGTGCCAGACGATCTGAGGTTTCGGGTTGGGCGGTGAATGATAAGGAGGTCTTTTAGGTAGTCCGGACCTTTGTCTTGGGCAATGCGATGCGCAAAGGTGAGGACCTTGAATTTTATTCGCTGTCTGATGGGGAGCCAATGGAGTTTCGCCAGGGCTGACTTCCCCGAGGCTCTACGCGGGAGACCTAGTACTAGGCGAGTGGCGGCATTCTGCACGCACTGCAGTTGGTAAAGGGCTTTTTGATTAAGTCCTACCAGCATGGCATTTCCATAATCCAGGTGTGGAGTCACCATAGCATGGACAATAGTTTTTCTGGCTGCGGGGGGAAGAAGGTCTAAGACCTTACGAAGAACCTTCAGTAGGCCAAAGCACCTCCCTGTGACCTTGTTGACATGGGTCATATACGAGAGGCTGGAGTCCAGAGTTACACCAAGGTTTCTTACCGACTCCTTTGGGATAGGGGGACTCCCTAATTCATCAGGCCACCAGAGTCGTGACCAAGCGGATGACATTCTCCCGACCACAAACAGCTCAGTTTTGTCACCGTTAAGGCGCAGGCAGTTGTCATTCATCCAAACCGCTACAGCTGACATGCAGTTCGAGAATTTGCCTGCGTCTTCCCTTCGGTTGGGTGTGAGCTTGAACACCAGCTGTGTATCGTCAGCGTAGCTATCAATATCCACCCCAAATGCTTCCACCACACGAGCCAGGGGTTCCATATAGATATTGAACAAAGTAGGGCTCAAGCTAGAGCCCTGAGGAACCCCGTGGCTTACCTTGCGTAGGGAAGATCTGAAGGGTGGACAGTGAAGCTGAAAACCTCTATCGGCTAAGAAGGATTGTAGCCAGGCATACGCTGACCCTGTCACCCCCATCTGTGTCAGGCGGGACAGCAGCGTTGAGTGCAGCACGGTGTCAAACGCTGCACTCAGATCTAATAAAATCAACGCTGCTGTCTCGCCTTCATCCACTATTTGCCTCATGCGCTCGGTGGAATACAGAACGGCCGACTCAGTGGAGTAGCTCGCCCTGAATCCAGATTGAGATGAATGGAAGAGGCCTTCCTTTTCTAGATGTTCCATAAGCTGCCTATTGGCAATCTTTTCCGCGATCTTAGCACAATAGGGAAGAAGGGAGATGGGGCGAAGGTTTTGGAGTTGAGTTGTGGGAATGTTGGGTTTTTTCTTCAGGGGGATAACCTGAGCAGTTTTCCACGCATCAGGTACGTGACATTCCTGGAAAGATAAGGTAACCATATTGCTAATATAATCGAGTAGCACTTTCTCCATAACTCCCTTGCACCGCGCCGCAGGGCAAGCGTCAGATGGGGATCCGGATAATGTGCTATTGGCTATTCCTAATAATTCATGTCTTTCAGGCATAGAAAAACATGTAAGCTGAACTTTTTGTGAGGACATAGCACGTATATCCTCAGGCATGTTTAATGGATTGCTGCCGGCTGTAAAGGTGGCATGAATTTTCTCCACCTTATCCACAAAATAGTCGGCTATACGATCACACAAATCAGCGGAATAGGTATCTTGAACCTCCAGCCTGGATGGGATCGTAAGTTCTCTATAAATACTAAAGAGTTCTTTAGTAGGGTTGCTTGCTGTTTCAATTCTGTTTTTAAAATAGATGCCCTTTTCTGATCTTACTAATTTCTGGTACTTTTTCATCTCTAATTTGTAGCGGACTTTGAGTTCAGGGGCATAGTTCTGTCTCCATCTCCGCTCCACCGTTTTACATTTGGCTTTAGCCAATCTGAGTTTTTCCGAGAACCACGGTGAAGTTCTAGATTGCCTTATTGGTGGTTTACTCACCCAGGGTGCTACCTCGTCCAGGGCATTAGACATCCAGTTCTCATAGTTGCTCCATGCTTCCTGTAGAGTGCTACCTGGGGGCGGGGGATTTTTTTGTAAGGCACGTTCAAATAGTTCGGAGGAAAACTTCTTCCAGACCCTGCGCTTTTGTGGTAAGGGTTTTTTTAATTTAATTGATGGGCGTTCATTTATAATTTCGAACGGAACCATGCTGTGGTCTGACCAGATCAGCTGGATCGGGGATAGGACCCTAACGCCTTCCCAATTTGAAAAAATTGGATCCAGGGTGTGGCCCAGCTGGTGCGTGGGAGCTGTAGATAAAAGTCCTACCCCAACGGAGTTCAATGCTGAAATTACGGTTTGTGCCTCTCTACACTCTCTGTCTTCGAAATGGAGATTTAAATCTCCCAAGACCAGAAACCTATTATGTCTAATTGCAGGCTGGCTAACTAAGTCTAGGAGTTGGTTTCCAAAACCCGCCACACTCCCTGGGGGACGATATATCAGTAATCCATTTATCATCTGTTTAGGATCTACTTTTAGGGTGAAGATGCCGCATTCACTATTGGGTAAGGTGGTTTTAGTGAGAGTACATTCTAATTCAGATTTATAGATTAGGGCTAATCGCCCGCCACGTTGTTTTAGTCTGTCTAATCTCAACAGACTATAACCAGGGGGGACTGCATCGAGAGTGTCAGGGGAAGATGTTTCTTCCAGCCAAGTTTCCGTAAGAAACAAGGCATCTGGTTCTCTACTAAGCAGTAACTCATGTAACTCCTCTTTATGTTTCCTCATAGACCTACAGTTTAATAGTAGGAGTTTAAGCTTAGTAACTCCCTTTTCCTCCCCTCCAGGCAGTGGCAGAGGTAGATTACATGTCTTACAGTGGGAGGGTAGCGAATCCGCCCGTAAAGTATGATAGCATCTACTGTCCGAATGTTTCCTAAGTGACAGTAGATCTATTTTAGAATAATACAGTCGATGGTGAGGCATACCCTGCGGTACTGCTGATCCTGAAAGACTGGAGGGTCCTGCCCCCTGCCCCGTTCGATCGCGGACGGGCGCAGACGGGCAGGACTCTGGCTTGACTCCGGCGCGCGACCGGCGCGCCCGCTGAACGCGTCCGCTGCGCGGAGCCATGGCCGTATGTTTTTATAGAGGCGCCCGAGTGACAGGAGAGGGAAGCCCACTCCAAGATGTCCGCCACTGAGCTCTTAGCTCGGTCCCTCGGTAATGACGGCCCTAAGTCGGCCAGTGGGTGAGGGGGGGCAAGTAATCTGCCAGCCACCGAACAGAGTCACTAAAAAGTTGTTTTTAGAGGGCAAGGAGTCCTACAGCCCAAAAGCGGTGCGCAATTAAAAGCGCCGAAATGGAGAGCAGCGTGAAGCGCTGGTGCCGATGGGGGAAGGACACAAGGGGAGGGGTGAATAAAGGTATTAAAACAATTTTAAAATAGCGACCGCCCGGCTCAAGCCTCAGGGGTCAAGTATCAACAATCTACCAGATTGGAGGGCCTCTTCTGTTTTTATAGAGGCGCCCGAGTGACAGGAGAGGAAAGCCCACTCCAAGATGTTCGCCACTTCCTGTGTCATACCATTGAAGTTTATGCCTCAGGAAATCGGGGCCTACACCACTGATGGCCTTAAAGACCGTGCAGAGTGCCTTGAAGCGTACTCTTTGTTTGAACGGGAGCCAATGAAGTTGCACGAGTTACTCCTTTACTGAAACAAATTTTGGGGTTCCTAACAACAATCTTGCCGCAGAGTTTTGGGCAAGTTGAGGACGATAGATATATTGCTTTTGGGAATGGAGATATAAACTATTACAATAGTCAAGACACGACATTATAAGGGCTGTGACCACTGGTTTGAGGCTGGTGGTCTGTAAGAAAAAACTTGATTTTTCTTATGATTTTTAGTGCCAGAAAACAAGCCGAGGTCACCATACTTATTTGGTCACTCATGGTGAGCTTATTGTCCACCCCTACCCAAAGATTTTTTGCTTTCTTGGTAGGTAAGGGGCAATGTCCAAGGTCTTCCGGCCACCATTCTAGAGTCCAAACAAGTGGATTATTTCCCAACTTTATGACCTCGGTCTTGTTGGAGTTTAGTTTCAGACAGTTGGAAGACATCCAGCCAGAGATGGCCAACATACAGTCATGGAAGCCAGTCCCAGTTTCATTTTCCACCCCCTCAGTCAATGACAACACTATTTGAGTGTCGTCAGCATAGGAAGTAAGTTGGAACCCAAAGGATCGGATAACTCCTGCCAGGGGTGCCACATAGATATTGAAAAGCGTCAGGCTAAGAGACAAGCCCTGTGGCACCCTTCAGGGGAGGGAGAATGGTTTTGACGTATTTCTGTCCAGGGCCACCGTTTGCAGACTATCAAATAAACATGTCTGCAAGAGTTTCCAAGCTCGACCTTCTATTCCTACGTCGGACAGCCGGTCCATCAGCACTTTGTGGTGGACCCTGTCAAAGGCTGCAGATCCAATAGGTTCAGTATGGCATTTCCTCCCCTGTCCAAGGCCTCTCTAATTCCCTCCGTTGATTTAATAAGAGCCAACTCAGTGCTGTGGTCAGCCCTAAATCCATATTGAGAGGGATCGAGGAAATTATTGGATTGAAGAAATTAACTGAGTTGGGTATTCATGGCTTTTTCCAAGATTTTGGCAGGAAATGGAAGCTGTGAAATTGCCCTATAATTGTTTGGGTCTGTGGGATCCAGCGTCTGTTTCTTCAACAAAGGAAGAACAGAGGCCAGTTTCCACTTTTTAGTAAATATGCCCGAGCTTAGTTAGGATCCTTTAATCACGGAAATGTAGAACTGAAATACTGGAGTTGCGCGTTGTGGCATATAGACCGAACTGGCTTCCTGCTTGAGATGAAGACTTAATTGGATGGATTCAGCTCAGGTAAACAGAGCAAACGAGTTGTCGAGCTCTGCCACACCATGCACATCGCACACTGCTGAGCCACAGAGCCATTACAGCTGGTCGGACTTGGGTGCTGGAGACGGGAACCGGTACAAAAGGGGGTGGTGATGGATGGAGCATCTGAATCAAACAAACACTCACACCCAGTCAAAAGATCTGGGTTTAATCCATCACCGTTCTTTAGCCCACTCTGCCACCCCAGTTTTTGTACCAGAGACGGGAACCGAGCGTTGCGCAGGAAGCGTGCGCAAAGGAGCCTCTGAGGTGCTGGCCTCCCCGGCATGTGGAGAGTTGCACTGGGGTCTAGGAGAACCCAGTGGTCGGAGAAGGAGAGAGGAGGTTAAGCCAGAGGAGCGGCTGTTTGAGCTTGTGCCCTCTCGATCCCCATAATCTGCTGGAGGAAAGTCTCGGAGGCGTTCCCTGGGGCTGCGGTGGGTCATGGAGAGAAGGCAGCATCAGTGAAGGTCGAGTCCGGTCCCACTCTATGGTCTCCTGTCCTTCGTCAGTCCTGGTGAGGGGTCTTGGGAGCTCAGGTGGGAGTAGTAGGAAGCTTGCTCTTTATGTGATGTTCCAAAAAGAGGTATATTGTGCATTAAGCCCAGGTATTCCCTTACTAGTCTAGCAATTCCAAGGTGCTCTTATAGGGGATAGTGTGGTGGAGCAGCCTTAGGGTTATCAGAGAGGAGTGTTAGACATCTGCAAAATACACACAGTCAATAAATGAGGCAAACGACTCAATAAGGAGATCCACACCAATTTATAAAAATAATGTGTATCTATATACACATTCTCATGAAAGCAGCTAATATCCTTCTACTAGTCTTTGCATATATGGTAAACCTCTACCTTGAGAATAGATTAGAACCCGTATTGTGGAAACACAAAATGGATAAATCTATATTAAAAAAACTCAACCTCGACCCATGCTGCCTTGAGAATTTTCGACCCATCTCTCTACTCCGTGCTGGAAAAATATGTCAACTTGCACCCCTCAGACTTCGTAGAAGCCAACAACATCCTGCATCCTACCCTGACATTGTTCCGGCCCAATCATATCACCGAAACGGCTGCTTTGGCGTTCGTGGAGGAGGCAAAAATTAAACTGGATCTAGGAGGTACTGTAGCCATCATTCTCCTGGACCTAAGTGCTGCCTTCAACATGGTGGATCATAGGACTCTCATTAAGAGGATTCAGAATGCGGGAGTGTCAGGCCTGGCCCTTAAATGGGTCTGCTCATTTCTGGGAGATACATTTTTCTAGGTCTTCAATAAAGTATGCGCCTCAGACAAATTTTCCATTGCGATGTGGTGTCCCACAAGGGACATCCCTGAGCCCCACGTTGTTCAACCCATATATGTGGCCTCTGGGCAACATTGTACTGCCTTTTGGGATCTCATTAGTGTCCAGTGCGGATGACATCCAGCTGGCACTCTCCCTTATGCTGGACTGCAAACATGCTGCTCCCTCCCTTAGACCTTGCCTCGAGACAGTAGCTAGCTGAATGGACAAGTCCTGTCTCAAGCTCAATGGAAATAAAACCGAGTCTATGATATTAGGGAACAATGCAAACCCTCACAATCCCCTTGGCTGGCCCGGCTGTCTAGTCCCCCTTCTTACCCCCAAACCGCAGTTAAAAGTTTGTGGGTCTGTCTTGACACAACCCTTTCCATGGAGACCCAAACAACTAAACTCTCAGCCTGCTGCTATGGGATCCTCAGAATGCTGTGAAAAATTCTGCACCTGATCTCCCTTCTTTACAGGATGCTAGAAGTCCAGGCTTTGATTCTCTCCCACCTGGACTACGGAAACTTCATTGGCTTGGGAGCTCAAAAAGCCGTGATTGGTAAACTTCAGGTTATGCAGAACGTGGTGGTAAAGACCGGGCTAGATATTCCTGGATACCTTTCGCACGTCAGGCCCTGGCCGGTCTTTATCGGCTCCTGGTCATGTAGAGGATTAGTTTCAAGTCACTGTGCTTCGCACAAGTCACCCTCCATCTCTCGACAGCTGATTGCTCCCTACAATTCGGGCAGAGCTCTCTGCTCTTCCAACACCCTACAGACCATTGTCCTGCCCAAAAAGAGAGCTAGAAAGGGAGGAAGATCCTTCAGGTACAATGTGGCAAAACATTGGAATGCTCCACCCCTGACCTTGCGGATAATTGAAAATGAATTGTCTTTCAGAAATGGCTTAAAACCTTTCTCTTTGTGAAATAACCCCCTTGGAGTCTGCGCCCGCAGTTTGTGTTGCTCAATTAGCACCGGGATGACTTTGGGTTGCCATGCACTTAAACATTCTCATAACATAGTATCCAAACAGCCCTTGCTCCTAGGTATCATCGAGAGCTGCGTAAATCATGTGGAGGAGGTACAGAGCACATTCAATCCCACGAGAGAACAGCAAACCCTCCTGTCCCTGAAATACGATTCCAAAGGGCCACACAACATTTTGAATAGAGGGAATATACTGAAGTTACTTAGGGCCCTGCAAATGCTTACCCATCTAAAGACAGGAGATATCATCTTAGTGGAATTTTTACCATCTATTAAGTGCAGCCAAAGAGAAACCACATTGGTCACATGGGCCTCGGCAAACATTGCACCAGGGGTGTTAAAAGAAAAACCCCACTTTGAGAAGTGGGGGATAAGCATCTCACACTTTGGTCATCAGCATATCCTCACTAGCTGGAGACCGATCAAACCCCAAGTAATATACAGCCGAAACCTCAGGCCTTCTAAATACTTAGAGGGGAGCTCAGCAAGACAAAATATGCTTGCGGAACATAGCTGGACTCAAATCAAAAACCATGTCTAGCAACCCCCGTACCTATGGGAAAATTAGGAAATCATTGCCCTTCAGGGAACATGGGCAACCACAGCCATTTCCATCTCCGGCTATGTGCATTATTACGTTCCAACAATCAAGTCCAAAAATCTGGAAGACCAAAGGGAGGTCCGGCTTATATGTATCACATGTGCTTCATGCCGAAGCCGAACCATGTCCCACAATAGATCAAGGGACTCACAGGAGGCATGCTTAGTATTATGCCTAACTGTCAAGTAGGGAAATCATACGGTAATTGACTGGATTGTTTTTGTGTTTATATACTGGGTATATGATTGTGATTTTCCCGGACCCAGGGATCTGACTGTAGAGAAGGCTATAATTAAAAAGAGGTGCAAAAAAGTTCGACCAACTAACTGGGTCGGATTTGGAGCAGGAATCTGGTCTGATTTGCTTTTGTAATTCACCTCTTACTGCTGTTTGAAAAGATAATTAATTGGTACCTATCCCACTGCTGTGTTTTAATGCTGCCGCAAATTTCCGGTTCATCGATCAGCGTTCAGCGTACGAGAAGCTGCATTGCGTGTGCTGGTGTGAGTGTTGGAGTTGGAATTCCATAGCGGTGCGGAGCCAAGTGTTGCTGCGGCCGTCGGAGGAATTCTAAAACCAAAGCTGCGGCAGTTGAATGGTAGCTGCGGGCAGTGGGGCAGTGGAGACGGCGTGGTGAACGGGGGGGGGGGGTGCAGAGGTGTTTGTAACTGCATCCGGTGCCTCGGAGTCGGAGTACCGAGAGGAGCGGGAGGCAAGCCAGGAGCTGAAAATCGACCCAGCAAGTGAAGAGCAGGTGTTCCCCTGTCGGGCACCCGAAGTCTGGGAAGCCTGCCCAGCAGTCCCCCCCCCCCCCACCCCCCCCCCGCCGGCTCTGCCTATCATTCCTTGATCTGAACTCTGTGCCCCTGTGCAGCATCACTGAGTTGAAGGAGTGTGTGAGAGGGCAAGAAATAAGAGTTCTAAGTCCCTCAAGACCCTTCAAGATACGAGCAATTGCGCCCATTGCAGAAAGGTGGTTGGTGGAGGTGGAGGCTTTGGACTATCGGCGCATTGGATCAAGCCCTACGCCCTGTCCTTTTGTTTGGTTGTGCTGTGTGTCCCGCGCTTTAAGCTCAAGAGGCAAGTGATCAATTTCCCGACGGCCCTGTGTTCAGCGGGAGGCGTAGCTTAAGGTCTGTGACGGTTAAAGACAGTGGTAAGGCAGTGGTCAGGAGTAGTGTGAATAAGGAAACATCCTTGGATCTTGAAACTGTCGTTTTCTGCGATTTTCTCTGGAGTTCATTGGTCCTACGGTCTGGGCTTATGATTTGGAACTTATATTTCTCAGTACTGTCTAGTAAAGATCGATACAGGCCAGTAAAGACATGACAGCTGTGGTCAGCTGAGAGCATCGAGATCCCCTATATCCCTTAAGCAGCCCAGTAAAGCTGTAACAAAACCTGATTAAGCATCTTGTAATGCCATCTAGGCGTTTACGCTCAAGTGTATTAGTGAAAACAGCGCCAGGCTCAGAGAGTTGTTATTCGAGCCAGAGGAGTCCCCTTAAACTTCAAGAAATAGGGATCACTTTTCTCACCTGAAAACTTTTCCAGCGGTGATGTCAAGGTTTACGAAAGGGGTAAGGTGCTCCAAGCGTGGGAAGGGGTTAAAGGAAGAAAAAAAAAGGAGGTCCAGGAGGATGAGGTGATGGATATTCATGTATCATCTGAGAATGAGGAGGGCATCCAGTCCACTAATTCAGAAGTCAAGGCAGCTCTTTACCCTGACGTAATTATTAAACAGAACAATAATGGTTAAAACTTGCAGCAGTTGTTGTCGTCTGTACAGCCACCAGGCGAAAGTGTTGTTTTACAAATAGGAGGGGTGAGTAGTAAAACTGAAAGGGATCTGTCGGTGGGCAAAGTAGAAGGCCCCCCCGAATAAAAATGTGAAAAGAAAGGGCCCTACCCCATTATCGCCATTGGCAGGATTGGTATCTCTTTTTGACAACTCTCAAGTCTATCCAAGAAGTCTGAACGGATTAGAGCCTGGTTTCCCTCCGCCTAAACTGGGTGAACTGTCATTAAAAGTGCCACAGTGTACAGAACTTAGCTTTAGCCCTGAGCAGGCGAAAATGGAGGATTACACCCTTCCGGATATTGCGAACCAAATGGAAAGGAATGAAGAATTGACGGCACAGATGAAAAAGATAGGCGCCATGGAGATGGATCCGGAACTATCCCCGGTTTTAATAGCCGTCAACCACATATGCCTGCTCTATATAGCAGTACACCCACTAGCTCATCCCAGTCTCATCTATTAGGACTTTCTGTTGAAAGGACATCAGGAGTATTACTGAATAGGGGAGCAGAGAACAGCATGAACACATTTGAGAATGCGCGGATGGGGGGAACCTTGGCGATTTTTTATGCACTAGAGAGAATTCTTCCCTCAATTTTATCTTTGCTGGAAAAAAGCACAGTAAATACTGATCATATTTTGGAAGTCCTCTCGTCTATACTAATAGGGGTCCAGAAGCTCAATCAGATTAAGCATGACAAAGAATTTGGTAAAGGTTTCTGAAATACCCAGTCGTCCATGTCAAAAATGTAACGGGATGCCAAGAAATGGTATTAAATCTGTGGACGGGGAACTGGAAGTAACGAATGAGGGTTCTAAAAGTGTCCTGATTAGAGGTAGTCCAATTGCAAATTAACCTTCAGTTATACTCCCTGAGAGTGCAGAGTATACCAGCGAAGGGAGTAAATTAAATCTAAAAGTATCCCCAGTAATACCCCCATTAAGAGTTTACCCTAATTTAAAAAAAGTAAACCAGATAACCCAAGTCTACATTTAATTGAAGAAGTAGCAAATACTTCAGATATGGTATCTTTAAGTGAGGCAATTTAGTTCAAAATACCGGGCAAAATAATGATAACCAGACGATCTGTTCGAACCTGGTGCTGACTCACCCACAGTGCCAAGAGGGCCAAGAAGAAGGTGGGATACATCACGAGATAATCAGAGACCCAATATCAGGAAATGTATCTGAAAACTTACATGAGCCTGCGATAGATCAATATTCAGCTACCGAAGGTGCCCCTTTTCATCCCCGTGGACGGGATACTTTCCCAGCACGGTTTGATTCCGGCCACAGGAAAGTAGGGATGAGGGACTTGTCCACAGTTGTTAACCGTAAGGGGGGCAAGTTAGAAAGAGACCCGGTTTTAGGGCAGCCTGGTAATAGGCCAATAAGGAATGCAGGGCCAGGAGTCGGGCAGGTGAGCAGGACCTTGCTTTTTGTTTCTCTGTTTGAAAAGGAACCAATGTTATTGAACAAAAGTGCCCTCCTGCAGTTGATAACAGAAATAAAGGACTTGGGTCCATTAATAAGTAAAGATACAGAGACGGTCTATTTAGACTGGAGGAGCACCCCCCCCCCCCCCCCCCCCAAGTACTAGAGTTACTTTTTCATCAGGGATAGTTTCATCATTGGTTATAGCTAATGCGGACTGCTTTAGAAAAAGAGGTATAGATGTGATTGATAGCGCATCCCCTTGCCGAGTTCCATCAGAAAGCTTAGGAACGTTTCATCAGATGCAAGGGTTTGGGTTCTCTAACAATAGGGATGCAAAAATCCCCATAAACCCAAAGATATCGAAATAACTTTAGGGAGAAACCTAGGAAACAGAGAAATTAACATTTTAGGCCCTGAAGCCAGAAGGCCTAGTAGCCCTAACATGGAGGATGATGTTGCAAAGTGGAGCTGGGTAGCAGGTACCCTGAATAGGTCAAAACATCTACCATAAAGCCCAAAGTGCGGGGGTAGCCAATTGGGAAACATCCTATCCTGGAATGTGGCAGGGGTAGGAAAAACAAGTTGTAAGCTTAAATCATTATTAGAATTTGACCCCAAAATAATTTGCCTCCAGGAAACGTGGATGGGGGAGGAGTTTCAGTTTGAGAATTTTTATGTGTATTGTTGTACATCAAGAAAATCTGTAAAAGGGTACGCAAGTGGAGATTTAGCTATTTTACTTAGCTGTGACATAAGATGGGATCCTGTTATCTATAAGCATCCCTCAAAATGCTGTCTCAGGGTAAAGTTGAGGATTGGTGAAGATAACCTGGGGCAAGTAATTTCTCTTTTACTGGTAAACGTGTATATTCACCCAGGAAGAGCGTCAAAAATATTGGTCGACTCAATCTGTGCTTTTGTGCAAAGGATAAGTAACAATGAAGAATGCTCACGTATAATGATGGTGGGCGATTTTAACGCTAAATTATCAAATAGTGCAGTGATGTCTTTTTCTAACTCGGAACTTGAAGAAGTATGGGCCATCCCAGATTCTGTAGTGCCGGCCCATTTAAGATCAGATAAACGAGGCTTGTTACTTTCGCAAAATGTTAGAAGTTTAGGCCTTGTAACGTTAAACTGTAGGTTCCAGGAGGATTCCCCCGCAGCCTATACCTTTAGGGGTGCATATGGTCACTGTTTAATTGATTATATGGCAATATCTTTTCAACTATTTAATGTATATATCCGATTTAAGGTATCTCCCACAAATATGAGTGACCATAGTATTTTAGCTGTACAAATGGACATAGAAATTGAGAAGCCTGAACTTTGGAATCAGAGGGATGAAAAGGTTTCATATAATCGTAATAATGGGCGTACTTGCTGGTCAAATAATGTGCTCCCGAATTTTAAGAGGGTCTTTGAAAATATCGTCTTTACTTCCAGCCAAGAAACCCTGGTTCAGAGGTTCAAGAGAGTCTTGGCTGAAATTAGAACATTTGAAAGAAAGAAGCAAGACAGTGGTTTTACTCCAATAGTAATAACACGATGGGAAATTAAAAAATTTAATCTGGAAATTAATGGTTTAATTAGAGACCAATTTAGGAAGCCCACGATACAAAGGCAGAGAGAAATAAGTAGTTTGAAACAGGTACGGAAAAGGAAAATAACCTCAGATTGTAGGAGGGCTGAAGACGCAAAATGGGTTAGACTTCGAGAGGATGGCTCTATCTGTGGACACTAGGAAGTATTGGGCACTGATAGCAAAATTTTGCAATGGGAGAGAGATGTCGAAACCTATATTAATCACAGATGTAGAATGGTCCACGTATATTTCCCAGCTTTATGCTCCAAATCTCGCAGTGGGACAGAACCAAGAGGTTAACATTTCCCCAATGGCGGGGAGTTACTATGGTGCACCATCATGTATGGAGATTTAGGGTTACATTAAAGGGGCAAGATATTCCAGCGCAATGGGCCCAGATGATGTACCAGTAGTCATAATAAAACAGGATTGTGAAGAGTGGGCAAAATTTCTGCAGCCATTATTCGTCCATTGTTATAACTATGGTGATATTCCACAATCCTGGAAGGGAAGCATATTAGTTCCGCTATATAAAAAATGTCCGAAAAAATCTCCTGCCAGTTGTAAACAGATTTCTCTCTTGGATGCAACCAGTAAATTGTTTGCAAAGAGTATTCTCACTCACCTTCAAGAGTGGGCATTTGGAAATAATGTAATTCCTTTGGAACAAACAGGATTTCGTAAGAATAGCGGCACACTGGATAATATTTCCATTTTGCAAACTTTAATTGAAAAATATCCAATAAGTCGGGGTGTGCCGCTATATTCGGCTTTTATAGATTTCTCCACAGCATTCGACAGGGTAGATCGGGAGAAGCTGTGGACGAAATTGGTTACTATGGGGATACCAGGGAATCTTTTACGAATAATAATTGCTCTCAACTCCTCCACTTGGGACTCAGGTTTTATTGGGATGGGAACACAAGGCCTTTCGAGGAAAATAGTAACCAATAATGGGTTGAAGCAGGGGTGCCATTTGGCCCCTTTACTTTTTTCCATTTACATTAATGATTTGCTAAGAAGAGTGGGGCTCAGTAAAGGGGATCCCCCTAAATTAGGAAACATAGAGCTAAGATGTCTGTTATATGCAGATGATGCCATAATAATGGATTTGACCCCAATTGGACTGCAAAGACGACTTGCTGAGCTAATTGGGTACACAGAAGAGTATTACTTAAAAATAAATATTTAAAAGAGTAAAGTCATGATTTTTAGCTATCAAGGATGTAAGGTCAGAAAAAAAATTGAATTGGTTCTTGGGAAATGAGAAATTGGAAGTAGTAAAATTGTATCCATATTTAGGAAAAATGTTTACAAACAGGTGTCAGTTAACAGGCACATGGATCATTGCAAAGGCAAGGCAATCTCACAAGCATTGGCAATTAACTACCTGTATACACACTGTGGGAAAAGACATTTCTCACACATTATATCGGTCTATAAAATAAAGATCCCACCAACCCTGAACTATGCTAGTGAAACAATAGATGCACAAGAGTGGGACAAATTCGAGAAAGTGGAAGGGCAAATTTGGCGCCAAATATGAAATTTGAATCGTGCGGCACCTATTGCAGCGCTTAGGCTCGAATTTTGTCTACTTTCCACTTATGGGATCTCAATGGCCGCGTGTTTAAGATGTTGTAATGCATTGTTAAATAGCTCTGAGAACCAGCTTCGGCTAGCATTGTACAGAGAAATATTTGTAAATATGAAAGAAAATAGGGCTATTTTTAGGAATAATTTAAAGGCATTAGTAATGTTTGGTTTAGATAAGGATGGGGCTGCAGTTCTTTGCAAAAGGGCTTTGAAAACTATAATTAAGAAGACAATCTACGGGGTTTCTCGTGAAAAAGAGATATTAAAATGTGCTTAGAGAATAGAAATATTGATTATATTGTGGGGAGCAGTATGGCCAAAAAACCCCAACCTTATGTTTTATGGAACCTTAAACATGGAGTGCGCAGAGTGATTCTGTTACTGAGATTGAATTTACTACCTCTAAGAGTTGTAACAGGAGCCTGGGAGGGTATTCCTAGACATGAAAGGTATTGTCATTTATATAATTTTTGTATACAGCTGCTGCTACTTACTTATTCTTTAGGATCTCAAGCGCTTTACTAAATTTGAGTTGCTGCTAAATCATTGTGTACTTCATGAACTTTTTAATACGTATGCACTGAGCATTTGCACTTTTTTTTACTCTTCGGTCTTAGGCCTTTTTTCTGTGTTTGAAATTAAGCATGTGCACTTTAGTATTTTTTTCCTGCTGCTAGTTACTCATCTTTTAGGATCTTAAGCACCTTAAATCCTTGTTTTGCTGCTAAGCTATTGTAAACTTCTGTACTTTACAATAAGTTTTAATTTGGAATGTTTTATGATAGAAGTAGATTATAACTCTGTATAAGTGTGTAAGAAATTCATGTATGGCAATCTGATTTCTCAAGGTTCACCCCTTTGGGCACTGGAAAACCTCTAGAACGGCTGTTACTGATTTGCTTATTTGTGTTTTTAGACAAAATGATGTTTTTTTAAGATGTACTTTAATGTGGAATTCTTTGGAATTCCAAATCATAATAAATAAAAATTGAATTGGTACCTATCCCTCAGATCTAGGCCTGGCGGTGGAAGCATCTTCTGTTCCCCCAGAATCTCTTATTTGAGGTGCATAGTGTGATGTGAGGTGCTCAGCCCATGTATGCTCTGTGTTGTTAGAATTGTTGACTGTGTATGAGACCCTTTCCAGACAATTTATGGTTCTCCGGAATTTACTTAGGTTGGTGTTCTTAGTATCATGCAGAATATTATCCCACACTTCTCCATTGTACCTACTTTTAGCAAACCAGATTTCCTTTTTATACAATGACCTTGCAAGACTAACTTTTTTCACCTGCAGATTGTTGGCCACAGACCGCTTTATTGATCATTGTAGACGGACAAGATATTTTTTGCAGTCCTCAGGGTCCAAGTGTACCACTCAAACTTTTTTCCATGGGAACGATTTGATTGCCTTTTTGTCGTTGTGAGTTCTGATAATTATTTAGCATTGTGTCAACAGTTTGCTCCTAGCTTTGGACTGGGTTTTCACCTTGTGTGAGTGTCCTGGAAAGGAGGGTAGCACAGTTTGTGACCATTTTATCTTGTATGTGCCCTTTCTATTCTAGCATTCTTATTGTTTCAGAGGTTGGTGGAACTGATATCAGGTTTCTTTTGAGATGTAAACTTATTGTTGTGGTTAATCAGACTATCTGTGGGTAGTGGTCACTTTCAAGACTTGGTTTGATCTTGAAAAGGTAATCTGGTCGAACAGACTGAGGGACGCCTTGGTAGAGTGGATTATAGAGTTCGCCTTGTTGGGGATTATTGTATTTGTGGGCAATAGGTCTTCACAAAAAATTCAGTTTAGACCCATACTTGTGCATTCGGCAAGGATGGAGGCTTCAATCCTACTGCTTTTTCTGTTTTTCTATGACCGCTGCTTCGGAATCTGCCAGATAAGGTCTTGTTCCCAGATAACTCATCGACGTCTTGGGGATTCAGCAGGTATTCATTAAAGTCACCTGATAAGATGAATTCAACAAATCGGTGTTCCCGTCTTCCATCCTAGGAGCATGGTTTGCAGGTTTGCCTCGACCGTATGTTTTTCTGATGCAGCTGGGATAATGTATATGTTCACGATTAATTAAGGGGTGGAATACATCTCTGGACCAGAGCCTCCAATTTGACTGCTGATTGCCAGGGGTGTGGTGTTTCTAGCTAGGTCACACTGACTTCTAGATCCATGGAGATATACGTTGATAACCCTCAATTTTGTACATCCCTTGACTGTTTGCTACACTGTGTGATTGTTGAATTGTATTTACACAATCAAAGACGCACTTTCCTGCCCCCATGTTTCTTGCAGCAGGATGATGTATTGAGCCCTCCAAAAGGTGCTTATGATGGGAGATTCCGGAGTGGTTTTTAGCCTTCCCACGTTCCAGGACAAATTTGCAGGATGATGGGGTGTTCAGTAGAATTAGTGCTAGGACCTTGGGGCGAGAGGGTCAATAATCCGTTTTGCTAGTTAAGGCCATGGGCAACCAATTCCAGTCTGCAATTGGTTCCTTTCCTGCATTAACACTGATGGATATTAGTGTCACATTTTTACCGATTGGATTCCTCAAGATTGAGTAAAACAGGTGGATACTTCTCAGTTTTTCGTTGCTTAGCATGCTTCTTTATCTGTGAGCTTTTTAACAAAATGTGGAGATAGGCTTTCTCAGCTTGTTCCCTGACTAGAATTCCCCTTATTTCAAAATACAGTTTTGTTAAAAGTACAGCTTTTGCGACCTTCTGTATATGCCAATTTACCAACGTTGTTTCCAGCATGATCACTGATCACATGCTGGGTATGAATTTGATATAATACACATCTGCAGAGTCAATGTTCCTGCAGCATTGGTAAGCATTGACTAGTTTTAAAATGTTACCCTGGTTTAGTATGTTGTGACTGCCCCTTGAGGCATATATTGGAGTGAAATACAGGTACATGCTGGTTTTGTTGAGTTGAACCGTATCTGTTGACCGAGTTAGTATGTGTGGAGTTCTTTTCACTTATGTGTTCTGTTTGTTAATTTAGGTTCAGGTTTGGTTCTGCACACACTTTGCATGGGTGTTAACAGGTAAGTTGAGATTGGGCAATTCTGTCCTGAACGGCCGTGTATGATTTCTGGATTGGTCAATCAGTACTTGTTGTGTGCTGCCGATCGAGGGCTTCCCGTGAGAGTTGTTTCTCCTTACTGGGTCCTTAGGAGATGTTATGAGCCCTTTCTCAAGGGGGCTTCTCCATCCTTGGATTAACATGATCTGTTGGGTGGTGGGCGCCTTGTTTTTTGCTTCGGTTGCTTCCGGCGCCTCTATTTGCTTAAGCTTTCTCAGGGCATGATTAATGTCGATTTGTGAGGGCCCTAAGTAGTTTGAACTTGAGGTCTCCATGTTCAAGTGGT
Source organism: Lissotriton helveticus (assembly GCF_964261635.1). Taxonomy (NCBI): domain Eukaryota; kingdom Metazoa; phylum Chordata; class Amphibia; order Caudata; family Salamandridae; genus Lissotriton; species Lissotriton helveticus. The sequence goes on from NC_136063.1 coordinate 1,270,764,653, forward strand.
TAGCTGTGATGGGGGGGGAGGTTATCCCTAGTTTACTAAACTATTCCCCTGGGTTTGTTCTTTCTGGATCTTGCTTGGCTGCCGGTAGTTTAGTTTGACATGAATCGTGTTTGCTGCACTTCCCCCCCTCCCCCCCTCCCCGAGTCGATTATTTTCATGTTTTCTTCGCCTACCGATTTGGTCATTTTTGCAGGGAGCTGCCCCAGAGGTTACTTGTTTGATGCAATTTTATAGAAAAATTGGCAAGAATTTGGGATTTCGCAATTTTTGTTGTGGTGAAGGTATGACTTGAGGGAGGGTTGCATTAATCTTTTTTCTGCTTTTCCATAGTCTCTTACACTGTCCTTTCGTTGGTTTGTGTTTTTTGGGATCACTCAGTGGCCAAGGAGCATAGCCACCAAACAGGTCCCCCACCCCCCCACATGATACCTTGTGTTATTTTTTACATTTCAAAAAACCTGGTTTTCTGTAGTGTAGGGCATCAATTCAATCTTTTACACCCATAACCCCTACTGGGACCATGCAGGTTGTCGCATGGTGAATTTTTGTGCCTCAGGGAGGTTCTGTATGAAAGATTCTCGCAAGAAATGCGCATGCGTGGGAGCGTGCGCATGCACAGTTTTTGCAATTATCACCCAAAGTAGAAGAGAGACGGAGAGAAAGAGGACGAGGGCAGCCCAGGCACGCCGCAGTACAGGTAAGTGTTTTTTTGTTGTTTTAATTAATGTCCAATTAATTTTTAAAATGGGGGGGTGGAGGCGGGTGGCAGAGCTGAGTTCCACAGAGTTTGTTCCAAAACTCAGTGTACCTCTGCGTAGTCCCGCTCCGCCAGCTCGGCCCAGGGTTAATATATATATATATATATATATATATATATATGTCATTCCAAATGCCCAAAAGCTTTGCAGGACGCACTCAGCAGCCAGCCTTCCTTTCGGCGTACCTGTGACAGCTGGTCCCACACCCGGATTATTTTTCGTATGCCTTACGCGTTTCGAGACTTCGTGTCTCTCATCAGAGGCAGCTTCCACAATTGAGTTTGTAAGATGTTCCTTTTAAATGTTCATATTCATGCGTCACAAAAATGTTCACGCCCACTCAGGTTGCGTATATCATGAAATTTGCATGCTGGTAATTGTGGTCCAGAGGAACACCGCATTCTTTTACCTTTAGTAGGTTCTTACTCACATTGTGTTGATAAAAGCTTGTGTTTCCTTAGTAGGATTCGGAGTGTTTTGGCCAGTAAATTTATGTCAGACTCGCTGCGCTGGTCAGGTTTGAACATGGTTTCAACCGCAGCCTCTTAAGGTCTCAAGATGGTGCGTCTTGCCACGACGAGGGCCGCCGTGTAATTTATGTCATTCCAAATGCCCAAAAGCTTTGCAGGACGCACTCAGCAGCCAGCCTTCCTTTCGGCGTACCTGTGACAGCTGGTCCCACACCCGGATTATTTTTCGTATGCCTTACGCGTTTCGAGACTTCGTGTCTCTCATCAGAGGCAGCTTCCACAATTGAGTTTGTAAGATGTTCCTTTTAAATGTTCATATTCATGCGTCACAAAAATGTTCACGCCCACTCAGGTTGCGTATATCATGAAATTTGCATGCTGGTAATTGTGGTCCAGAGGAACACCGCATTCTTTTACCTTTAGTAGGTTCTTACTCACATTGTGTTGATAAAAGCTTGTGTTTCCTTAGTAGGATTCGGAGTGTTTTGGCCAGTAAATTTATGTCAGACTCGCTGCGCTGGTCAGGTTTGAACATGGTTTCAACCGCAGCCTCTTAAGGTCTCAAGATGGTGCGTCTTGCCACGACGAGGGCCGCCGTGTAATTTATGTCATTCCAAATGCCCAAAAGCTTTGCAGGACGCACTCAGCAGCCAGCCTTCCTTTCGGCGTACCTGTGACAGCTGGTCCCACACCCGGATTATTTTTCGTATGCCTTACGCGTTTCGAGACTTCGTGTCTCTCATCAGAGGCAGCTTCCACAATTGAGTTTGTAAGATGTTCCTTTTAAATGTTCATATTCATGCGTCACAAAAATGTTCACGCCCACTCAGGTTGCGTATATCATGAAATTTGCATGCTGGTAATTGTGGTCCAGAGGAACACCGCATTCTTTTACCTTTAGTAGGTTCTTACTCACATTGTGTTGATAAAAGCTTGTGTTTCCTTAGTAGGATTCGGAGTGTTTTGGCCAGTAAATTTATGTCAGACTCGCTGCGCTGGTCAGGTTTGAACATGGTTTCAACCGCAGCCTCTTAAGGTCTCAAGATGGTGCGTCTTGCCACGACGAGGGCCGCCGTGTAATTTATGTCATTCCAAATGCCCAAAAGCTTTGCAGGACGCACTCAGCAGCCAGCCTTCCTTTCGGCGTACCTGTGACAGCTGGTCCCACACCCGGATTATTTTTCGTATGCCTTACGCGTTTCGAGACTTCGTGTCTCTCATCAGAGGCAGCTTCCACAATTGAGTTTGTAAGATGTTCCTTTTAAATGTTCATATTCATGCGTCACAAAAATGTTCACGCCCACTCAGGTTGCGTATATCATGAAATTTGCATGCTGGTAATTGTGGTCCAGAGGAACACCGCATTCTTTTACCTTTAGTAGGTTCTTACTCACATTGTGTTGATAAAAGCTTGTGTTTCCTTAGTAGGATTCGGAGTGTTTTGGCCAGTAAATTTATGTCAGACTCGCTGCGCTGGTCAGGTTTGAACATGGTTTCAACCGCAGCCTCTTAAGGTCTCAAGATGGTGCGTCTTGCCACGACGAGGGCCGCCGTGTAATTTATGTCATTCCAAATGCCCAAAAGCTTTGCAGGACGCACTCAGCAGCCAGCCTTCCTTTCGGCGTACCTGTGACAGCTGGTCCCACACCCGGATTATTTTTCGTATGCCTTACGCGTTTCGAGACTTCGTGTCTCTCATCAGAGGCAGCTTCCACAATTGAGTTTGTAAGATGTTCCTTTTAAATGTTCATATTCATGCGTCACAAAAATGTTCACGCCCACTCAGGTTGCGTATATCATGAAATTTGCATGCTGGTAATTGTGGTCCAGAGGAACACCGCATTCTTTTACCTTTAGTAGGTTCTTACTCACATTGTGTTGATAAAAGCTTGTGTTTCCTTAGTAGGATTCGGAGTGTTTTGGCCAGTAAATTTATGTCAGACTCGCTGCGCTGGTCAGGTTTGAACATGGTTTCAACCGCAGCCTCTTAAGGTCTCAAGATGGTGCGTCTTGCCACGACGAGGGCCGCCGTGTAATTTATGTCATTCCAAATGCCCAAAAGCTTTGCAGGACGCACTCAGCAGCCAGCCTTCCTTTCGGCGTACCTGTGACAGCTGGTCCCACACCCGGATTATTTTTCGTATGCCTTACGCGTTTCGAGACTTCGTGTCTCTCATCAGAGGCAGCTTCCACAATTGAGTTTGTAAGATGTTCCTTTTAAATGTTCATATTCATGCGTCACAAAAATGTTCACGCCCACTCAGGTTGCGTATATCATGAAATTTGCATGCTGGTAATTGTGGTCCAGAGGAACACCGCATTCTTTTACCTTTAGTAGGTTCTTACTCACATTGTGTTGATAAAAGCTTGTGAGGACAGGACTCCATGAGAAAATTATAGCGCACTGAACCGTAAACACAGCCTACAAAGGTATGAACACAAGCATCACTTTTCAAGAAAGACCTAATGAAAACTACATGCATCAAACGGACTACCTATCCCAGAAAGCATGGAATGACGGTGTACTGAACACACGCCTACCATGGGTGTGGTTTAAGCAATGCCCGGTAAATACGAATGCATGAACAAACATTTCTTGAATGCAGCCCCTGATGACGGGAACAAGCACCCAGAAACGCGTCGGGCAGATTTTACTTCATGTGAAACGAGGAAGTGCGCTGAGAGTGAAGCCCGCAGGGCGGAGGAAT